>NC_035436.2:133197690-133538989 GCF_002127325.2 Helianthus annuus
CGGTCCAAGCATCATGTCATATGAGCGGTCCAGGTTAGTTACCATTCGAGCGGTTCACATAAGATGCCACTCGAGCGATCCAACATGATCACTCGAGCGGTCCACTAACCCAATGGTCCTAAGAGCGATCCATTTAATCTAATTTGACTCTAAAAGCGGCCCAACATCTAAAACCTATACATTTCACTATTTCTCGTATTTCGAGCCCAGATCTAACGTTCTAAGACATTCACTCGATACAAGACGGAATCAGCAGATGTAGTGCACCAACAGACTCCCCCTCAGATGTTGATGGAGTCGACTATCGAGTCACACCAATGCTGTCTTCAGTTCTTCAGTCTTGATCAGTCTTCGGGCTTCTCTCTCTTTATCATTCTATCATTCTAAGACACGAACGAAGATGTAGTCGACAGACAACTGCACCAACAAAAACAAATGCTATGGTTTATATTAAACACAACGATTTCAATAATGTGGACGAACTTGTTGGTGCGTTAATACATAACACGAATGACATTCATTAGCTTTGGCCAAGCCGACCAGTAGTATGTTATGGTACCATAGGATCTGACAAATCCTATTATCGGACTATCGCCATGGTTATGGGGTAATGTGGGTAACAAAAGAACCTGATGAATTTTAACAAACCCTTTGGTGGTATGTTAAACGATTATACCCTTTGGTGGTATATGCGAGTCAGAACACAGGTTCGAATGTATTTAACGAGAACGACCAAAAGTTAGTTTTCACATTTAAAACACAAATGATTTGAATGATTTGAACGATTGAACGATGGTTTATAGCACGAACGAGTTGAACGATTGAACGATGGTTTATAACACGAACGAGTTGAATGATTTTGGACGAATGATTTCAAATGATGACACGCAACGTTGTTTACTAAAATGATATAAACCATACAAGTTTTACTACATGAACGATTTACTAGTTGGTTTACAAAAGCAAATGTTTTGGGTTAAGATTCATGGCAACGAGGTTTTATAAATTATAACCAACTTGTTTTAGTTGGTTAATCATATTGCAATACAAAACACTTTTCAATACATGGTTTTAAATTATCAACTCGTGTAGTCGTACGAGGTATTGCAATACATATACAAGCCATGAAATTGACACACTCACAAAACCTATGTGCTCGCCGGCATTTCTTTGCTAACTTTATTTTCACATATGTTTCAGGTGCTGTTGTTTGATGATGATTAGGATGCATGCTCACATAGGAATGGACGAGGCCTTAGGGACTTAATAACAATGATAGACAATATGTTTGTGTTTTACTTTTAAACATCAAGACAATGTAATAACTAATTCAATAAAACGAAACTTTCATCCATGTGTTGTGAAACAATGATTCTGTTATGACACTCCCCGACATTTCCACCGTGGTTTTGTTGTTTTAATGCGGTCGGGGTGTGACAGAAGAGTTAGTATCAGAGCTCATGGTTATAGGGAATTAGGTTATTAGTAATGCTTTGACCTATACTATAACCTTCCTAGGACCCTAACACAAGTTATCTTGTGTTTAGATTCTAAAACAATATCGTCACTTATCTTTAGGTGACAACCACAACAAGAACACAAATTACAAATCCATTTTGAAAATCAATCATCTATTCTTAGATGATTTATTTTAAGGCTTCAAGCCTTCAAGTTTTCAAAATCTCGTCAAAGTTTGGGTCTTATAATGTAAGCACGTGCAATCTGGAAGGGTGGGTACCTGTACCTCGAGTTTTCAGTCTAAAGCTAGAGTGTTTGTACAAATCCAAAGTATCGGACCAGTCACTCTTACCTGGGAACTCTTGGGGTGAGTGTCCACATATAGGCTAAAGCATGTCTTCGTGATACATTATTATGACCCATTTACTTTGATTAGTCAGTGTGGGTCGTTTGTTTGTTCGAGGTAACGAACAAATGATCACCTTCCTTATGTTTTATCGATATTTTCAATACCTCTTTTGTTTATCCAAATGTCAATCTCACTCGTTTCCCATGTTTCCTTGTTCTTTTTAGAATATGCCTCCTAGACGCGATCAAACACAGGATGCTGCACTCGCAGCCCTAGTCGCTCAGCAGATTGCTACTGTGATTCCAAACCTCATAACTCAGATAAATCAAACAAACAACAATAACAATGCTCAGTGCAGTTTTAAGACGTTTAATTCAGCTAAACCACTGAAATTTTATGGGTCTCAAGGAGTAACTGCGCTCCTACAATGGTTCGAGAGTCTGGAAAGCACATTGAGACATGTTCAATGTCCGAATGAGCGAAAGGTCGAGTTCGCATCTAGTGTTTTCGAGAAACATGCTTTAACATGGTGGAACGGGGTGATGAGAGATAGGGGTGCCGATGTGGCTATGGCACAAACTTGGGAAGAGCTTCGGGCTCTCATGATGAAGGAGTTCTGCCCCCGACACGAAATAAGGGCATTGGAAAGGGAGTTCGATGATCTAAAACAGGATGGGGGAGAACATCGTGCTTATACAGATCGTTATGAGGAGCTGAGTTTACTGTGTCCTACTATGGTTACCCCGTTGGATAAAGCAATTGAGAGGTACATCGATGGTTTACCTGACCCTGTGCAAGACATTGTTACTGGTAGCAACCCTACCACTGTTTGTCAGGCCATCGAGTTGGCTGGAACCCTGACTGAATCCCAAGTCAGGAAGGGTAAACTGTCCCATAAGGGTGATAAGAAACAGTCAACCGACACCACTCAAGACAAGGGTAAAGGCAAGAAGAAGGGAGAGTCATCAAAAAGGTCGAGGAAGCGTAAGGCTTCCCAGAATTTTGCTTTTACCGCACAACCCAATCAGAACTCTCAAAACCAACCAGCACAACCTCCTGCGAGGAAGCCATATGCTGGTACTGCACCGTACCGTAATCGGTGCAATGGTCACCATTAAGCTCAGTCAGTATGCCGACAATGTACATCTTGTGGGAGACTTGGTCACACGGCCAATATTTGTCGAGCTGTTCCAAATCAAGCTGCTCAGAACCCGACCCAAGTTCAAGGAAATGCTGCTTGACCTCCATTCCCACCTGATTTATGTTTTAACTGCGGAGAAATGGGTCACTTCAGGAACAACTCCCCGAAACTTGTGAATGCGAACGCTAATGCAAATCCTGATCGTGGACGAGTATACAACTTGAACGCCAACGAGGCTCGTGCTGATAACGAAGTCGTTAGCGGTACGTTCCTTGTTAACCATCAACCTGCATCTGTTCTTTTTTATTCTGGTGCCGATAGAAGTTTTGTGTCGTTAGCTTTTGAGCCTTTACTTGCGATGCCTAGAACTAAACTAGGAAAGCCCTTGTCTGTCGAGATTGCTACTTGTGAACCTCTTGTACTCGATTCTGTCATTCGCGATTGTCAATTGAACCTCGATAACCATCTTTTTCCTATTGACCTCACACTGATGCAACTTGGAAGTTTCGACATTATCGTATGAATGGATTGATTAACCAAACACCATGCTAAGGTGGTCTGCTTCGATAAGACTGTTCGTATTCCTCTTTTGTCTGGTGAAGTTTTAGAGGTTCGTGGCGAGAAACCTTCGAATGGTTTGAAACTCATGTCGTGTACTAAAGGCCAAAAATACCTACGAAAAGGTTATGTGGCCTTTCTGGCACATGTCATAGTTAGAAAATGTTTTTATCAGAGTAAAACACCCAACTTTTAAAACAAATCTTTGGGATAAAAGCCAAGTTCATTTGACAATACATTTGTAGGGATAAACCCTAATTATTGAAAACAAAAACTCCTTTTTATTTAGGTAACTTTTATAGCCACTTTTCCAAGCCTTCAGTGCTCTCCAGCTGGCTTCTATTTGGCTTTCACATTGTGTTACCTGAAACGCATTTTAAAAATATTTTATCAGCAAGAAATACTGGCAAGTACATTCCATTTTGGTAAAGCATCAGTTGTTTACACATTACAGTATTAAGGGCGATTACAATGTTTATATCTATACAATTACTCGGTCAGTACATGTCACTCGACGGATCTGTGACTATGGTCATATCACACATTGGATACCCGTGCCCAATTGTGAAGGTTATCAAGTACTGTATACAAACCCCATAATACTGGCAGCAATTGTAGAATTACAAAGACTTAATCACTGTAATTGTATTTGAAAACATTTGAGGTTTTGGTAAAACATTTTGACTCACAAAAATGTACTAACAAAAAGATTTAAAAAGAAGAATGTGCTCACATTGTTGACTTAGGTGATATTACTATAGCTTCCTGGTGATTCTCTTGGTTATTATCTATTAAAATTAAACAATGCACACGTGTTAGTAAAATAACCCAAATCACATTAACCGTACAACTCGAGACAAAATTCCAATGACTAAGTCAGGCAGAGCCTTGACATACATTATGGAATCCTAGACCAATCGGGTGTATACACGAGACAGAACTCCAACGACTGAGTCGGGCAGAGCCGACATGCGTTACGGACTAAATCGATCATGTAGGGTAATAGCAGGGTTATAATACTTACAACGGGACAGAGCTTCGCTTTATAATGGTTATTATGCCCGGGTATTAATTCTACTATTCAGGAATTGAGATAGAAAAACAAAAATGAACGAATTGTCAAATGAGCCTGAAGCGGGTATTTATAGGCTGATCGTACGGCGGCTCTGTAACACCCCAAAATCAGGTTTGGTAATTAAACCCCGTTAATATTAAAGACGGGTAAAGTACCGTTAGTGGTAAAAGTAACCTGGTAAATATTAGGATTTAAATAAAAAAATCCTATTATTAATTAAAAAGCGAATAAGAACTTTCAAGAAACAAAATGGATAAAAGGCCCGAGTAACGGGACTTAAACCAAACCTAGTCATAAACATCCCCGAACCCACTAAGATAACTAGGAATGCCAAACCTAGTTAATAAGTGGGAATATTGTTAGAAAGAATTAGGTTGTGACTAACTTAATAACTATCCAAAATATGAGGGACTAAAGTTGGATAACTTGAAAATGGAATTATAAAAAAAATAAAAACATAACACAACACACACACACAGAGTGTGTGTGCGTGTGTAGAGATCGACCAGAAGGTTCCCATGGAGCCAAGAACCCTAGTTCAGCTATTCCTTCAAATTGAAAGGCTAATTGAAGCCTGAATTCAGATCTGAATGTCACACCCCAAAAACGTCACAGCGGAATATAAAACGTAGTGGTGACAGAAGCTGGTTCCCATTTATATCTTGATGATCGATGCATTAATTTCTTGAACATTTCACTTAATTAAAACATAGATTTTAAAACATGAAGTCTTAAAGTCTGTTACAATCACACCATAGTTAAATTGCTTTGATCCTTATGGATCTTATTACATTGGTCCCAGAAAGTTTTAAAATTAGTCCAACATATTTAAGTGACAAAACATGCATCAAAAACCACAAGATACGCCATAATTCCCGAAGCCGAACTCAAGTACCTGTAGAACACGTTAAAAATCAAGTGACAACACAAAGGAAGGTGAGTTCACATATTCACTTACAAACAATTTTTTTCCAAGGAAAACTTTCTGTATATGTGTTTATTTGAAAACATCCATATAATTTTAGAAAGTCCATTTTACTTCCTTAATAAAATCCATGGGCCTTCCGTCGCAGTTTCAAGAACCCGACAATATGGTTACTACCCAGGTTTTGTATATTAAATTATTGGGTCAATTTTCAGACTCGTATGTTAGCTAGATGATACGAACTATATATTAACCATGCAGGGATAATCAATGCTAGACAATAAACAGAATCAAAATTCGTCGCTTGACTTGACACGGGGCGACCGGCCACAACCGGGTTGTCAACCCAATAGTTCTACCAACAATTCCTCGCGTACATTATTTAAATGATTAAACGACATCATGGGCGCAGCATCCTATCTCAATGAACCATATGATGCCTGCCTCACGTACAATATATATAGCCTACTAATATGACAATTTAATACACGATGTTATACGAATTCCCCTGTCACTCAAATGTTGAGACCCAGTCCGGAATTCATCCCCAATCCGTATGGTCGTGTTTCGCTTAGGAAAATACCGTACTTTCAATATTCATTATCAAAAATGTTTTACTTCGAAACGTATAACTTATCAAATTTCATATATTTTCAACGAAAATATATATTTTATATTAAAAGGTATGTTTTATTTCAAAAACATTATTAAACCCTTTTATTGTCATGTTCTACCCCCAAAGTGTATACAAAGCAGTAAAAAGAGGGGTTTAGTGACACTCACGTTTGGGTGCGTATTTTAAATAGCGCAATCCCAGAGATTGATTTTCTACACGTCCTAATATAGGAACTATTCTAAATCAATATACATAACACAAAAATCCTAAGTTTCTCTGTTTCTTAGAATTATCACATAACTTTGAGATTTTCTCGAAAAGTTAACATTTTTTATTATGTTGGCACGTTAATATATATATATATAGATATATAGATATATATGAGTCCATATATATATTTTTATGATTTTACGACTTGAACGATTTTATTGGTGACCGTTATTGTGTAAATCCGTAACTCTCCCGTTAATACGCAATATATCTACGATTTGCGCGTCCTAATATATATACATAAACGTTCACATAAATTATCATCGAAACACACGAAACCTTGTTAACTCATCTATTTTGTCATTTTTAAAGCAAATATACATAAAATATCTCATAGGTATCAAATTCCATGCTCGGCAAACAAGTTACACATTTAACGCATTTTTTACCATTTCTACCGCACAAAACGTACAAGCATACATGCGTAAGCTAGATTTCTAATATCATGTTAAAAACTTAACATATTTTCACATTCTCATGTTTAAATAACATAACACATTTTAACACACAAGGTCCACCCAAAATTTTACCTATGCTAGTGTATATTGAAAAATGCGTATTTTTGCGATTCGGTAACGTTTTCGGGCGTCAGAAGTCACATATAACTAACCAACCACCAAATAAACTCATTATAAGTTAAAATACTTATTTTTACACTAAAAATATCAGTTTATTTACTGATCTAAAACAGTTTCTTAAAAATCACTCGAAAAGCCGATTTTTAACCGTTTTAACGCATAGTTTTGCGTTAGACGTTACTATAATCATCCTAACTCGAAACGACTTGATATTTTAACACAATACATGTTATTTACTGATTAAAATAGTGGTTATATTCAGATTAGTTCAGTTTTTGTGTAAGTCACATAAATCATGCGATTTCACGTATTTTACAACTTTTAAAGCACCAAATACAACATGCAAAGCTAGTAATTATCATGACAAAGTTTTATACCATTTAACACTTCAAATATTCATATTTTTAGTGTTTAGATTCTGATCATACTTTATTTTTATCAAACCATATTCAAATCATCATTTTTTGATCATCTTTCAACATGCATGCCCAAATATGTGCATCTAATGCACCCATACCATATTATCATCAACATGCATGAACTAAATCATATCTATTATGCATTTTACTCATGTTCAAACATCCAAGAACATCATCTTTTTCATATATCATCATCAAATCATTTAACATAAATGCATGACATACACATTCTTTTATATCTAAGACTTTTAATCATCAAAAATTCACATGCATGTAGGTATATACATACATACACGGCCATATACATATACATATGATTCTAAAAAATCACTTTTCACTTAAACTCATTTCAAACCAAAAAGCTTCAATATCACAACCTTTAAAACATGCATGTAGTCTAACATTCAAGTAATATGTTAATCAAGAATCACTCAATCAAAAATCAAAACATAATCACCTACACACACACCCACACTTACGGCTTCACATACATACACATACACACCCATTTCCATTTTGTACAAAAACCCATTTGTTATTGTTTTCAAGTTTATGTATAAATCCAAGAACAAGAGAAACTTTTACTATCTTCTTCTCCATAAAAATAATCAAGAACATTTTTAAAAGATTGGTTTTTATACCTTCAAGATTCAAGTGGATTTTGACATGATTTTTGATGTTTGAAAGCTTGTTTCACCAAGAAAGCACCTTTGGATCATCAAAATCGCTTGGAAACACCTTCGATTTAAGTTGAATCTTACAAGATCATCAAAATTTTCGAAAATATGGAGGTGAAAAGGAAGTGTTCGGCTGAATTTTTAGACAGAGAGAGTATGAATGAATTGTGTTCTTGTTTCTTGAATTTTGAATGATGTTGGAGCATTAAAAGGGGACAAAATCATGGCCACCTCTTTTTTTAACAAATGCATGGAAGAGAGAGTGTGATCTATGGCTGCCACTTCTCAATTCTCTCACACATATAACCGTATATATACATATATATACATAATCTAAGTCAAAAACTGGTATTTCATTGGTTACCGGGTTTTTTATCTAGCCTTTTAATCCCGTTTTAGTGTGTTTTAAATTATTTTTAACACTCTATAAAAATAATCTCACCAAAATATTATTGAACAATATTTTATTTGCCTGGACTGGCTACGTTGTCGGTATTTGGCAGTATGCGCGTTGTGCTGCGCGGTATGCGCTTAAAATCACAAAAATAGGAATTTAAGCGTTTTAATTTGTTTTTATCATTCTATAGTAATTAACTCAGCAAATTATTACTAAAATGATTATCAGTTGCCTTGACGGGCTGTGTTGACATTATTTTGTCGGTACACGCGCTGCATTGCGTGGTACGCGTTTAAACTCGAAAAATAGAGTTTCTTAGCGTTTTAAATTATTTTTCCACACGGATATGATTAAAATAATTATTCTAATCATAACAGACTATTTTTAGGATTTTAACACTGATCGGATGGTCACCGACGTTCGTTTCGCATTTTAACCGTTACGCGATAAGCGTTTATCTAACCGTTGCCAACATAATTTTTACCAAGGTTTAAATTTACCAACTCATTAAATTTCACATATAAACATCATATTCAGTAAAACACAACCTTTTATCTATTCACAACACGTGTTACAATTGTACGGTACGGCCTGAAAAGCCGGGTGTCACAGTCTCCCCTTGTTTAGGAAATTTCGTCCCCGAAATTTTACTCTATAGGTTTTATGAATATAGTCTTATAGTTTCTGTGAGAAACTTTGATCCTTACAAAGAATCTTTGTAGACCTATATTGCATACACTCTCAATTCCTAATCTCACATCTCAACGCTCTCTGCCCTCTCCAAGGTTCAACATTTACGAGCAATTAATCAAGAAGATTCAAGTCAAAGTTCCACCATTTCGGGTATATCATACGTATATTTACATATACATTACTCCAAACCTGAAGTAGTCTGAGTTCTCACATGATTAATTCAGCTCGAGATGGGCTCTCGAAAGAATCAAATCTCATAAACTCGTTCTCTCTTTCTTGCACTCATTTCAGGTATCCACCCGTTACACAACCTATAAATCACAGATACTACTAGAATGTTGAAACCGCTTCTCTGGTTAGTAACATAACTCTTCTGGTTGTACGCACTGCTTCTACGATGCTTCGATAAACCTCCGTTTATCTCCCAAATAAATTTCTATAAAGCGCAAAATTAGTGTATTATCCATTATACACTTTCTCAACTGCATCCAAATAGTACATCATGCACACCACCAATTCTGATGGTAGCTTGAGCCTATAAGCGACCGATCCAACTCAAGATGGGCTCTCGAAAGGACCAAGTCAATGTGGCTCAGCTTTTCTTTCCTCTGCTAAACCTAATAGCATCTTTCACAAGATAACTCCTTTAACAGAACTAAATCTTTAATCTGGAATCGCAATAGTTCCTTCAATTGTCCATGCAATCCTTCTGTTGATCAGTTGGCGACTTTTAACCTTCCCTCGATCCAGGCAAATCCTGTCGTCGGTTTCCTAGATAAACTAAGGTCTGGTTAATTGTCCTTTATCACATTAGCTCAACGAAGTGATGATCATCACTTCCATTTATGCAAAGCTTCGAACCGAGCAACCTAAATACTGGCGTGTTAATTATTATTGTAAGATAAATCTGCCAAGGGCATATGAGTATCTTAACTTCCTTCGGAGTCCATTATACACGCTCCCAACTTTTCCTTCAAGGGTCCGAAAAGTTTCCTACTATCTTACTATCCAATAAATTTCCTTTTTCCTTTTGGGGTTATTAGCGTCAAAGGCTGCACTAATTTAGAGAAATTCTTATTAAATCTCCGATAGCACCCAGCTAGTCATATGGATCATCATACTCCCGACGGGGTCTTTGGCGCTCCTCATCATTCACCAACTCCATAGTCAACTTCAAATGTTACTCCTGATTCTCCTTGCCTCGCGTGTAAGCAAGTATGCCGTCGATGAATATTATCACGAATTCATCCGATTAGGGCTTCCATACCCTGTTCACGAGATCCATGAATATAAACAGCGCATTAATTTAGTCAAAAAGCATGACTAATAACTCGTAATGGCCATGTCACGTTTGAAAAGCAGTCCCTGAGATATCTTCATCAGCAACCTTTAACTGATGATATCCTAATCGTAGACCGATCTTCGTGTAGCAGCTGGATCCCGGTAGCTTGATTGAACAATTTGTCAATCCTCGGTAATAGGGTACCACTTGCTCGGCTTTCTGAAATTCTCACATATCCTGAAGAATCCATCCTTCTTTCTCCCAACAAAGCATATGCATCTTAGGGCGAAAAGCTCGATCAAATGAAATCCTTGTCCAAAAGCTCTTAAAACTATCTCGTCATTTCTATCATTTCAGGCGGTGCTTAATCTATAAGGAGATTGTGCCATTGGGCGCAGCACCGTGAGTCAGGTCGATTCAAAATTCGATCCATCTCGCAGAGGAGATCCAGGTAAGTCTTTCTAGGAAGACTTCCGGATATTTGAGATTGATAGAAATCTCTCTGACGTTCCTACATTCGGTTTCCGCATCCATCACATTCAATAAAAATGCAGGATAGCCCTTTCTCAACAACTCAAGCATCCTCACAACACTGACAACTCTCAACTATCAACACTCAACACTCAACTCGGTCGACTTCCGCGAACAACTTCCGCCTTTCTATTATCATCAGGATAAGGTATCCTAGCTAGCTTCTTCAAGCGATAGTCCTCACCTCGCTCTCAGGAAATCAATCCATCCTCATATCTACGTCAAAGTTCCCCAGCTCCATGGTAACAACAGCAAGATCTTCTTGTGCCTTCCCAGTGTTTAGCTCGAATGCTCTACCCCTGGCATCCTGACCCTTCATTTTCAGACAATCTCTCTCGAAATGTCCTTGCTCACCACACTCGTAGCATCCCTCGAGTGTACCTCCCTCCGATGTACTCTTAGCATAGCACTCGCGAGTCATATGTCTAGTCCGACCTCATCTGGCGCACTTTCTCCTCTCATCCTCGTGGGTCTTCTTCTCAAAACTCTCAAACTTTTGCTCTCGCGAATCCCCAGATCTAGGCTCGGAATGGGGAATTATTTGAATGGTCGACCCGCTGTGACGGCCCGACATCACGCATATCGTTGCCACATCATTGTATAGGGTACCAACAAATGATCTTGGGTTACAACCCTAGATTGCTTTATGTGTACATCTATGTATTGTTCACAAAGTTAATGAAAAATCAGAATTACGCTCCGATTATATCATAACACAGGAACTACTAAAACTTTCCGATCATTACATCACCTGAAGGGTTTCCGATCTGTGTCCCACCAAAACCATGCTCATGAGCATCGCGTCCACATTCCTGGCCATTATTTTGGTTGCATCGCGCTGTACCATGGTAGTGTTAACGTGTTGGGATATGAGTTGTGCCAACTCCTTTGGAGTAATAGGTAGTCCAGAACCCTGTCTCTCTTTTGGCGGCATTTCGTCGTTTCTATTATTACAACATAATATCAACATAAGACGATATCCCAAAATAATTCAATCATTAAATAATAGTGGACCAAACATTGCGCATGTATAATATCCACGTATTAATGAGAACAATTTTTAAACCAAAAGGAACTCATTTGATTTATATCAGAAATTTATAAAACTTGTTTTTAGTACAAAGACTAATCAGAATTCGGTGTGTCTACATCAACACCCGCAACAAGTCTATATGAAATTTCCTCCTAAATATCTGAAAATTTGGCATACAAGCCATAAATAGAGTTCATCAAATGAGACATACAAAACAAACAACAGAAACAACCAACTAACGCTCCAATCCCTGGAAGTCCAACATCTTTCTATCAAGCTCTTCTAGCTCATCATAACAGTCCATCTGTCCCTCTAAGTCCTTCATCGTCTCCATGCCTCCGCGTAACGTGGCGAACTGACAATCATAGTGAGAGCGATTGACCCAAATCTCCTTCTGCTTCTTCAAAGCGGACACTGTCTCAGCTCTCGAAGTCGAATGCAATCTCTCAAATGGGTCGAGTCCTCTTCCTACGGTGAGCGTAGACTAAAAGAGGTGTAGCGAAACATGTGACTCAAGTAGCAGAATAAACGATTCTGTAACGACGGGCGAAAGAATCTCAAGTGTAGGCTTGACAATATCAGCGAGCAGAGCTACCAATGGCTCTACATGCCGAGACGTGACACATCGTAACCGTACAAAGTAAATGAGTGATCAATATGAATAGTAACACCTAAGGCCCAAATAAATAGAAAATCACGTATGCACATATACACATAAGGGTTTTCATACATGATACAATTTTTCTATGTTTATTTAAAATTCTTGGCTTCGAGAATTTTGGACTTTATATTTCAAAATTCTCCGGTTGAAGTCTAGTGTTTTCCTCCGAAAACATCTAGTTCGCTAACAACCAAAGGCTCTGATACCAACTTCTGTCACACCCCAAAAACGTCGCAGCGGAATATAAAACGTAGTGGTGACGGAAGCTGGTGCCCATTTATATCTTGATGATCGATGCATTAATTGGTTGGACATTTCACTTAATTAAAACATAAATTTTAAAACATGAAGTCTTAAAGTCCGTTATAATCACACCATAGTTAAATTGCTTTGATCCATATGGATCTTATTACATTGGTCCCAGAAAGTTTTAAAATTAGTCCAACATATTTAAGTGACAAAACATGCATCAAAACCACAAGATACGCCATAATTCCCAAAGCTGAACTCAAGTACCTATAAAACACGTTAAAAATCAAGTGTCAACACAAAGGAAGGTGAGTTCACATATTCACTTACAAACAATTTTATTCCAAGGAAAACTTTTTTTAGGTGTTTATTTGAAAACATCCATATAATTTTAGAAAGTCCATTTTACTTCCTTAATAAAATCCATGGGCCTTCCGTCGCAGTTTCAAGAACCCGACAATATTGTTACTACCCAGGTTTTGTATATTAAATTATTTCATCAATTTCAGACTCGTATGTTAGCTAGACGATACGAACTATATATTAACCATGCAGGGATAATCAATGCTAGACAATAAACAGAATCAAAATTCGTCGCTTGACTTGACATGGGGCGACCGGTCACGACGGGGTTGTCAACCCGATAGATCTACCAACAATTCCTCGCGTACATTACTTAAATGATTAAACGACATCATGGGCGCAGGGTCCTATCTCAATGAACCATATGATGCCTGCCTCACGTACAATATATATATCTAACTAATATGACAATTTAATACACGATGTTATACGAATTCCCCTGTCACTCAAATGTTGAGACCCAGTCCGGAATTCATCCCCAATCCGTACGGTCGTGTTTCGCTTAGGAAAATACCGTACTTTCAATATTCATTCATCAAAAACGTTTTACTTCGAAACGTATGACTTATCAAATTTCATATATTTTCAACGAAAAGATATATTTTATATTAAAAGGTATGTTTTATTTCAAAAACATTATTAAACCCTTTTATTGTCGTGTTCTACCCCCAAAGTGTATACGAAGCAGTAAAAAAAGGGGTTTAGTGACACTCACCTTTGGGTGCGTATTTTAAATAGCGCAATCTCAGAGATTGATTTTCCACACGTCCTAATATAGGAACGATTCTAAATCAACATACATAACACAAAAATCCTAAGTTTCTCCGTTTCTTAGAATTATCACATAACTTTGAGATTTTCTCGAAAAGTTAACATTTTTGATTATGTTGGCACGTTAATATATATATATATATATATATATATAGGTAGAGGATCCTGTAAAAAGTGCTCAAAGTGTGAGAAGTGTAAGAAGTGTATTATAACACTATATATAATACTATATAACACCATATAAACACCGTATAACAATATATAACACTATATAATACCATATAACACTATGTAACACTATATATCATTATATAACAAATATAACACTATAGGTTGTCTGATAGCATGTCTATGATAGATGTATAGTGTTATATTTGTTATATAATGATATATAGTGTTACATAGTGTTATATGGTATTATATGGTGTTACATATTGTTATACCGTATTTATATGGTGTTATATAGTATTATATATAGTGTTATAATACACTTCTTACACTTCTCACACTTTGAGCACTTTTTACAGTATCCTTACCCTATATATATATATATATATATATATATATATATATATATATATATGAATCCATATATATATATTTCTTATTTTGCGACTTGAACGATTTCATTGGTGACCGTTATTGTGTAAATCTGTAACTCTCCCGTTAATACGCAATATATCTACGATTTGCGCATCGTAATATATATACATAAACATTCACATAAATTATCATCGAAATACACGAAACCTTGTTAACTTATCTATTTTGTCATTTTTCATGCAAATATACATAAAACATCTCATAGGTATCAAATTCCATGCTCGGCAAACAAGTTACACATTTACGCAATTTTTACCATTTCTACCGCACAAAACGTACAAGCATACATGCTTAAGCTAGATTTCTAATATCATGTTAAAAACTTAACATATTTTCACATTCTCATGTTTAAATCACATAACACATTTTAACACACAAGGTTCACCCAAAATTTTACATATGCTAGTGTATATTGAAAAATGCGAATTTTTACGATTCGGTAACGTTTTCAGGCGTCGGAAGTCACATATGACAAACCAAACACCAAATAAACTTATTATAAGTTAAAATACTGCCTTACCATCACCATCTGTCCCTGCCCTAAAGCAGAAGACAGCAGATGACAAAACATCTGGTGTAATGACAACAGTGGTTGAAACACCAGTTGTTTCAACAGCTGTTAGTCAAACACAAACCACTGATCCACCTAAAACATCATCTGCCCTTCCTAAGATAAAAAGGAAAAGGGTTGTCATATCAGATGATGATTCTCCATCTCCACCACCAAAAGCTTCAAAATCCCAAGCACTTGTCACAGTTTCAAAACCCATTCCTCTCTCTTCAGCTCAACTATACAAACCCTTAGGAAAAGGGTTGTCATATCAGATGATGATTCTCCATCTCCACCACCAAAAGCTTCAAAATCCCAAGCACTTGTCACAGTTTCAAAACCCATTCCTCTCTCTTCAGCTCAACTATACAAACCCTTACCTCCTGCAGGTGTTCAATTTCCTCTTGAACTTGTAACAGTCAGAGAAGAGATTAAGTCCTTCTACTATGAGGATGACCCTGCCAAAAGGAGTTTGCCATCGATTGAAGGATATCCCAGGCCAACCAATATTGAAGAATACTTGAAAGTCAAGGCCAAGCAAGCAGAGGATATCTCAATCAAAAACAAACAAGGGAAATCTGATAGAGAGTATCAACAAAACTATCAGTTTCTACTTACACAGGTCAAAGCTTTGGAACAGTTTGCAAAGAATGTATGTCAGCAAATCTCAGAAAAGGCAGATGAGTCCTTGAGAAAAGACTACATTGAAAACATCATGACCTACCAGACATATAAGGGGGAGAAGCACATGTTCAGAAACTGGACTATTCCTAAGCTTGAAAAGGAAGTAGCCAGGATTCATGAAATGATCAAAAATAAAGTCAAGCAGACTCCCCCAGAAAAATTCAATAGGGTTGAAGCTGATAAAGCTTTAGAGCTGAAGAGAATGAAAGAGGAGCTGATAATTGCTGAATATGGGTCAAAGAACTCTGTGTCTAAGTGGGGAGAAGCGAGGGTCAGGGCCACCTACAAGAGTTTGGAAGAGCTAAGGAAGAAAGATCCAAAAGCTCCACAAAAGCCTGACTACTCCAAAGCAGAGGTTTCGAAAGGATCATCAAAGCCACATCTCAAAGGAACCACTGCTCCTGCTGGTACTGCCATCTACAAAAGAAAGAGACAAAGCCAGTTAGGTTCTGAAACAGTTCGAGAAATTCTTACTGGAAAAGCCATTGTGCAAACGGGCGCGTTGGTAATGTTGAAAGAAGAATTTGAACTGGAAAAATCTGCATATACTGCTCAGCCAATTATGAATAGGCCAGCCTCACCAAACTCCTCAACAAATAAAAATCTCCCAAGAAACCCATCTCGCCTAAAAATACAAGAGTGGAAAACTGACAAACAGAACCACGTATTGACTATGGTCAGGGCAGATGGCGAAGTGAAGGAATTTACAAGGGAACAAGCTCTTGGCCTAAGACTTGAAGATTTGCAGGATCTCCTTGATCTTCCACTTAGCAGGGATGAAGATGATACAGATGCCTTAACCTTTGAACTACAATTCAAAGGGCAAATAAGGGAACTGTTGTTGAGGCAATAAAAATCTACAATAATGGAGAGTTTTGGCATTATCTGTTCCAGGGGGAGATTGTTGGGATTGAACCCTACCAAAGGAACAGATAATAAAAGCCAAAACTGGATCACAACAGTAGATTCAAAATAAGCAGATGTTTGGTTGCAAGTCTCTCCCTTTGAAAGTGGTTTCAACATCTGTTGACCTCCTATCCGCTGATCATGCAATCTGCTGACCTACAACTACTAACCAAGACAAAGTCTGATAGAAGAACTAAAGCTCTGTTGCTCAATCTACTGCCTTGGTTCAAGCACTGCTGATCATGACAACATCTGCTGGGCTCACAGCAGTGGAAGGATGCAGCAGCAGTTTATATTTGGTTTATGCATTGTAATGTAATATCAGTAGTTAGCATAAGCAGTATTTGTATAGATCAGTTGTTAGAGTTTGTTAGGAGGTTAGATGTCACTTTCATGGTGACGTCAGCTTAGATGCTCAGAGGTTTGCAAGTGCCTATAAATAGAACAGTACTCTGTACTGTTCTGTTTAGCTCATTCACCATCTTCTTTCTGCACGAACAAATACTGAGCTCAGGCTGAGGGGGAGTTTGCATATCATACACACATTGTAATCAGAGTTTAAAAATAAATTTAATCATTTGATTCAGTGTTAGAAAATGTATGATTGATAGCATTTCTTCTGTTTGATTGTGAAAAGTTTGGTTCCATTAAATTCCGCTGCACTACTCTTTCATTTGTCCATCTACATTCAAACACAAATCACAATCAATCCAAACTCAGATCCTAACAAATCCTTCTACTCTGAAGATGATCCTGAAAAAGGAAACTCCCATCTATTCAAGGTTATCCTTTACCAAGAAATATAGAAGAGTATCTCAAAATAAAGGCCAAACAAGCAAAGGATATATCTCAAAGAGACACAAAGGGAAAGTCTGACAAAGAGATTCAGAGAAATTTGCAATACATGCTCACCAAAGTCCGAACTTTAGAGCAATTCTCAAAAGATCTTTGTCAGAAATTATAAGAAAAGGATGATGAAAGTATGAGACAAGATTACATTGAATACATCATGGCATACAAGAAATACAAGGCAGAAAAGCATCAGTACAAGGAATGGACCATTAATGAACCGAAAGAGGGGATAGCCGGAATTCAAAAGATGATTGAAGATAAAGTAAAGCAAACTCCTCCAGTCTGGGCCAATTACAAAAAGAATGTACCAGAAAGGGCTTTGAAGCTGAAAAGAATGAAAGAAGAGCTTATAGCTGCTGATTATGGGTCAAGGAACCAGGTTACAAGGTGGTCAGAGGTAAAAGTGCTAGATACCTATAAAAGGTTTGAAGAGTTAAGGAAGAAAGATCCCACTGCTCCCAAAAGCCTGATTATCCAGAAGCAGTGGTTCCAGTCAAACAGAAATTGCCAATTAGAAGATCCACTGCTCCACCTGCTGCCATCCTTTATCAAAGAAGGAAACAAAAGCATATGGATGCAAAAACAAAAGAAGACAAGGCTCAAGAAGAATACATCATGAAAATGGTTCTTCAGACATTGATGGCAGCACAATCTCAAGATCCCACCAAAGTTGTCATCACCAGGCCTCCACCTCCAAACTCATCAACAATAAAGTCTCTCCCAAGAAATCCATTGGATTAAAAAATACTAAATTGGAAGTCTAATCAAAAGACCCACGTATTGACTCTGTTCAAATCCAATGGTGAAGTGAAACATATATCAAGGGAAGAAGCACTTGGCCTGGGTGTAGAAAATTTACAGGATCTCCTTGAGCTTACACTGTGCAGGGAAGAGAATGATGAGGATTCCATGAACTTTGTATTACAGTTCAAAGGTCAAGTCAGGGAACTCTTGATGAGACAATAAAAATCCTTAATAATGAAGTGTTTTGGCATCATCTGTTCCAGGGGGAGATTGTTGGGATTGAACTCTACAAATGAACAGTTGATAAAGCTAAAACTGGTTCAGATTAGTGGATTCACAATAAGCAGTTGATTGTACTAAATCTTTCCCCTTGAAAGTGATCCTAACATCTGATGGCCCGAAGCACTGTCTTCACAACAACTACAGATAACTAAAGATTGTTTGAAGATAAAGCACTGATGCTCAATCTACTGATATGGTTCAAGTACTGCTGAAGACACAAAGCACTGCTGGAGCTATAACAGTGGAATGAAGAAGCAGTAGTTTACTTTATTCCTTGTATTATATTTGTAAACAGTAGTTTAGTCAGCAGTGTTTGTATTGATCAGTGGTTGTAGGTTGTTAGGAGGTTAGATGTCACTTTCATGGTGACGTCAGCCAAAAGATGCTCAGTGGTTGTTCTGTACTATAAATAGAACAGTACCCTGTACTGTTCTATCAGCTCTCTTCATCACCAAGTCATTCTGTACGAACAATCATAGTGAGCTCAGGCTGAGGGGGAGATTAGTGCATGCATGCATTTGTGATTGATTATTGTAATAAATACAATCATTCGATTTCAAGTTAAACATGTTTGCTAAAACTATTTCTTCCATTGATTGTGTGTTGAAAGTTTGTTTCATTAATTCCGCAGCATTTAACTCTGTTTCATCTTCATTATTATCAAACAAACACAATCAAAAGAAACTCAGATCCTAACATCGTTCTACCTTGAAGTCTTCTCATATCGAAATGAAATGAGCAGATTTCATAAAACGATCGACGATAACCCAAATGCTATTGTGACCAGAAGGCATTCAAGGGAGTTTGGTAATAAAATCCATAGCAATACTTTCCCATTTCCAAGTCAGGATTTCAGGTTGTTCAAGTAAACCAGAGGGTCGTTGGTGTTCGGCCTTAACTTTCGAGCAAGTTAGGCATTTTGAAACGTACAGAGCGATATCCTTCTTCATGCTCGGCCACCAGTACCTAGAACGGAGGTCCTGGTACATCTTGTCGGCAGCGGGTCAATGGAATATCGAGATTTGTGGGCTTCAGTCAGCAATATCTCCCGAAGGTTATTGCGACTAGGAATCCAAATTCGGTCAAGATAATGAAAGATACCATTCGATTTGGTCACTAGCTGGATTTCAGCACCACATTTCGTTTCCTCTTTCAATGTATTCTCAGTGAAGCATGCGTGTTGGGCGTCGCGAATGAGAGCTTCGAGGTTGTTTTGGGCTTGGATATTACGAACACTATACACATAGCTTCGTCGACTGAGAGCATCGGCCACGACGTTTGCTTTGCCAGGGTGGTAGCGTATCTCACAATCATAGTCGTTGAGAAGTTAAACCCATCTGCATTGGCGCATGTTCAGTTCTTTCTGGTTCAAGATATGCTGTAGGCTCTTATGGTCGGTGAAGACCGTACACTTTGTACCATATAGGTAGTGTCGCCAAATCTACAACGCAAAAACGAATGCACCGAGTTCAAGATCGTGGGTAGTGTAGTTCTTCTCGTGGACTTTGAGTTGTCGAGACGCATACGCGATAAACTTGTCTCATTGCATAAGAACACAACCAAGACCTAGGTTATAGGCATCGCAATAAACAACAAAATTGTCATTTCCGTCAGGAAGAATAAGGACAGGAGCGTTGCAAAGCATACGCTTGAGGGTCTGAAAGGATTCCTCCTGCTTGGAACCCCAAACAAAAGGTTTATCCTTTTGAGTTAAAGCGGTAAGAGGCACGGCGATTTTTGAAAAGTTGGTGATGAATCGACGGTAATAACCTGCCAATCCAAGGAATGAAGGAACTTCGGACGGGACTTAGGTGTAATCCAACTCTTAACAGCTTCTATCTTTGCTGGGTCGATGAGAATTCCTTGATTGTTAACGATGTGACCGAGGAATTGAACTTCCTCGAGCCAAAATTCACACTTGGAGAAGTTGGCATAGAGGCGATTTCCTTGAAGAAGTTCGAGAACTAAATGAAGATGTTGCGCGTGTTCGGCTCTCGACTTCGAGTAGATAAGGATATCGTCGATAAACACAATAACAAAGCGATCCAGGAAGGGTTTGCACACACGGTTCATCAAGTCCATGAAGACCGCGGATGCGTTTGTGAGACCAAAAGGCATGACCACGAATTCATAATGGCCATAACGAGTATGAAAAGTGGTTTTCGGGATGTCTTGCTCTTGTATACGCAACTGGTGATAGCCTGAACGTAAATCGATCTTCGAGAAACACGTAGCGCCTTGGAGTTGGTCAAAAAAATCGTCAATTCGGGGTAGTGGGTAGCGGTTCTTGATAGTAAGCTTGTTGAGTTCCCTATTATCGATGCACATTCGGAACGATCCATCCTTCTTTTTCACAAAAAGGACAGGTGCACCCCATGGTGATGTGATAGGGCGTATGAAGCCTTTATCAAGCAATTCCTGGAGTTGGCTGGATAATTCATGCATTTTAGAGGGTGCGAAGCGATAGGGGGCTTTCGCAACGGGTGTAGCTCCAGGAATAAGGTCAATACGAAAATCAATATCACGAGTAGGGGGTAGACTGAGTAAATCGTCGGGGAAGAAGTTAGTAAAATCACAAACCACAAGTACGTCTTTCATTGTTTTCTTTTCTTCCTCCGCTACTACAATATGGGCTAAGAAAGCCAAGTATTCCTTGCGGAGATACTTGCTCGCTTGAATACACGACATCAGTTTCAATTCTTGCGAGAGTACTTCACCGCAGACACATAGCTGATCACCGTTTGAAAGGGAGAAGCGAATCATCTTTTCGAAACAAACAACTTTGGCACGATTTTCACGAAGAAAGTCCATGCCTACTATGACATCGAAACTACCAAGCTGCATCAGGATGAGATCAATCGGGAAAACGTGATTGTTGAGTGACGGTTCTTCCAGTGGCAACTTCTACGTCGAAGGTCGTTGGGAGGTTAGCACGTTTACGTTTTAAAAGCTTTTCGAATTCAAATAACACAAAACAGTTATCAGCTCCAGTATCAAATAAGCAAGAAGCATAATTACCGTTGACAAGGAACGTACCATTGACAAAATTGTTGTCAGTCTGAGCCTGGCGGACATTGATGTTGAAGGTTCTTCTGCGGGCTGCTTGTTGTGGCTGTTGTTGCTGCTGCTACTGCTGTGGTTGTTGTTAATGTTGCTATAGCGGTGGTTGTTGTTGCGGCTCCTGTTTCACAACACGCTGTGGGCAGACATTTTCAAAGTGGTTTGGATCACCGCACGTGTAGCAGGTACGTGTGTTAGTAGCTTGTGCTGGAGGTGCTGGATTAGGATGAGGAGCAGTGAGTTGAGCTGGCGGTGCGAGAAGAGGTTGAGGAGCTAGCTGGCGGGGGCCTGAGCGGCAGTGACCTATGAAGTGCCCATAGATGTTGCAATTAACACAGAAACAACAGTTGGCTACCACTGGATGATGATAAGTGCAAGTATGGTACAGTGGGTGAGTAATAGTATACGCACGCTTAGCAGGCGGTGCGTTAGTAGTAGCAATCTGACGAGTCTGGGTGTTGGGCGGTGTTGTGACTACCGCATTGTTCTTGCTGGAGTTTCTGCGCTTCCTATTCTGACGAGAGGACTTTGAACCTTGAGATGCTGCAGATTTGGTGCTGGGTGTTGCAGTAGCTTGGACTCTTGGTTGAGGTTTTGAAAGCTCCAGCCAAGACTCGCTTGTTGTTGATCTCAGCTGGGAGTTGGTAGGTTTCCTCAATCGTTGCAGGTCTTACGGCTTGAACAAAATCAGCTACACAATCAGGAAGAGCGCAAATATACTTCTTGATGGTCTTATCAGGCGTGTCCCCTTGACTGGGACAGATAATGCTCAACTGTTTGAAATGAGCGGTGAGACCAGCGTTATCACCTCCATCTTGTTTAATGTTCCAGAATTCATTTTCCAGCTTCTGGATCTCATGGGAGGACAGAATTCCTTGATCATGAGATCCTTGAGCTCCTCCCATGCGAGACCGTAGGCTGCATCATTACCGCGCCTGTTGCGCTCGGCGGTCCACCAATCAAGTGGCCTTGACTGAAAGACTCCGGTGGCGTTGATAGTGCGGAGATTCTCAGGACATCCGCTTTGACGGAAGGTAACTTCAATCGCATCAAACAATTGAAACATTGCATTGGGTCCATCTTCACCAGTAAAGTTCATTGGACCACATGCCTTGAATTGCTTGAAGCTGAACGGAGTTTTGGGCGAGTCATTCTTAGAGTCGACCAATGAGGTGCGGCTGACAGCGTTGATTTCGCTGACGATTTGGGGAATCACTTTAGCCATTTCCTTGGCCATAAGGGAGGCGATTCGTTTGTCACCTATGTTCCTCTGAACATTTCGGTGAGTGTGAGAGCCAAAGGATGACATCTGCCATTAGATGAGATTCGATTATATTGGGTTTTATTTGAAAAGTTTAGCGTTTTAACAACCCTTTTATTATTATTATTATTATTATTATTATTATTATTATTATTATTATTATTATTATTATTATTATTATTATTATTATTATTATTATTATTATTATTATTATTATTACTACCCATGTAAAGCTCAGGAACACGTAGGCACATATTCACGTAAGCACGTATACACATAAGCACGTATGAGCACATAATTCACGTAAACACATATTTTGTACGTATTCACCTACATATCAAGGACGTGTAGCGCATGCGAGAGTGGCGAGAGATAGCGAGTAGTATAAGTGGTGAGATACATTAGTCTATTTGTGGTTAGTTAGCGTTTTAGATTACGAGGGTGGTGTGATCCTGTGCTTTATACTACATGAGGGAAGTGAAAAGCGATAAGGCGAGAAATCGATAAAGCGTAAACAGTAAATCCACAAACTTAAAGCACATAGACGTGATTTGATAATGCGTAAAATCGACGATTGTAGGCTTAAAACATAATAGAGTGTCCTGGGTGTTAGACGTCGACTACCCAAAGCGATTCAATCTATTCCCAACGAGTTCGAGTACACACTTTGTCCTAATAGACTGTGCTCTCCCCGTGATACGGTGAACATCACTCATCCTTCCAATTACTACATGACTCGACTCCTTGGAATAGTTGAGACTTTGGTGAGATTTTGTAAAATCGAAGTAGGGAGTGGAACGGGTTATTAAGATGCGGGTTTCACCCCTAACTTAACAACTTCGCTCCTAAATGTGGTTAAACAACCACGAGATAGAGAGGTGGAGGTTTCCCTCAAGGTGTGGATATCACTCCTGACTCAACGGAAGATTCTCGTGCGAGAGTGAAAATGCGCGGAGTGAGTGATCTTATCGAGAGTTCTTGGTTTTCACACCTAATCTCGACAAATTCACTCGTCGGTGTTGTATGAGCATTTTCAAAACGTGTATATTGTGTTCAGCCTTAGGAAAGGCAAAATAGTTGTCAACCTTAGGAAATGTTGCCTTCGTACGAAGCTATAGTATGCGGGTTCGTACGAAGGTGTAGCATTGTAATTCGAATGAGAGTACATTCAACATGTAGGTTCGTACGAAGCCCCAAAGGGATTCGTACGAAGGGTCTGTTGGTGCTTAGACTATAGACTAGGTCTGTTCTACACGACTCGACCTAATTCCCTATAGTTATGACTCTGATACCAATCTGTCACACCCCAACCGATGGAGGAATCATCGGGGCGTGGCACTAGGCGAATCAGATTGCTCAAGAGAATCCATAACAACTATTCATTACCAATATTTTAAAGGTTCATCATCCCATACTAACCAACAAATATTCAACAAACAGTTATTACAAATAACGAGTTCTCATAAACAAAACATGATCCGACAACCTAGATTTTATTGTTGTGGGTTTCTAGACTTCCTATCTTGATTTCAGTAAAACAATCCATCAACCTGTCACATACGTTAAAATAAAGTTAATACATAAAGTAAAGGTGAGTACACAAGTTTGCATAAATATAGTATAAAAAGCGTTTACGCATAACCAGCATGTAACACGTAACGGGCGAAACATGTAAACTACCAACAATGATACATCCTAACCACGTGGCTGCGAGTAGAGTATGCGCAACACATGTTCACCGAAGTGAACACGTGAAGTAAAGTATGTGATCCTTAGCAACCCCTGACAAATCAGGTGCTGAGTCCAAACTATAGTACTATCATTGCTAAAGGTGGTTAGGGTAATCACTGTATAAGCATAGCAACAAGCACTCAACTAATCACGTATAGCATGCAGGAGCGGTTAGCGTTTATAAAGTGTTTGCGTTGTGTGTTGTGCTTTTGATAGAGAACGTATGTTAAACGAAAATGGGTTCAAGTATACTCACTGTGCGTGTCTACAATTAAACACGGTCTTAGAATGGATTGAAGGGAGCGTTGGATCAGCCTGCGTACGGGAATAGTAGCGTAAGTCCTCCAAGGTGCTGAAACAGTCAAAAATCGAAGTGTCAGTGGGAAACAGAAAGCTTCGTACGAAGCTGGTGCCTTCTTACGAAGGCGTGCATTCGTACAAAGGTGGGTCTTCGTACACGTGTTGCTTCCGTTGTCCAAATCGAGTGTCTTCGCGTCTGTCTTCAGAAAATCGAGTGTTCATCCCTCCAACCTTAAGCTACTGATTAAACTTAAAGTCGGAGAGGCCTTTGACTGAGTCACGTATGAGAATCGGGTTGTTATGTGTGAAGCCAGGGCCTTCGTACGAAGGCAGTGCCTTCATACGAAGTTGGGCTTCGCACAGAACAGTCCAGTTCACAAACGTGGCTGTTCTTGGCGTTTGGAGCTGCATTTTCGCCTGAATCGGACGTGTTTTCGAGTCCATTTCAAGTTGGTTTCGACACTACCTTGTTCCACTATTCAGTGAACGAAATACATGCCGTTTTAGGTCCATTTTAGGGTGAAAAACAAGTTTAAACGGGTTTAAAGAGTTTTTCACTTAGATCTAACACTTGGTGAGTATGAAATCCACTGATTTCTAACTTGGGAAGTCGTAGCTAGCTCCAATACACTCGGTTAAGTGTAAATCCATGGTGAAATAAGAAGTTTTGATGAAAAAGATGAAGAGTTTTATGAAAAAAAGAAGTTCCTTGTAAAAAGATGAAAAAGATGATGTTTGGATGAAAAGTAGAAGAGTTTAAGTGAAAATCATAGTGAATCGTGGGGAAAATCGAAGTGGAAATCGTTGTGTAATCATATAAAGCTGTTAAATCTTACTTGGAAGCGGTCGGACAACAATTCGGCAGAGTTTCGGTATGAAAGCAGCAAGTTAGAAATGAGGGGAGTGTGGCTGGGTATTTACAGAGGAGCTGGGTTCGAACAGAACTCAAAGCAGCTGCCTTCGTACGAAGGCACTGCTGGCTTCGTTCGAAGGTGCTGTTTTGTGCAGAAAATCCTCGTTTTCGCGTATCGAATGCTTGTTTAATGTGTTTTGTTGCGTTAGTTAGTGTTGGTACTTAAAGTATTTTAGCGCAACACCAAGTATCGGGTCGCGTTGCGTTTTAGAGTGATAAATCGAGTTGTGTGAGTAGCGTTTGAGTTTGCGTTGCGAGTTTAATCCATAAACATATAAATCATACACAAGTGAAGCACATAATAACACACAGCATAACATTACTACGACTAATAACGGCGTTCATGATTTAGCGTGTTAGGTGGGATAAGCGTATGCGGAGGCGAGAGGTAACCAAACAAATACACTGGCAATTAAAGAAGCATAATTCTCTGTAATTCGTGTTGCATTAGCGTTGAGCGTTTGCGACTATAAAGCGTTTAAATGTGCAGCGGTGCGGTGTGATGAAAATGCATTTACTATAACAAAACCCTTTGTTTATATTGAATCTCGGAATACAAGATGGTTACAAATCGAAGCAAAAGCAAGCGGATAACAATGCGAAAAGTCGGGTTGTTACAGTGGTGGTGGTGGTGGAGGTTGGCTGGGATACGAAGGTGGTGGTGGAGGTTGATTGAAGGGAGAGAAAGTGGTCGGTAGTGTTGCTCAAGAGAGAGAGAGAAGAGAAGAGAGAGACAGAGGGGTATTTAAAATGACCATTTTGCTCCTGAGGAAAAAGACAAAAAAACCAGGGTTTTTTTTTTAGAAATCTGACCTGATTTAATTTTTGGACCAAAATGGCAATTAAAATGAAACCACAAGGACCCAGATCCAAAAACTTTGAGATTTGGACTAAAGTGGCAAAACTGCCCAAATCTCAGAGACCAAAATGGCAGTTTATTCTTGATATTTTAGTGATATATATTTTTTTGAAATGCTGATATTTTAGTGATATAATCAGTTGCCAATATTCCTATTTGCAAAAAATGAGGAACTTACGAATTTTTCTTTTAACAAAGTGATTAATACCTGGGAAGTAGAAACGCATTTAATGCTCTTCACCCAAAAAAAATCGCCTAGGCACCAAAATAGAGAACTTTTGATAATTATGATTAGAACACGAATATGCAATTAGGCTTTATTGGAGCCAAGCTCATGGCATCCCCCCCCCCTCATTTGGATGATTTTGATTGGTCAATAAAGCTAAAAGATGGGTGCATAATTATAATTCTTTAGCGCTCGCAATTGCACTCACAATACCAAACACATTATTTAAAAATGATATTTTATATGTAAAAACTAGAGTAAACTGCCATTTTGATCCTAAGGTTTGGTCATTTTTCCACTTTAGTCCAAAATTTAAACCTTTTAATTCTAGGTCCCTGTGGTTTCAGTTTTATTGTCATTTTGGTCCAAAAGTAAAATCAGCTCAGATTTCTCAAATAAAATCCTAGTTTTTTGTCCTTTTCCTCATGGGTAAAATGGTCATTAAAAGTTTTATTGTAACAAATTATTAATTAAAATAATAAAATTAAATAATGTTCTTTGACCTTATAAAAGCAGAGTTCCTCAAACATCGTCTTCTCCAAACCCGAACCCTGCTCTGTTCTTCATTACGCATCATCATTTGACCATAATGCTCTGCCCTATGGTTATCCCAACAAGACCTTTTCTGGTTATAGATGCCCCCTACAGTTTTCTGGCTGTTCCAAACTGTAGCAGCAGCAGCAGCAGGTGTCGTACCCCCGGTATCCCAAATTGTAACATTAGCAGCATCAGCAAGGACCGGGACAATAGGGTTTGAGCTCGTATCACTGCTCGAGTCAGGACCTGTGTTAACGACCAAACCGTTACTCTTTACCACATATGAAACCCCATTAACAGACATGTTGGAGTAAAACCGGTTCATCCTCATCCATATGCACTGAATTCGCTGCACTTGTATGCTCCTGGCCTTCACCAGCATCGCTTTGTTCATCACCTTCTAGGGCATTAGACTTAGCCTCAATAACTGCAGCTCATCTCAACGGACCCATTTTGGTCGAATGTCTGAAAGTATAGGTCCATACTTGACAATTGGTTTTGCTCTGTTATTCTTCCTGAAATACTTGGTTTTGACCCCTCCCTTTTTAGGTTAGCAGATTTCTACCCACCAGGTGGAAGCCCTGCTTCCCACATAAGAGCATGGTCATGTGCAACTTTTTGAGCCTGCATTAGAGCTAATTCTTTGTCCACAGACCTCGTATCACAACTGGGTCGCTGGTTCGTGGCCACATAATCTCGAGCATAGCCATTGGGAGCCAACTTTTGAGTGAATTACTGGTATTGAGCCTTAGGGTTTCGAACAGATGAGGGTTTGGGTTTGGAGAAGATGATGTTTGGGGGAACTGCTTTTATAAGGTCAAAGCACAATATTTAATTTTATTATTTTAATTAATAATTGTTATAATAAAACGTATAGTGACCATTTTGCCCCCGAGGAAAAGGACAAAAAACAAGGATTTTATTTGAGAAATCTGAGCTGATTTTAATTTTGGACTGAAATGACAATAAAACTAAAACCACAGGGACCCAGATTCAAAAGATTTGAGTTTTTGACTAAAATGACAAAAGTGACCAAACCTCAGAGACTAAAATGACAGTTTACTCTAATAACTAAATAAATTACCACTACAATGACTATTGATAATTTATTAGTTATCATTGATAATTAGTAAGTAACTAAAAGTATATAAAGCCCATGAATTTATAGTCTAGTGATATTTTGAGGGTGAGATAAGATTTTATAACCAACAGGTCTTGGGTTTTGGCCATATTTATTGGGTTTCCTTCTAAATTGGTGTATAGGCATTATGCCTAGTGAGGATAGATATGATCGGGGTGGTTTCGCTGGTGATACGATGATACTCCAGTGGACCGTCAGTGATTCAAATTTGTCATTAAAAAAATTAAAAGTACATAAAACCTTAAGATCAATAAAAACCTAATTTGTATAAAAAAGTTAACAAAAAAATATTTTTGTATGTGCTCTAATTCATATGCTTAACGATTAACTTCTAGAGCGTGGACCCATGATGGCAACCTGTTTGAATGTATATGGTTGTTGACGTGGCATGAAACCAACATTAAACAACTCATTGGTATATACATAAACCTGGATTTTCTGATATATGTAACTCTCTCTCTATATATTATTACTAGGTTATAACCAATTTATTACACGGGTTAAATAAATAAATTTTATATACTAAATAATAAAACAATATATCTTTAAAAACCTTCTTTATTGCATGATTTAAATAAATATAATTTTATATATTAAATAATAAAAAAAGTCATATCTATAAGAATCATACGTATTATACATATTGAATAAATGTAAGATTTAATATTTTACTAAAAAAATAGAAGTATTTTATTAGAAAAATAGAAGTATTTTATTAGACATTTAAAGTATGATAAGATTTAATATTAATTTTTTTATTTAGTTAATATTAGACAGCAAAAAAAATATATATGATTGAATAATTGGGGTAAAAGAAAACTAAAAGTTATAGTTGTTATATAACATGTTAGGTAATATAAACAATGAAAATAATATGATATGGAAAATCAAATAAATGTGCAGGGCTGACGGGGGAATGTCTTCGACATGAACCCGGTGACCAATAGGTCCAGTACATAGAAAGTCACCTTCCAAAAAAATAATAATAATAATATTATAATGAGAAGAATACATTAAATATAAACTAAATAATAATTATCTATAGTTAATCAGAAGTGGTTAAACTAAATAATATTTAGGAGGAGAGTTATCTATAATTAATTGGAATAGATTAAACTAAATAATAATTATCCATAACCGGTTAAAATAAATAATATTTAATAGAAGGTTATCTATAATTAATTAGAAGAGATTAAAATAAATAATAATTATCCATAAGTCATGGCCTAATATGATGACAAGTGTCTCAAAGTTGGTTTCTTTTATTATAGTAGATAGATTATTATTAGAGTTAATTACATAGATAAACTCTTTTTTTTAACAGATTTAGATTTTATGATTTTAATTTTGTAACACCTTTGGGTACTAACACCAAAATTATCAATATAATGACTAAAATATCATTTCATTCTTTTTAATTTTATCAATGTAACACATTTGTATACTAACACCTAATTTTATTTAAGTTTAAATCAATTTTTACAAAATCTATTTTTTTATTTTCATCTTTTCATTATATCTCTTAATTAACATAAAATCTATTTATTTTTTTTATTTATAAATATAAATTAAAGAAGTCATAAAACGTCCGCTCCATTTTTGGTTTATTAATAATACTACCTCCGTCCCACTAAAAGTGTCATATTTTGAATTTTCAAAGTCTTTATTTATAAACTTTGACCTTAAATAATTTTGTTTGTGTTAGATAATACTTGATGAAAGTTATATGATTTGAGTGTGTTTTACAAGTGTTATTATCAGAATAATTTTCATCAAATTTTATATAACACAAAAAATATATAATTAAAGTCAAAGTTTTGAAACACCCAAACTTTTTTTTTACTTTGTTATCAAAATAGACCAGTATAAAAAGCATTGAGCGAATTAGGTCCCAGTCTTTTAAAACATCATAAGTTAATTTAAAAATGTGTATACTCACAACCAAATGTTACACGATCGCAGAAGATCTCATTCAACTCTCAACATGTTTATGTAAACCCATCGCTTACAAGGGTAGTTGATCGAATCCTTGACATCTTATCCCTTGATCACGTACTGCCTTCATAGTTCTTTCCCCTGCCTGTAAACCAAATAAAACTTTCTTTATTAGCATAGGCTAAGTGAGTGACTAAATACATAATTAACTGTAGAAACCTTTTCTTTTTCTTTTTTTTATGAAATAACAATGAGACTTCCCGTCATCGTAATCAAGTATGAATGATAAATTTAACCATTCCCATCCAATCATGAACTTTGCCTTACCCCGTCACTAAACTTGCAAATATATATGTAACTAAAAGAGTGTGGCAAAAACCATGTCAGGATACAAGCAATTCCCTTGCTAAAACGTCTCGTAAATGTATACAACTACTCCAAACATTCCGACCAGTGTGTCATACACTTGATCATGATCCGAGCTAATTGTCTATTGTTTATACCCGAGATCAATTTCATTTCTACCAGCTATTAATTAATATGAATAAAAGACAATAAGTGTATTAATTATTAAAAATAGAATAACCGAGTACACGCCATAAAAACTTACTAGGCATAAGATTGCAGCGTATCCAGAACACAGGTATGTACTGACCCTTTCTAGCAGCATATAACATGCTACATTAACCTCCAAATTTTATGTTTCCATCTTTTTACTTCTTTCTACTTCATTATATCCATATACTTGCTTTACATCAAATAAAATTATAGTTTAAACCAGATTAATCATAATATACTAAATACCATTGAAACTTAAAACAGTGAGCAGAGCACATTGTTAAAATATCTCTTAACTTGCCCCATATTTTTAGTTATACAACATTGACCTGGTTGTATATCTACTTTTTGGTTCTTAAAATTTACATTAGGTTACATTTAACCTCACAACGATAATATATATATATATATATATATATATATATATATATATATATATATAGGGGGCGGTTCCCCTAAGAAGCCTATTTTGCCTAAGTTGCCTAAGAAGCAATCTACACCATTTGTTTAAACAACCAATGGACCAGATTAGATCCCTAATATTAAACTAGATAAGTAAACAAAATACAACGCGCGGGGGTATTTTCGCCATAAACAAACAAATAGTACTGGACAAAAAGCACAGCAGTTATCGACGATTCAAAAAAACTTCTTCTTCACTCTCTCTCAAAACTTCCCAATCGCTAACAAACTTCACCTAAAATCGACAATCAGAGAGACGAAAATCGAACAAACAACAACAAAAACAGCATCAACGATGGATTCAGAGAGTACGTTCCATTTTTTTTTTTTTTTGCATTTTGGTGTATTCGTTTCAATTTTGTATGGTTTTTCTAAGTTTCTTCGAAATCAAATCGATTACACAGGTTCTAAGAGATCTACAAGAAGCCAGAAGCATAAAGAAACAAAACATGATGACGATTTCGAAGGTTTGTTAAGGATCTGTAAACGAACAGATTTCTAGGGTTTTAATATGTCTAAACTGATTCATGTTCTGCATTTTATTAAACAGATCGATCGTTGTGTTTTTTATGAAATAGTGCTGGTTTATTTTTTGTGCTGGTTTATTTTCTGTGCTGGTTTAACCTATGTGCTAGTTTAGTGATTTAGAAATATCTAGCACAAAGTTGTGGTTGGTTTTCTGGTTTTGAAATCGGTGCTGGTTTAACTTCCGTGCTAGTTTAGTGTTTTTTAAGAAACTAGCACAAATTCTAGTTGTTGGTCTTACTTTAGTGTTTTAGAAGAAACTAGCACAAGTGCTACTTTAGTGTTCCAAATCTGTGCTGGTTTACCGACTGTGCTACTTTTAAATTCAGGAGATAAGTAATATAAGTTTCAGTTGTTTTTTGTGTGTGAAAACAGAGCTGTACAATCCCAAACCACTACAAATTGTACAACCAGGAGAACCAATCCCTACTTTTGATAATGAAACTTTGCATCCCATTCCACTAAAAGTTGTAAGACCAACAAAAAAGGAATATTATATGAGTCCGAAATTTTGGAATGAAGTAGCAATCTGGTGGCCAAGCTATACCAATCATCCTACTTCTGGTGGTGAACCTTCAGATCCCATAAAAGAAGAGATTGATGAGAAACCTGAAATCTCAGTTGTACAACCCAAAAAAGAAGAAGATGATGAAAAACAAAAGATCCCCATCCTACAACCTAAACATGAAGAAGATGAGGAAAAACCTATAATCTCAATCAAGAATTTTGGAAGGAAGTAGCAATCTAGCCAGCTCCTGCTATGATCATCATGTTTATGTTGTTTGTTTTAGTTTTCTAATGTTATCAATGCTGTTATGTATTATGATCATGTTTTTCTGAACCTTATGTAACAATGATGTTTTGAATTATAAAAATCATGGTTTATTATGTATTAAATGATCAAAATGGTACTGGTTATTGTTTTTTTAATATATAGTACACTTTATAACTTGTGCTGGTTACTATGTTTCTTCTGAAATTACTTGCAGGCTCATCAGACAGTGACTTCGAACACCCGGAAAAGAAACAAAAAACAGCACTAAAAGCTGTTGCCACAAACCCTGAACCTATACGATCAACACTTTTCAAGGAATTTGATAAGAAAAAAAGAATTAGAATCAGGAACAGCCCAAAAAACCTTGCTGAATTCATGCAAGTGTTATCTGACGAACAGAAAGCAGAAGTAGATAACATGGGATTTGAAAGCATGAAGAACTTTGATATAACAAATATACCAACTGATCTGGGATACTGGCTCACTAACAATTATGAACCTACAATCAACACACTGAATCTAGGTACACATAATGTAGTGATAACACCTAACCTTGTACAAGAAGTTCTTGGCATACCAATGGGTAAAGTGAAGGTTAAGGAGTTGAGTAAACCAAAAATGAGTGATCCAGTTGTTGCAGAGTTTAGAAATCAATTTGAAATTGATGATGAACTGCCAAAAATGCATCATATTATTCATGTTGTGGAAGAACAGAAGGAGAGTGGAAGGCTATTTCAACTGAACTTTCTTGTAATGTTCAACTCAATAATGGCAGAGCTCACACACGGTGGCAACGTCAACATGAAATTCCTTACAACATTGCAACCTGATGTAGATATTAAGGATGTTGACTGGTGCAGCTACGTGATCGACTGCTTGAACAGAAAGACAACAAGCTGGTTCCAATCTAAAGCAGCACATTACATCGGGCCGATAACATTTCTAGTGGTATGTTGTAGTTATCTAAAAATGATCTATATTTATTGTTTTTTATCAAACATAATAACAAAAACTAACTTGTAAATCAATCAGTTGGTTTATGCTCATGATACATACCAAAGAACAAATCCAACACAGAAGATGATACCAGCTGTAATGTATCATAAAAATGATACAATTAAAAAGCTTGGTCCGGTGGTGGAAAGCAATAAAAGAAAGAGAAGTGAAAAGGTGGTGAAGAGTAAGAAGAAAACAAGTTTGAAACCAGCACAGAAACTCGCCTTGACAACACAAACACCTACTCAAATGGTGGTGAAGAGTAAGAAGAAAACAAGTTTGAAAGCAGCAACAACTGGTGAAACAGAAGAAAATGAAAAACGAAAGAATTTGAAGGTAAAACTGAAGATGAAGAAAAAAGCACCAGCTGAACAACCTCTATCCACATATCAAGAAATCTCGAAGGAAACTGATGAAGCTAGAAATCGTTACTTTAGTGACTTCCCAGAATCTCTAGACATTACACAAAGTTTGGACATTCCACAATCCCAGGAAAAACTCTCACAAATTCCACCTACAAATCCAACAAGTGGAGTGGTAAATTCTATTTTATTGTGTTTATCTGTAGTATTACTGAAAAAAGTGCTGGTTTAGATGGTTATTGAAAAAATGTGCTACTTTTATGACATTTGTTGAAAAATGTGCTACTTTTATGACACTTAGTGTTTGGAATGTTAAATTGTGCTAGTTTATACCTAGTATATGTTAGTTTAATGTTAGAATTTGGAATGTGAAATTGTGCTGATTTATATGCTAAAGTGTGCTGGTTTAAATGGATTGTAAAACTGTGCTAGTTTCAAATGTGCTACTTTATAAAAAGAATGTGCTGGTTATCTTTTCAGGAATGGATTTGTCTGATAAAAACCAAAACAAAAGAGCTGGACACGCATGTCAAAGAAACACACGAAATGATTACAAAATGTTTAACAAAGTACAGAGGTGATGAGGTTGTGGATGCTGTGGATGAGTGGAGAAAAAGATTGGTAGTATATGGTGAAAAGTACAATTTCGAGAAGCAAGAATCAGAAGCAGGGAATGAAGAAAAGAAAAAAGGAGGAAGTGGAGAGAAGACAGAAGGAGGGAATGAAAAGGAAGAAGGGAATGAAGTTAAACTTACCCAATCACAAAAAAAAATGGTGGTCTCACAATTTGATTCAACTCCTTTCAGAATCACCAGTTCAATGTGGCCAGAGGTTATAAAAGAAATAGAAAAGGCAGAACAAGTAGCAAGCAGCAAAAAAGATGGTGCTGATCATGGAGTTGGTGGTGAAGAAGAAAAGGATGCAGGTGGAGAAAAGGCTAAAGATGGTAAACCTGATGGGGAAACAACAAAGAAAGGAGGTGAAGATGCTAATGAACCACCAAAGGGAGAAAGTGACACTGCTGGTCAACCAGCAAAGAAAGAAGGATTTGAAGATGCTAATGAACCACCAAAGGGAGAAAGTGACACTGCTGGTCAACCAGCACGGCAAGGAGAGGTTTTTAAAACACCAGAAAAGGAACCCAAAAAAGACAGTGAAAAACAAGAATTCATAGGTGAAGACCTAAACGCCGGAGTCCAGAAGAAAAGCAAACGTACAACTCACCCTGCCGAACCTTTATGTTCACCATATATGCAGCGAGTTGTACAAATAAAAACAAAAACTGAAAAAATTGAAGTAAGGATAGCCGAATGGATGTTCTCGACAGTTGACGACCCCTGGTAAGTATAAAAACCAACAAAATCTTAATTGGATAAAAATAAGTATTTAAACTAATGTGTATTACAACAATGCAGGGTGTTTATATTTGAGACAGCATTTAACACAAACCTTTCAAGGGTATGTCTGGAGTCGCTTCACCCGAACTTATACATACATGTCCAAGTCCTAACAGCTTGGTCATTGGTACTAAACAGTGAAGAGGTCTACAGAAGCAAAGGTTCGCCGGCAAGAGTTTTCTGCCCATGCAACATGCTGGTATGTTTTCTAATATGTGCTGGTTTTAATAACAGATTAGAAAAAGCGCATTTAACAAAATGTGCTGGATTATTACACATTGTGCTGGTTTTGAAAAATTAATGTTTTATTAATAGCTGGTTAGTCTAATATATGAAATGCTATTATTGTGCTGGTTCATAACACATTGTGCTGGTGCTGGTTTATAACACATTGTGCTGGTTTCTGTGCAGGGAGAAAACAACTTCAAACCAAAACTGAACAAAAAGACCTGCACACAAAATTTCAGCGAAAACATTGCCACGACATTGATGACTACCGAGTTTGGAACTATTAGGAAAGTGGACATGTTGTTCATTCCAATACTACAACACAAGCACTACTACATTGTATGTTTTGATTTCAAGGGAGAAGCCATCAAGATTATAGACAACATGAAAGGGAAAGCAAAAGCACAAAAAATGGCACGTGCTAAAAGAGTGGTAATATATTGATGCCCATTAATTCTGTGCTGTTTATTTTAATTATATTTGTGATGCTTAGGATTTTGATTTTGAAAATTTTCAAATTACAGAAAGAAATTGTATGTGATTACCTTGAAGTTGAATACCCAACAATGCACAAAAAGATGTCGCCCTTGGAACCAGAAATAATGAAAATGTCGTGGCAAACGGAAAAGAACTTTGTAGATTGTGGTGTCTTTGCAATGAGACACATGGAGACATACACAGGGAATCATGTGAGCAAGAAGGAATGGGATAGTGGGCTGTCGAAAGAGTCACCGGAACAAGACAAAGAGTTGGTTGAACTGAGATACAAGTATTTAAGCAAAATACTTTTATCCGACATCAACTTAGCGAAAGGTGAAATGATGGAACTGTTAGAGAAGTATGAGAAGATGGAGCCTGAAAAGAAAGAGGAATGCAAGAAAAATGCGGAAACGAAAATCAATGACAGATTGAACCAGAAATATTGATTGTGTTGGTTGAACAATATAACATTAGTTTGGTAGTTGTCTGTAATATTTTGTGCTGGTTTAACAATTAATATGGTGCTGGTTTAACAATTACATTGTACTGCTTTAACAGTTATATTAGGAGTTAATTTTATGCTGGTTTCACTATGACAATATGTGATGGTTTTACAATTAATATTGTGCTGGTTTCACTATGACAATATGTGATGGTTTCATAGAAGAAGTTTAAAATTGTGCTGGTTTTATAATTGTGCTGGTTTTAAAGAACAAAGTTTAATTATAAAACCAGCACAATTTTATACTTCTTCTATGAAATTGTGCTGGTTTTAAAGAACAAAGTTTAATTATAAAACCAGCACAATTTTATACTTCTTCTATGAAATTGTGCTGGTTTTATAATTGTGCTGGTTTCAACCAGCACATTTTAAACAGTATATTGAATGTTGAAAAATCAACAAAAACTAATAATGTGCTGGTTGAATGTTGTAAACATAATAAGAATACAAGAAATCCAAACTGAAATGAAAAAAATAACAAATCCAAATATCATAGAAGAAGTTTAAAAATGTGCTGGTTTCATACAATTAATATTGTGCTGGTTTCCAACACACACGACTAACTGCTCTTCTGGGAATCAGCAACAGTAGTCTTCATCTTACAAGTCCGACTATTATGTCCATGACCTCCACATATCAAACAACTTCTAGTTTTAGTTTTCTTTGATACTCTTGAAGATGATACCTCACGAAAAGACTTTAAGCGTTTGTTTGAACCACACCCCTTGTTTCTTATACCACTAGGTGGAAGAATGGTAGCAGAAGACGATGAACATGGCTGATCAGCATGAAGAATATTAGCTAATCTTGCATTCTTGTCAAATGATTCTGCAGGAAGGTCAGCAGAATCAACCTTCAACTTCGACTCGATCACTTGGTCTCTATACGACGATAACAGGTCAATATTTGTAACAAGACGGTTAACAATATGTTCAGTTGCAGTCATTATCTCACGCACAATGCTGGAAGCACGTTCAACTTGATTACCAGCAGCATTTTGATCAAAACTCGAAACTTTTGTCTTTTTTGGAACAACATCTCTTGTCCAACGCCCCATAACATATTTTTTAGGGAACTCCTTTATACCACAAAGACGAAGAACACAAAAGGCATGCCTACATAGCAAACCATACTGCTCATATCGGTTGCAGCTGCATTTAATTACCATATCCTTAGGAGTAAAAAGAACCTACACAAATAACAAATGCTTATATTGTGCTAGTTTATAACAAAAGTGTGCTGGTTTATATATGTAAAATTCTAATTGTAAATATAAATCACTGTGCTACTTAAAATGTATTGTAAAAAGCAGAACATGTTTGTGCTACTAAAGGTATAAATAAATACCTCATGAAGGCCAGGAAGATTGACCTGTAGAATATAAAACTTAATTGAATCACCAACTTCTTCTTCACGCCTGCACATACAATTCTTGCAAGCAAGTCGAATTTCTTCTTGAACATCAAAAAATATCCCCCGAGTATAAATCTTTGCAGCTTCCAGTTCCAATTCATAATTGGTTTTCATGCGAGGTTGTGTGTATCTGGTATCATGATCACGTTTGCTGCGCTTAAACCTCTGAGATTCCATTGCAGTATCAAAATGGCTCAAAAACTCAACTAATGACAATTTTGTGTTGGTTAATTGACCAAAAAAATGATTTTCACTCTCAGACCTAGATGTTGTACGCATAAGACCGGACATATGTTCATGACGATAGTATGCAGGAATCCAATCTGATCTCAGGTTGTACATATCAGACAGCCAGCTGTTACTAGTAAGGTTGTACTTAATCATTAAATCACACCATTGTGTCTCAAACTGTGCTGGTTCAAGAGCATCAATCCATACAACATCACATATATCTTCTTTAAAAACCTCATCTTGTGATAGCTCAGTACCAACCTATAACAAAAAAAAAAATAATTAGTATATTAAAACAGCAAACAAATCCTAAAATGTGCTGGTTTATATGTTAAAGTGTGCTAGTTGATGTATAAACTTAAACTATGATGCTTAAACTGTGATGGTTTAAAGAAAGTGTGCTGGTTTAATAGTGTGCTGAGTTATATGCCAAAGTGTGCTGGTTTAAATGGATTGTTTAAAGTGTGCTGGTTTATATGCTAAAAGTGTGCTGGTTTAAGAAAGTTACCTTTTCAGAAACTTTGATCATTATATGCCACATACACAAACGATGTCTGGTATCTGGGAAAACATCTCGGATGGCAATTTTCATTGCAGCGTCCTGATCAGTCACAACCACCTTAGGTGCAACACCAAAAGCCTTCAAAAAACTTTGAAGAAGCCATTTATATGATTCAGCAGTTTCAGATGCTAACAAAGAACCAGCAAACGTGACATTGTGATGATGATTATCGATTCCAGTGAACGGAACAAATACCAAGTCATACCTAAAAATTGAATTGATTATATTACAACTGCTTGCTGAATTGTGCTAGTTTAATAAAAATATGAATAAATGATCTACAAAAAGTGAATAAAATACCTGTTCGTACGGAACGTAGCATCAAAAGACATAACATCCCCAAAGACCTCATAATTCAGTTTCATTTCTTCATCAGCCCAAAATAATCCAGCAAGAGCACCTTTTTCATCACAATAAAATTCACAAGAAAAATTCGGCAAATACAGCTTCTTCTTCATAAGACGTTGGACAGCCATATCCACATCAAACTCTCCAATGAACAAATTAATATCTCTTTTAAAATTTTTACAATCAGTAGACGTCACTCCAACCTTATCAAATCCACCACGAATCTTTCTCATAAGGTTGAATGCCCTAACTGGACCAATATTCATCTCAGAAAAATCAGAAAGCAGTTGCTCTTCAGTGAATGTCAACTTTCTAGACGAAGCTAAAAGATGATAATCCTCTTCATCAACAAAAGAATGATTATGCTCCTCAAATACATGAGAAATTCTATAAGTATTTTTTGGAGTTAAAGACAAACGGATGTGTGCCTTACATCCGGTACGTTTAGAAGGTCTCCTCCTTCGGTCATTTAACTTTTTATCAGCACCAACACTATCATTTACCGTGTCAACAGCACAGGATGTCGCTGAACCCTCTTTCGCACAAACAAAGTACTTTCTAATCACAACACCATTTTTTGAAGATTGAGTATGCTTTCGACCCTCAAACCCAGATAACTTAGCATACTTCTTATAGAAATTAAAGGCAGAATCAATTGACTGGAAATGCATACCAACTACAGGTTTGGAAGAATCTGGAACAATAGGAGTATAATACTGATTACCAGTAGTTGGACAGATACGAACTCCTGAACAAATCAAAAAACCAGAACAAATAAAAGATATCAGCACAAACTTTACAATAAACTAGCACAAAAAACAAGCACAACTTTACCAGACAAACTAGCACAAAATAAAGATATCAGCACAACCTTACAAACCTACACTTTAAAATATGATGTAATATAAAAAACCAGCACAACTTCAAAAAACAAGCACAACTTCAGAACTACACTTTTAAATAAAAACCAGCACAACTTAGATCAAAACTAAAAACCTAAAAAGTAGATGAAATTAAAACTAGAAGGTATTTTACCATCGACAGTAGTAGACATCATTAAAATAGAGGAGGATAAATCAGCAAATCAATGAATGAACAGAGGAGCTAGGGTTCCACCAAATCGATGAAAACGATGAACGATTCAGCAGGATTGATCTCAATCTCGCAGGTACCGGCAAATCGATGAAAACGATCAACAATTCAGCAGGATTGAGATTGAGATTTGCGATTGATTTAGATGAAAACGATCTCGATGAAATTGGTCAGATGATGAAGCTCAATGAATGAATGAAGGAATGAAAATCGTGTGATTAAACTAAGTACAGATCTGTTTGAAATTTGCATTTTCCAATATTACCCTTTCATCTAAATTAATGAGATTGCCACATGTAAGCTCAAGATTGCTTCTTAGGAAACTTAGGGAAGATTAAATTCTTAGTTGAACCTCTACCTATATATATATATATATATATATATATAAACCACATTATATATAACAATTGCTATACTCTTACTCGTACATAAACAACTAGATTTTGTATATTTTCTACTACGAATTTAGTGTACGAAAACAGTTACCTCGTCCCTTATTACTCGTCAATACGCACCTTCTGGTCCATGCTAGGTGATTTCAAATCTCCAGCAATGTCTCTCATCTATGCTTATCCACGTCAAACTCTTTATAGTAACTTATGGCGAAATACTCGTAAACGGTTCATGTAAGTATTAGATCATGCTATAAGATCATAATAGCATAAACCATGACTTAGCACTTCATCATATCATTTTCACCTAACATACACCTCATTAACAACCATTTCATTTTATTCCGTCATTGACTAGCATTCCAAAAAAATCACCAGGTTACTTATCAATACTTCATGCTCAAATACCTTTAGAATGTTAATTCATAGTCGTACTATTTCAACAAATCATTATATCTATAAGTTGTTATTTATGTTAGATTGAGAAACACTCACCTTCGCCCATAGGGTTTGTCGCGTATTAAAGTCTTCCATTGAGTCGTTGACTTCCTGTAGCCAAACTCACAACACATCATAAGTCAAGTTCAATACGTATTCTGACGCTTAACAAGTATGGTTAATCCAACATATTAACTTGATTATGATCACTCAACCCATTTATTTCATTCTCAACACAAAATACAAAACTTTGAAGACTTTAATATACTATTTCGTTACATCATTGGTTTAATGACCAACCTTTTGGTAATAATTTTCATCCAAACCTAACACATAAAAGCTCCATAATAAAATGTCATTATAATACTTTTCAAAATAATGTTTCAAACAAATTATTTTCTTCCTCTTTTACCAACTTAATCTTGGTTAAACTTATATTAACAATTACGCACAAAAATTTATGGAATTCATCACTTAGGCATTTTATCGAACATTTGGCGGGGTTCAGAATTATACTAACATGAGATCATTTACCCAATATCTAATTTACTACTTATGAACATGGATAACAAAACCACTTGATAAATTTAAGTAATTTAAAACATTGGTATCCACATTTATCATTGTATATCAGTTTCAACTATAATTATTCATAAGAATTGAATCTCGCTTACCACCTACACATCATCATTCATCAATCATGAAAGGATTCTGTCAATCTAACATGAATTATCTTTGTATGAAACACTTTTAACTAATTTCAGCAAGATTACACACTATAATGTAACATGCATCACAACATACTCATGAAATCGAGATTTTTAGTTAAGAACCACTTACCAGAGGTTATTCCTTCCATGAAGATAGGTATTAAACTCTAATTCTTTGGTTTCTAACCTTGGTTTACTGACTTATAGCTTCAACCTTGATTATACCACCATCATCATCATCATCGAACTCTTTTCCCATCACCAAGTGAAACCGAAACTTCTTGAAGGTACTGAGAAAATATCGTGGCCACCAATTTTAATTCTCTGGGTCTTTCTATTTTTTTCTTGTTTTAGGTAAGAGACCCCTTTTAGTCCCTCATCTTATGCTTTTAGAAATTTAACCACCATTACACTTACAAAGTTGTATATCTAGGTAGCTTATGTTATGATAACAATTACAAATGTTTAACCTTTATTGAACTGTAAATAAATATAATACTTTATCTAAAATAACTTTAAAAAATAGGATGTTACAAGTTTATAAATAAAGACTTTGAAAATTCAAAATATGACACTTCTGGTGGGACGGAGGGAGTATTACTAAACAATACTAGATAAATATATGACTAATATTATGAATATATAAAAACTCTTTAAAATATAAATTAAATAATGAGACAAATGATATAATAAGTATCTATTAAAATCCATAGCAATCTTGAAAACACACGAATATAATATCTCAAAATTAGTTAAATTAATATATCAAGATATGTAGCATAATTGATAAAAACTGTTTAAAAATAACTACAACTAATTTAATATATTTTGTAGTAAAATCGTAAAAATGTATAATCTATGCTATAGTTAAACCATATTACATAGATTTTATAAACCCTAATGCTCTCTCTCTAGCCTAGGCGACTTCAACCTCATGAAACCCTAATTGTCATCGTAATACCGATTAACAAGTTGGTCATCAGCATCCTTGCTCTAGTACTGATTCTGTTCATTGCAGTGTTCGTGTGAAATTAGGGTTTTGTTTAAGGAATAATCGCCGCTTTGTTTCATTCTATGGTTTGATCGGATTCGATAGTTTATCACTATCTGATTTGCAAGATTCATGGGATAGGGTATTGCTAGATTAGGGTTTTAGTTTCGGGTTTGTTTGTTGATCATTGTTGCTCGAGTTTCTTGTTGCATGGTCGGCTGTGTTCGTGATTATTGGAGAGAGTTCTAATGTTCCGAATGGATGAGCATAAGACACATGAGGTCTTTCACCATGATGACGGTGGCAGATCTTCTTTCTCGTTTGAGGGTTTGGCCAGCCGAGTCATGGATGTTGAAAGTAATACATGGGTTCCTTTACGGGGTACAATTCAGTCTACAACTGAACCCCGTAAGTTTAATTTAATTGATGAACTGTCAAAGGTTTCTAATCCAATCTCTATGGAGAAGTTGCGTTCAGGTTCGGATAGTGCAGGGATTGTTCATACTACCATGGGGTATGCGCCGACATCAGACTACAATGGAACATCTTCTTCGGCTGATAAGGGGAAACCAACAGTTTCGGGACCTGCAGAACGATTATCTTTTGCTAATGTAGTGAAGGATAATAAAGAGAATGTGAAGGTGAACTTCAGGGTGATGGAATCGAGTGAGGAAGTTGACGGAGCTGACGTTGTTATTCCATTGTCTTTAGTTAAACAAGTCACTGACAGGTATGCGAACACTCTGTATGGGTACTTTTTGGGTAAACGTCTGGCATTTCCTGTGGTGGATTTCTATGCAAAGAACAATTGGGTAAAATATGGTCTGTCAAGACTTATAATGAATGCACACGGGTTTTTTTTCTTCAAGTTCAAAACTAAAGAAGGGATGGACCAAATGTTAGAGGATGGACCATGAATGATAAGAAATGTTCCAATAATTTTGAAACAGTGGTCAGCCTCTATCAAGTTGGAAAAAGAGGATATGAAATCTATTCCAGTTTAGGTCAAGATGCATGTTGTACCTTTAGCGGCATTTACTGAGGATGGGCTTAGTTTACTTGCATCTAAGATTGGGGTGCCTAAGATGTTGGACTCGTATACTGCCACAATGTGTGCGAAATCTTGGGGAAGAAACAGCTATGCTAGAGCACTTATTGAAGTCAGGCAGGGGTTGATATAAAGAAGAGTGTAACTGTTGCAATCCCATCTTTGGATGGTAATGGTCATTCAATGGTGGAGGTTAAAATTGAGTATGATTGGGAGCCTTTAAGGTGTTCATCTTGTTGTGTTTTCGGTCATGAAGATAGCTCGTGTCCTAAGAACCCTCAGGTAAGTTCGCTTGGGGATGCTGAGAAGAAGAATAATGATGAATTTCAGGTCGTGGGTGCTAAAAAGAAGAAAGCTAATTATCAAGGGCTTCATATGAAAAATCAGAAGCCTAAGTTAGTCTATAGACCAGCTGTCAAACCTAAACCGAAATCGTCTTGGAGGAATCCGATGATTAATCAGGTCTTAACGTCGAACCCATTTGATATCCTTAAAGACGATGACGGTAATCAAGGAGGTAATACTGTAGGTCGAGTGGAGCAGAAGGAGAAACAGTCGAGTGACAGGCAGGAATCGGATGAGGAGGAGGTCGTTGAAGTCTACAATGAAACTAGTGAATTTATGACATCGGGTACTCATTCTTTTTCTTCGAAAGCAGGGGCAAGCACCTCTTCCACTAAATTCTCAAATGGATAGGCTGTTTTCTGTTCGTTTGAAGGGGTTGCTGGTTTGTGGCAACTTTATCTTTGATGATGGCGGTTGAGGATTATGTTTTTTGTTTTGCATTGTTTTGTCTACTAGAAATCTTTTCATGATGTATAGTAGGCTAGGTTATGGGGTGTCATAGGTCTTTTGTTTTGTTTGATATACATATATGGGGCATGTCCTGTATATGAACTAGTGTGGAGCTCATCCTCACTACTTGTACTTAATTGCGGTTGCATTTTAATAGAATCACCGGGGTAACCCTTTACCCATAAAAATGTATAATCTAATCTGATTTGTTTGTTACGATCAATTACTTGGCACATTTTGAGACGGTGTGATTAAACCATGACGTCTCTATTTTATTTGTGCATCTATGTGCTTAGAAAACACTTTAGTTCCGATGAGATACAGTCTTTTATTAGTATTGTTATTGGTTTTATATTATTTAATCCCATATATTTAAAATTACAAAAATTAAAACTAAGTTTTATACATTAAACACGTGTAATACATGGAGTTTTAACCCAATATCTTAATAATAATTTATTTGAACATTACCAACTATTATTATACCTATTGAATTTTTAATTATTTAAGATTTTGAGCAACTTCTATCGTGCTAAATTATTTATCATTTCTTAAAAAATATTTAATTATAAAAAATAAATAGATTTTATATTAATTAAGAGATATAATAAAAAGATGAAAATAAAAAAAAAATTGATTTTATAAAATTGATTTAAACTTAAATAAAATTAGATGTTAGTACACAAAGGTGTTACATTGATAAAATTAAAAAAATGGAAGGGTATTTTAGTTTATATTGATATGTTTGGTGTTAGTACCCAAATATGTTACAAAATTGTAACCATAAAACCTAAACATGTTAAAAAAAAGTTAGTACTTAAAGGTGAAACTGGCTATAAACCACAGGGTCCATCTGTGTAATTAACTTCTAATATTAATATTAAATAATTTAAATTTAAATATTACATTCATATTATATTATATTATTATTATTATTGTTATTGTTATTGTTATTATTATTATTATTATTTAATAAATAATTGAAAGCATGAGTGAACATGTCGTGTGCCACTATAAATCATTAAAATAATATGTTATTCCCTACCAATTTTAAACTCCAACTATGGTTTTATTTTGGATTAATTAAACTGAATAAATAGTACCTCCATGGCTGGCTCTAAGGCTAAAGGGTGTGAGGAACATGATTTGGGTCATTAATGCCACACAGGATTATTATTGGATTGCTATACCATCCTCTTGCATCATCCACCATGGTTGGCATGGATTAAACCATGGAAACCATGAGCCTCCTTTCCTTTTTTAATGTTTCCTTTTCCTTTTCACAAAAATAAATTAAAATAAGAAATAGTGATTTGGGTCATGACCACACCCTTAGGATAGTGATTTTGGATGATGGATTAGAAGTGAGTGACATGACGCTGATGTGGAGGGTCATAATAACCATTAGAGTCATAACCACACCCTATAGCCAATAAACAATATAATAACCATTAACCAATATTATATTCATTATTACGTTTAATTTTTATGAATTATTCAATGTATTTCCCAAACTTAAAGTAAGATGGGACCCACTAGTTTGATTCTTAAAGGTCATGATAGATAGTCTTATTAAAAATTCATCACTTGTCGCCAAGTGCTAGCTCCTCAAATAAAGACAGAAGTTTAATCCTTGTTTGTGTTACGGTATTAGATTAGGCAATAACTAATAGAGCATAGCCTTTTTTTAGAGATGTCAGCCTCTATCCTAAATTCATCTGGGTTTTTGTTCCATCGTATTACAACGACTGTCAAATGGCAGCCGACGGTATACACAATCCAAACTTTGAAGCCAACATGAACCTTGTTAAAACAATATAGTTCGACCGGAGTAGAACAACGATACTCTCAAATTTAGAAAGTACAATAATCTAATACAATAAAGTGGTTCAAAAAATAGCCTTATTAAAATATATTTGTTAAAACAATAGGTAATTAAATTATTTTATTGTATTTTAATATACAAAAAACGGAAGTGGGATAAAAGTTATTGTAGGATAGTACACGCTTGTCGCACGTTGTGGACTTTCTTGGCACTTTTTAAATATAAATTTTAATTTTAATATATATATATATATATATATATATATATATATATATATATATATATATATATATATTTATGAATCTGAGAATTTGTTTGGGCCAAAAGATAGTCTTTAAACTGTCCTTTATCTTTTGTATTTCTGTCTTTTTCCTTCCCACAAATTCTTTTTATATTCTTAAATCATATTCATCTTTTGCCGATTAATTTGATATTAATTATTAATTATTAAATTTGATTCATTGTGGGTGTTTGGGATTCCTTTTCAAAAAGGACTTTTGAGCTCAAAAGGACTTATTAACCTACTAAAAGTTAAAAGGAATCCCAAACATTATCTAGAAAATGACTTATATATCTAAAAGGAATCCCAAACACTATGTGAAAAGGACTTATATGCAGTTTTTTACCTTCAAGAAAGAGAAGTCAATAAGTAAGAATTTTTTACTTATTACTTCTCAAAAGTCCTTTTGAGTAAAAAGGAATCTCAAACATGCCCATTCTTAAAAAAAAATTGACCGGTAATACATTATTTTAATTTACAATACTATATCACAGCAAGAGACGCATAATATCTAATATTTTCAAATATAATTAAATGTGTGAAAAAGACTAAGATACACTATTATATATTTTTATTTTATTTTATTATATAGATACAGATAAAGATTATAAATTATATACATATACATTAATTTATTTTTATCCAATCGACCGTATTTAAGAGCATATAATTGAAGTGTGTGAAAAATACTAAGATACACAATTATATATTTTATTATATAGATATACATATAGATTATAAATTATATACATATACAGTATTTTATTTTATTTTTATTCAGACGATCATATTTAAAAGCATCCATAATAGAGAGAATTTTTTAGGTTTTTAAATAGATAGAAAGTAATTTGGAGGAGAGAGGTTGTGATGATGTATGTGAGAAAAAATAAGAAAAAAATAGATAAAGATGAGTTATGTGAGTATAACATAGGAGTGAGGAGTGAGAAGATAAATATTTGATGGGTATTTTGTAGGGTTGTTTGAATCGCTTGCCGCTCGCTCGAAAAAAACTAAAAAAATGTTCGTTCGATTTGAGGCTCGGTTGTAAATGAGCAGCTTAGCTCGCTTCGTTTTGTGAACAAGCTGCTCTGCTCGCTTCACTTTGTAAACGAGCCAAGCATCAGCAACGGTCCGCTCGGCTCTGCTCGGTTCGGCTCGAATTATTATTTTTAATTAGTACATATCTATACTATATATAAAAGCATATTCGAAGGGTAGAAATGGTCATTTGCCATTGTACAAGCATTTCAAACACATTATACAAACATGTTAAGCATGAATGTGTTGAAAAATTGTCTGTGAAGCCGCATGGATCTTAACTGGATCACTTTGACCCGTTTTACCTCTGATGGATCCAATATAATGTTTCTATCACTCTCTTTCTAAACCCTAATTCATTTCATCCGGCTGCTCCTCGATCTTTCTCTACAAACCCTAATCTTCCTTCACCCCAAAAATCATCTCGTATATACATATACATATATAAAACGTAGAGTAAATTACACTTTGTGTCCTTCATGTATTACCAAAGTTATTAAACGTGCCCTTTAAAAGATTTAATTTCAGTTTATGTCCAAAAATCGCATGTTATATAACACTTTATATCCTTTAGTGCTAACCCAGTTAAAAGACTCAGTTAACCTCAATTTAACCAAGGACGATTTCGTCCATTCACATGCTTTGACTCTAACAACTATATACATTACAAAATCTAAAGTGGGTGGAACTAATAATCAGTATTTTTTTTTCTCTTATTCGATAACAATTTGAGTTATCTTCGCTTGAGTTTTATTGCATTATTACAATCACTTTTTGAACATATTTTATTTTTCTTCTGCGGCGTTTAAAATATAGTGTTCTCAAAAGTTCTGATTATGTCGTTGCGATTTGCTTACATTTATTCATGTGTCAATATAGATTTTGCTTAAATCCGAATTGTGAATAGTATTGTACAAGTGATCGAAAAACAAATGTAAATGTTATCAAAGTTGTATCACTATTTAGTTTTTTTTTTTTTTTTGTATAAATTGACATTGTTTAATCTTTCCGTCATTCAAATAATACAATGTAATGCGTTATAATTTTCTAAATATACCAATGCACGTGTTTATTTTTATCTATGTTTCAATAAATGATTTGTTTGAGATTGAACATGTTAAATATATATTTTTTCTTTATCGTAACGAACCGAACCGATATTGTCTAAACAATATCCGAGTAGAATATTTTTTGGTGTCGTAAGCTTTATCAAGTATTAGTATCGTGGTCCATTACCCCAGCTCAGTTGGTTGGTTGGCCGGTTGTCTCCATTGAAGGCGCCGGTTCGATCCCCGGCTGGTGCTAGGTATTGGACATCTCGGTGAGGGTTTGGCCCGGGGTTTTACCCGGGTTCGAGTCCGAGGGGGCGTGGTTTTACCTATTCCATGGGGTTTCCGCGCATCAGGGGTGTGTTACGCTTTCTAGCGGTGGTCGAGTAGTAGGCCTTTGGACATAGCTCCGAAAGGGTGGGTTTACACGTGGAAAGCACTTAGCCGTTCAAAAAAAAAGTATTAGTATCGTGACGATTCAAACCCATACCGTCCAAACAATCAGTACCAGTTATAAGTTTCATGATTTTTTATCAATATAAAACATATCTTGATTACAATACCAATTGCCACTATCACATTGATATTGTAACAAACTAAACTAATATCATCTATATTAAGTCACGTAAAATCCCACTTGTTGAAAATTAAAATGTTAACTGAATTAGGTGACAAAAAGAGAATCCAAACCATATCATCTCAATTACTCAATTAACATGTTTGTTTTTTATGTAGAAAGATAATAATAATATTAAATTATATCATCTCAACTTTTATATTATATTATAATTATAAAAAAAAATCATTATTCTTATAACCCAATTAAACCATATGATCTCAACTTTTATATTATAGTTATAAAAAATCATTATTCTTATAACCCAATAGATGCTATCGAAATGATAGAAAAAAAAATCATTATTCTTATAACCCAACTAGTATTAAGCACTCCCGCGTTGCAGCGGGGATGAACACCAATGTCACACTACTACCAGCGATCACCAACACTTAAGTTGCAGCGTGTTAATCTAAAAAAATTAAACCAAAACGTTAAACATATAAAAAATAACTAAGTCGATCTAGGATCTGTGCGTTATGATGAACCTGTGAAACGGAAAAAATAGACAACGTAAAAACGTTTAACCACCCACATACGTTGCGCCGTGTTAACTCGCAAAATTATTTATAGTTTTTAAATGAAATACAAATTTGTCTTTAGTGGTACATGTGATAACCCGCATGATGAAACAATGGTTAACCGGGCAGGGTTAACTCACTGGTCTCGTCAAGAAGGGTTAATCCCTTCCTCTCGAGGATCGCTGGCTGGATCACCGGTGGGTTGATCTCCTGCACAAGGAAACAAACCGTGACACGTAACAAGGAGGATGGGGTGGGGGGTGCTCCTTGTTACCACTCTCCGGCGTAAGAATCAGTAATCTGCTTGGGAAGCAAAGTATGATAGTAGTAGTAGTGAGAGAGTTGTGAAGAGATACCTCAAACCTGGTTTGGTGTTGGTATTTATAGCCGAGGAGTGAAGGAGGAGGATGATGGACGGACTGACGACGTGCTGCACCTTTGCAGGTGTGTCAGGCTTGTCGGTTGTGGATGTTATGCCACGTCAGTCCGTTGCTTACGTAGCCCTAACAGGTGACTGCCATTGGTGCCACTTGCACTGTGGTGTCAGTCCCACTTGTTGAGCGTATAGGATGCGGTGCGAGCCGCATCGCTGCCTGCGGTAACATCTGATGTTATCGCGTCTCTTGCTTGTGATCAAGAAATACGTGAGATGCGGTGCTGGCCGCATCGTCGCCTGTGGTGACTGTTGCTGTTATCCAGCTTCCTTGTATTGATGGAAGTGTTCACTGGACGCGGTGCGAGGCCGCATCGCTGTGAATACTTCCGTTTTCATACACCAGATGTGATGCTATGTTGCATCACTCTACCGTTCTCTTGTTCCAGGTAAGTCCTCCTTCATCACTAGATAGATTGGATTCAACCCTTGTGTCGACGCGTTCTCGCAGGGGCACAAGTAGGTTGTTGGCTGGTGGTGGTTTTGATAAGGGTAATGGTCACTCGCGGTCGATGCTGACGCGAGATCTGGGACCATACCCCTTCAAGTCCCCCTAGTCTAGTGTTGCTGCCACATGCAAGTTGTATGTGGGAGGAGTACTGGACTATGGTGTTTAGAAGGTAGTTTGGAGTCTGGAGAAGATCCTAGACTATGTGGATGGTCTTCTCTGTTTGTAAATCAAGCTGGAGGTCTGGAAGGGTCATTTGACGCCTCTTCCGTACCGGTGAAAATGTTTCATCTGATGCGAAATTCTCAGCCTTTGGCTGGTTGCCACCTGTTGGTTTGTCGAACCAATTGTGGGAATTAGTTGGAGGAAGTGTACAAACTTCGAACCAATCTCTGAGATGATGGTTGAAGGTGTGCACAAACTTCGAACCAACCTTTGAGGTGGTGAACGAAGAAGAGAGCGTGCTGCTCCCATGATTGGATATCTAATGATGATTCCTTTCGTGGGGTGTTCATGTTCTTCCCATTAGCTCTCAAGTAACCGCACGTCCTTTGCGGTTACCTCGTTGCTTGACATTGTTGGCCACGGTTGTGGGAACAACGTTGGGTACTTGCGTCATTGTTGGCCATGCTTGGTCGAACAATGTGATTCTGGATAATGGTCAAATAAACATGGTCATAGGCATGGTAATGCCTACCATTGTTTATTCTATCCAACTTACAAGTAGGGTAATAAAGTCATAAGCAGACTTGTTACCGCTTGTTCGATCGCTTGTTGTTCGACAAGGGCTCGTATGATCATTGGGGATCTCGGCCGCATCTCTTCCTTGGGCACCTTCCTTCACGCTCCAATACCGAGGAGTTTTCCTTGAAGTAGTTTCGTTCCTCGATGTGGAGTTAGTTGTGGCTCTTCCGTAGCAACCGTTTGCAGAAGCTATGGTTATGTCCGCAGTGACTTATGAGTGTCTGCGGTTTTGTCACCCCATATTCGCTTGAAACGGGTGTGTTACTCGGATGTGGCTCTTGAAGGATCAGGAGTCAGGGTTGCTGATGTGCGCTCACGTATATTCCCTTGCTTCTTCTCGTTGAAGAAGTTGTTCAAGCACCCTCTGTGGTTATGAACCGGATAGGAGGGATTTGAAGCTTGAAGAGAGTGAAGGCAATGCGGTTTACCTGTTTCTGAGATGCGGTTCAGTCCAAAGAACAACGCTGGTTCTGAGTATCTGACACACCTGAACAGACTCGTGTGTGTCATTTCCGCATATTCCACGTGTGCTCGTGGGTAGTGCGGATAGGTGTTATACCCCCTTATAGTGTGGAGATATATATTTTTGCCTATTTTCAGGGGTATGTAAAAAAACGGCATGCGGTATGGGTTATGGTGCGGGAACCAGAGAAACCGCATGCCGCTTATAGTTGGATAATGTAGTCGCTTTTTGTTGCATACGTGGCTGACCTCACGTGTGAGTTGGTGGAAGTTGGTGAGGTCATTCTGGCATGTGCTGAAATGAAAGGACATTTGCACTGCCCGAGGCATTAAATGCACTGTAGCAAGGAGTGTAAGGGTCTCTTATGTCAGGCGCGTGGGCGGCCACGCGCGCGTGATAACCGTCAGCGGAAACGGCGCTTGACACGTGTAGCCGCATAATTGGTTCTTTTTGAACGTGATGATTCGTTTCTCCCTCCGCATTAATTGCGATGGGTATATAAGGGGAAACCGTTCGTGGTTTCCCCTCACTTGTTCAAAATTTCAAAAATTTGCCGGTGAGAGAAACATTCTCTTTGTCTTCTCCGACGATATTTCTTGAACTTCCGGTGAGGTTTTTTGAGTTTTGTAGTGTTCATCTTCTATATTCTTGATGGCTGAACCATCAAATCCACATAATGTGGAGGGTGAGAATCCTTAACAACCGGTAGTGGATGCTGATGAAGATGACGAGGACGACGTGGATGTTGCCGGTGGTGGCTTACCGGTGTTGAAGTGGTCGAAGGGTGGTTTCAAAAACCTGATAACCACCGTTCATATGACCGATGAGTGGGACGCTACTTACCCACAAGAGGGGGATACCGGTGCCGATGCTCCGACCGGTTATATTACTTTGTGGACTGATTTTTTCACCGAAGGCAACCTTAGGTTGCCGGTGACGGTGTTCGTTGCGGAAGTGTTGGAGTACTACCATCTCCATATTTCCCAACTTAGTCCCTTTGGGATGTTCCGAATCAGGAACTTTGAATATACTTTCCGTGCCCATGGCTTGCCCATTACTGTTGAAAATTTCCGGCGATTCTACCAGTTGACGGTGAACACTGGTTTTTTCTCTTTTACTCAACGGCATGGGAGTTTAAAGTTGATGACGCCTCCTAAGGGTGTGACCGGCTGGAAGAAGAAATTCTTCTATGTTAAGGCCTGTGCGGTCTATGCCAATATGTCCTTCCGGAATGTCAATGTTGGCGTTACTGATGAGGATATTCCTGTCGCCACCGCAAAGACTGTGGATTAGTTCTCTAGGCTGCGGCCTATTGAACTTAAGAAGTTAGATAACAACCAGCTGTGGGTGTTGCGGATGATGCTTACTAGGCCGGATATGAAGGCAAGACCCGTTCTGCGGGAAAAGAGTGGTGGTAAGCCTGTTGCTCTCTATTGTTTTTCTTCCTTCGTTATCTTTGTAGTAATATGCATGCATGTGTTGTATCAGTGGATGCGGTTGGCTTGTGGAGGATGTTTGAGCCCGATTTCAAGGGCCAAGTTGATCTGATTCCGGTTGAGTTACGGGAAGGTTTCAATTTAGAAATTGTTGGTAACTTCCGTGTACCCAAACGTGATGTGGTGCAGGCACCCGTGCCAGAAGGCGCAAAAGGTATTTTCTAAGTTGTACTTGTTTTCCCCGTTCGTCCTTGTAATTTGTTTGCTTGATTTCTCCCATGCAGCTATTCTTGCGGATTTGGGGAAGTTTGAAAAGCGCATCCCCAAGAAGCACGTAGAGAAGAAGCAGGTGAAGAAAACCACGCGGGGTCGTGGTAAGGGGAGGGCTGAAGGCTCAGTTGTCCCTCCTTCGGTGTCCCAGGCCGCAGGTACCTATCGATCCTGTTATCGCAGATATACCGATTATGTGGTAGTATCTGATACCCTTGAGGGTTTGGGTGTTCTAGGTAGTGGTGCGGCTGCAAGTGGAACTGCTGCGGGTCCCCTGTTGCTGGTGAGAAGAGAGAACCAGAGCAAAAGGCTGCTGGTGGTAGTGAACCGAAACGTCGGAAGCTGCAGTCTAAAAGGGCTGCTCCGGCGCAAAAGAAACCTGCGGTTGCTGTTGGTAAGTATAACTTTTTGCATTGTTTTGCATGCACAATGTGTTAGATTAACAGTTATTGTTCTTTGTATTGCAGAATCCGAAGATGCAGGTTTTTCCTTTTTTGATTTTCCTTCGTCTCCCGTGCATACCGCTGCTGCGGACGCGGAGGTGCCGAAGGAACCTGTGATGCCCAAGGAGCCTGCGGCACCTTTTGTTGGGCCGGTTCGCGATCCCACCGTGCAGGTGGAGAAGACGGTGGAGAAGACTGCTTCCCAGATTTTTGATACTGTGGATTCCTCCAACAATCTGATCTCTCTCAATGAGGGTGATGGATTGGACTTCAGGTTTTCAGATGCTGGGAAACAGAAGTCAGATGCTGAGGTGCGGCAGCATGGTGCTGAGCCGCAAAAAGCTTCTGCTGGTGAGAAGGTTACCGGTTCTTCTTCCGGTGGTGCGGGTTATGATGGGCCTCCTATTCAGCCTGGGGAGTCTGAATTGGAGTACTATTACCGCACCTACACGCAGGATCGAAGTACCGCGTATCATCGACCCCCCCTGGACTGTTATGCAGGGGGATGATATTTCTAACGATCCTTCCGCGTGCAAGGAGATTTTGGGTGGTCTGGGCACCCCTTTTGAAGTTGAACGTGCCCGTGCCGCACCCCGTGAGCTGCGCATCAACCAACTTTCTACAATGCTAGTAGGAAGTTCCATTGTGGCGAATGCCATTTTGGAAGACTACAAAGTGTTAGGCCGCAGGGAAGAAGAAACTGTTCGCTTGCGGGCCGAACCTAAAGAGTTGGTAAAGGCTGCTCGTGTGGGTGCGGAGCAGCTTGAAAGGGATAGAGCTGCTTTTGATAAGCAGAAACAGACCGCGGCGTGGGCCGCTACTGCTGAGCTGAAACAGGTTCGTACTCTTACCAAATTACTTTCTGATGAACGCAAGAGTTGGAACGAAAAGTTTTCCAACGAGCGCAAGAAGTGGAATGAGTCTTGGGCTAAGCAGAATGATAATCTGTTTCGTGCTCGTTAGGAGTTGACGAATGCCAAGGCAGCGAACGCTGCTTTGGTCAAAGAAAAAGCTGTAGCTGAGGCGATTGCAGTTAAGGCGCAGCGGGCAGAGGCCGGGGCCGTAAAGGCGCTTGAAGAGGCCAAGGAAGCGGGGGCTCGTGCTGCAAAGGCCCTTGAGGAGGCCAAAGAGAGGGAGAGCCGCTCTTCTAAGGCTCTTGAAGAGGCGAATGCTGAGCGCACCCGTTTGGATAAAGTTGTTGCCAGCCTTTAGGTATGATTCGTTACCTCTGTTGTATATTTCTCTGCCTTTTGAGAATGTTTACTGAGTAAACTGTTTTCTGCTCTTTGAAAGGCTGAAGTTCAGGCCCGGGAGGTCGCGGTTACGGACCTTACAGCCCGCGCGACTGTTGCGGAAGAGCGGGCTAACGCTGCTGTTGAGGCCAGAGATGCTCTGACTTCTTCGTTCCAACAACTGGAGGCTGATCGTGAGTGGATGCGGAGTCAAGGCATCGCATATGTAAGTATTATCTGACTTTGTATCAAAGGTTGACCATATGATGACCTTGTTATCCTTTTGTCGCAGATTGTTCAGGCTATCATGGATGCTCCTGAAACCGCAACTGGTTTGGACTTGGTCAAGGAACGTGCCCGCGATGCCGGTTTTAAAGCTGGTTACAGCCGCTGTGTCGGTCATATGAACGTCATGTCTGAAGGCGGTTTTACCGAAGAGCGATCCGGGTTTCGTGACGTGGACACCGAAGGTCGTCTTAACGCGGCTGTAGCCGCCTTTTATGATACGTCCCTCTCTTGCGTGGAGAAGTTGGACAAATGTTTAGAGGCTGCGGATTACGTTGACCGGTTGCGGATGCTGTATGCCGATGCAGAAGAGGAAAATCCCGCTGGTGGCGGCCAAGATGGCGCGGGTATCAGTGGTACAAAATAGGGTTTAGGTTGGCTAGTGTGCCCCCTTTTTTGCTTTCCTTTTGTAAATGTGGGAAACTCTATGTAAATCCATTAAGCATCGCGTGGGTGCTTGAATTTTTTGAATATAAAGTTTGTTGTTCAATTTGTACAAGTGTTTTTAATTCTTGCATGTTTGAACGTATATATGCGGAACTTTACCCATTTGTGAATGGGGTCAAGTATACTCCATACCTTTGTCGTATGAGTACGCGTTAATTCCATTGTTTACCTTTTTTAGGGTTTAGGAATTGTGTAAGTTTTGTAAAAACTTTTCTATCCAGCCGGATAGACACTTGATATTCTGCCTTTTGCTGGCCTATTACAATATTTGTGTGTGGTTGACACTTTGTGTGGGTATCGCGAATGAAGATTTTGCCAATCTGTTTTTGCGGATACCGCAAAGTGGAACACGCATTTGTAATAGTAGTAACAAACAATATTGCATTGAATCGTTCGTTTATTTAATTGCAAATGGCCTGCGGCCCGATAGGTTACATGGAAATGTAAAAAACATGGCTTACATGTAACAGCGTCTGAGCTGTTGTGCGTTCCATGTACGTGCGATAGGTTCGCCTTCTAACGTTTGCAATTTGTACGCGCCTTTTCCCAAGACCTCATTGATGAGGTAGGGTCCTTCCCACTTGGGGGCAAGTTTCCCTGGGCGTTTAGCATTAGATGCTTCATTGTCACGGAGGACGTAGTCTCCCGGGTTGAAAGTACAAACGCGGACACGCGAGTTGTACTACTTTTCCAGTTTGGATTTGTACTTAGCCTCATTGATGGCAGCGTTTTCACGCCTTTCTTCCAAAAGGTCTAAGTCGATCCTGCGTTCCATACTGTTGTCTATTTTTTCAATAGCCAACATTCTGGGTGAAGGGAGGCCTACTTCCGCGGGGATCACCGCTTCTGAGCCATAGACTAGGCTGAAGGGTGTTTCCCCATTGCTTGTTTTTGGGCTTGTGCGGTGAGCCCATAGGATACTTGGGAGTTCATCGACCCAGCCACGCCTGGCTGTTCCCAACCTTTCTTTGATGCCCTCGACTAGACTTTTGTTGATACTCTCAACTTGGCCGTTTCCTTGCGGATGTGCCACGGATGAGAATATATGTTCAATGTGTAGTTCTTCTAGCCATTTTTGAAATTCGTCAGCAGCAAAGTTGGTGCCATTATCGGTAACGATGCACATTGGTAGACCGAAACGGCAGATGATGTGTTCCCATATGAATTTTCTTGTTATCATAGCAGTGGTTGAGGCGAGCGGTTTTGCCTCTACCCATTTTGTGAAGTAATCAACCGCTACTATGATAAATTTGACTGCACCTGGTGCGTCAGGGAAAGGTCCCACAACGTCGATTGCCCATTTCTGGAAGGGCCATGCGGTGGTGACCGGGACCAGGTTGTTTTTGGGGCGCAAAGTTTTTGGAGCATGTCGTTGACAGTTGATACATTTGTGCAGCTCTTTGACGGCGTCCAGGTGCATGCCGGGCCAGTAATACCCAGCATTCATGATTTTGGCCACTACCATGCGTGGTCCTGCGTGTATGCCGCACATACCCTCGTGTATCTCTCTGATGAGGTATGTGGCATCCTGGGGGTTGACGCATCGTAGTAGTGGCCCTAGATATGATTTGCGGTATAAGATATCGTCTCCCATTTGATAATGGCACGCTTTGTATTGTAGCTTGCGTGCCTCCGATTTGCTTTCGGGAGTCACACCTGATTGCAAATATGCAATAATTGGTGTCATCCACGACGTTGTCCCGTATTGGATGACGTTGACCTGGCGCAGGGGTACTGAAGGATTTTGTAGAATTTCGATACGTATTTCCTTTGCCAGGTGTTGGAAACTGATGGATGCAAGTTTGGAGAGTGCATCTGCGGATTTGTTTTCACTCCTGTTAATATGTCGGATATTAAACGAAGTGAACTTTGATGTTAGTTGCAGGGCTTGCTCGAGGTAGAGGATCATGATATCCCCCTTTGCGGCATAGTCGCCGCGTATCTGTCCTGCAACTAACAAAGAGTCGACGTGTGCTTCCAGATGTTGCACGCCGAGTTAAACTGCTAAACGTAGTCCTGCCAGTAGGGCTTCATATTCGGCCTCGTTGTTTGTACTTTTGAAATCGAGGCGGATTGCATACGTAAGCTCTTGACCATCGGGGCTGACGAGTCGCAGACCTACGCCCGCTCCTTCCTCGTTGAAGGCACCATCGGTGAATAGTGCCCAGGTTTCTGAGGAAGATGGCGTTGGTGCAGGGTTTTGTGCTTCTTCGCATTCTTGGATGCGATTCACCGGTACTTCGGCGGTGAAATCAGCTAAGATTTGGCCTTTAATTGCGGGGCGCGGTTTGTAGTTCAGCGTGTGCGCGCCCAGCTCTATCGCCTATTTTGCTAATCTCACAGAGATGTCAGGTTTGGATAGGATCGGGCCGATCCTGTAATTGGTTAGCACTGTGATGACATGGTTTGCGAAGTAGCGTCGCAACCGCGTTGAAGCGTGCACCAATGCTAACACCAACTTCTCCATTATTGAGTATCTCGTCTCTGGGTGGTTGAGCATCTTGCTGATATAATAGATGGGTGTTTGAACCCCCTCCCGCTCCACTATCAATACCGCACCCACCGCGTTGTCAGCGGCGGATAGGTATAATATGAGTGGCTCATCCTTGCGTGGTGTGGTTAAAGTTGGGAGTTGTATCAAACACTCCTTCATTTCCTGGAAAGCGTTTTCAGCCTCTGCGGTCCACTGGAATTGTTCTTTCTTTAAACAGTTCCGCAGGGTCTTGATGAAAGGATATGACTTAGCTGCATGGTTGGCTAAGAATCTGTTGAGTGCTGCTAGCCTGCCGGCCAGTCGTTGCATATCTTTCATCATTGAAGGCGATGGCATGCGCTCGATCGCTTGAACTTTCTTCGGATTTACCTTGAATCCATCTTTAGTCACGATGAATCCAAGGAATTTGCCTTCTTCCATTCCAAACGAGCATTTCCCTGGATTAAACTTTATGTTAACGCTTCGCAGAGTCTGGAATGTTCTGTCAATGTCTGTGAGCATGGTATCCTCTTCCATGCTCATGACGACTAGGTCGTCCATGTAGATTTCGACACTTTTGCTTATTTGCCCGCGGAAAGTGTCATTCATCAGTTTTTGATAAGTTGCGCCCGCGTTGCGCAAACCAAACGGCATTTTTGTATAACAGTAATTCCCGGTAGGAGTCCGGAATGCCGTTTTGTCTTCATCCTTGATTGCCATTTGTACCTGATGGTAACCTTTGTAGCAATCGAGGAAACACTTCCATCTGAATGGTGCGAGATTATCGACCTTTTCGTCGATTTCTGGAAGTGCGTAACAATCCTTGGGGCAGGCTTTGTTGAGGTCCTTGTAATCGACACACATGCGCCAGCCCCCGGATGGTTTCTCTACCATGACTGGGTTGGATAACCAAGTCTGGTATTTAACTTCCCGCAGGATGCCTGCGGAGAGCAGTTCTTTGACCTGCTGTTGCATCGCCTGGTTTTTAGCGGATCCAAGGTGGCGTTGGCCTTGGATCACCGGCTTGATACCTGGCAAGGTATTCAAGTGATGTTGCGCAATATCACGCGGGACCCCTGTCATGTCTGCGGGTGTCCATGCGAAAATGTCTTGGTTCCTGAAGAGAAGCTGCTTCAGGTGCGCTTTTGTGGTCGGGGACAAGGCGTGACCCAAGGTAATCTTTTGTTCTGGGTATTTCGCGTTGATAACCCATTTTTCTGGTTGGTTGTTGGGGGTGGGCCTTGCGACCTTGGTCGGACGTAGCTCGTCCGACATCATGACGTCTCTTCGTGCGTAGATTATCGCGACCCCCGATTCGGTTGGAAAACCGACACCAGAGTGGGGGACGGATGTAATCATATTGAAATCTCTCTGGGATTCTCTCCCAAGGAGTACGTCATATCTGGAGGTGTGAGGTAAAACCATGAAGTTTACCTCTTCTGTTCTTGTGTGTCTTCCGCTGGTCAGACGCACAGGAAAGGTGATCTAGCCCAGGGGAAAGACAGTTTCCCCTGCGAACCCGGCCAATGGGTAATCTACTGCTTGCAACCGATCTTTGTCCTCCTGGTCAACCTGGTTGAAGCATTGTTCGTAGATTATGTCAGAAGTACTGCCCGGGTCGATGAATAGACGCTCGGTGCAGTAGTGTGCCAGTTGGCCTGTAATAACGACGGTGCGCCTATCGCGCGGTCCGCCTCGGACTTTTGGAAAGACGACTTGCTCATCTTTCCAGTCATTGTCCGGCCTTCTCGCCGCTTTGCGCGGCCTACCTTTGCCTCCGTTAATCATGTGGGTGGAGGCCACGTACATGGTTTTCTTCCCGGAGGAGGTGCCTTCGCCATGAGGGGTGATGCGCTTGGTGGGTTTTTGCCCACCTGGCAAAAGGTGTTGCAGTTTCCCCTCTTTTAAGGCTCGCTCAATCTCCAGCCGGAGACTGATGCAGTTGTTGGTGGTGTGGCCCGAGTCCTTATGGTACTCACAATAGAGTGTGAGGTCTTGATTTTTCTTGGACTTCATTGGTTGGGCTGGTCGCAAGAATTGTGGGTCCGCAAGAAGGACCTCGCTTGGCGACATAGTGATCTCGGTCCAGTTGCGGTCCCGAGAATCTTTCTTTGACGCCCGGTTGTCCCGTTGGGCGTTGTGGTTTCTTGGGTCAAACGGGTTGGTTCGCGGGAAGTATGGTTTAGAAATACTGTCGCGATTTCCCGCGTCCCTGTTGCGTTTGTTGTTACGCTTGGACCCTTGGTAGGAGGTTTCGGCTTGGGGCTGTGCCTTTGCCAGATGCGGTTCAAGAGACCGCTGTGTCTGGGCATATGTCTTGACCGCGGTCATGACATCTTCCCATTTTTTAGGCAAGCCCTCCTTGTCAGAGATGGTCATGACCATCTGCTTGTCCCTGACGGCCTTGATGAAGTGGTTCTGTGCCATTTGGTCTGCCACGTCACCTATCTCCAGGCACTCTTTGTTGTAACGGACGACGAATGCTTCGATAGATTCGTCGTCCCTGCGCCAGATATTCATGACGTCCATCGAATCACGTTCGTGGCGTCGTTGCTGGCTAAAATGGGCGAGGAACTTGGCGTGCAAGTCCTCGAATGATTCCAGTGCTCCTACTGGCAAAGAATCGAACCATGCCCTGGCCAGGCCCGTGAGGGTCTGGGGGAAAAAGTTACACCAAGTGGGTTCATCCCACTGGCCATTGCACCCCGCACCCATGAAAATGTTCATGTGGTCGTCCGGGTCGGTCGAACCACTGTATTTCCCAACATTGAATGGGAACTTTGTTGTAGTGACATGGGCGCGGGCAATCCGCGGGGCGAATTTGGAGTTTTCGGCCGCAGCCTTTGGTCTGTAGGGTTTATTCTCAGGGCGCTTTGCAGCCATGAGGTATGTATTGCGGGGGTGAGTGGGAGGAACATAGTTGCGTCCTCCCGGTCTGCTGCAGGTGTCATGCGAATCCCCACAATATGTATGGTCGTCCGGGTCGGTACGACCATACCCTTCGGTGTATGGCTGTGGGCCCAACCGGCTCTGAATTCCAGAGCCACGTCGGGATGCGGATCGTTGCCTGTCCTCAACGTACGGACCTAGGCGGGTATGTACTGGTCCCCTGGAGTGGGACCCGTACACGGAATCATCCTCGTTGATTGTGTGGACCGAACAGTAAGATGATCCGCGGTCTTCACGTCTGCTTCTCGAAGCTGGACGTGAATGTGCCCTGCCTTCGTATTGTAAAATACGATCGGCAGGGGTGTGCGGTGCTGGGGTGGGCCCAGCTTGTATCTGCGCTTCCGCACAAGCGCGGTTGTATGTTGCTGTCAGTAAGGCTGCCTGCTGGTCGTACCGGGCATGAACGTCCATGCCTGGTGGGATCACAGATGCGTACTGTGATAAGTCATGTCCAAACGTAAGGGAGGGACCCCTTTGTGTGGACGTGCCGATGTGTCCGGGTTGCGATGTTGAGGGATTGACCCCTACCGGACTTAGATTTGTGGGATTTTGGTTATCCCCAGTGTTGTTTTGGTGATCAGTCATGATCGTGAGAGAGGGAAAAGGATGGTTTGAAAAGTGCTAAGAGTAGCGGTGGGCGCCAATGATGAAACAATGGTTAACCGGGCAGGGTTAACTCACTGGTCTCGTCAAGAAGGGTTAATCCCTTCCTCTCGAGGATCGCTGGCTGGATCACCGGTGGGTTGATCTCCTGCACAAGGAAACAAACCGTGACTCATAACAAGGAGGATGGGGTGGGGGGTGCTCCTTGTTACCACTCTCCGGCGTAAGAATCAGTAATCTGCTTGGGAAGCAAAGTATGATAGTAGTAGTAGTGAGAGAGTTGTGAAGAGATACCTCAAACCTGGTTTGGGGTTGGTATTTATAGCCGAGGAGTGAAGGAGGAGGATGATGGACGGAATGACGACGTGCTGCACCTTTGCAGGTGTGTCAGGCTTGTCGGTTGTGGATGTTATGCCACGTCAGTCCGTTGCTTACGTAGCCCTGACAGGTGACTGCCATTGGTGCCACTTGCACTGTGGTGTCAGTCCCACTTGTTGAGCGTATAGGATGCGGTGCGAGCCGCATCGCTGCCTGCGGTAACATCTGATGTTATCGCGTCTCTTGCTTGTGATCAAGAAATACGCGAGATGCGGTGCTGGCCGCATCGTCGCCTGTGGTGACTGTTGCTGTTATCCAGCTTCCTTGTATTGATAGAAGTGTTCACTGGACGCGGTGCGAGGCCGCATCGCTGTGAATACTTCCGTTTTCATACACCAGATGTGATGCTATGTCGCATCATTCTACCGTTCTCATGTTCCAGGTAAGTCCTCCTTCATCACTAGATAGATTGGATTCAACCCTTGTGTCGACGCGTTCTCGCATGGGCACAAGTAGGTTGTTGGCTGGTGGGGGTTTTGATAAGGGTAATGGTCACTCACGGTCGATGCTGACGCGAGATCTGGGACCATACCCCTTCACCGCACTTTCATGATTAGTGTTATCTAACCTCGTAACCTTTAACCTCGCGTTGTTCCTTTTCACGTTTCACTAGGTGGATGAGTGTTATGCCAAACTTATTAAACACAATTGAGTGTCTCTGCTTGTGACAACCCTCACTAAACCAGGTATCCGTACGACTTAATTAACTATTAATTGTTGCCTAATTACTGTGCTTAACTGAGATTTCTGATAAACTGCTACTTGATTGTTGATACATGTACATGTCTGCATCATGCTTTGATTTTTCCTGTCACTACATTACTTATTTACTGAACTTTAGTGACAAACATGATGCACAAAAGCACAGTAGCATTTGAACGGATAACCTATTGAACATGCTGATATAGCCAGCATCAGGCAAACACTGCCTCTAAAGGCCTGAATGAGCCAGAAATATTTTACTACACCCGTAGTGTGTGTAGGATACAAGGGTTGTATAATTGCGTCTCTAGGAATAAGATATAGAGATTTGGATGTGCCTAAAAACGTACTCTAAGCACAAAACACGGCATTTTTATCAACATACTAGCTTCTAGCTAATTAATAAAGTGCCAAAATACGAGGAATTATTCCTGACACTTTGCAGAATAAATTGTGTCGCTAAAAATATTATTTACGACGCTTAAAGGATTATTTAAGCACTTTAACGGATTACTATCCAACCGAACAACCGGACTATACCCGGAACATAAAAATATTGCCAGAAATATTATTGGTATTTTTCTGAGCCAGTTAGGGTCCCTGATTACCCTAACACCCGCTTTACAACGCATTAAACAACTAACGGGGTTAGTCCCTAAAGTTAACCGACTTAACCAAACTAAACCTTAACTGAACAATCGAGATCGAACCGGATGGCATTCCCCCTAATGGGATCGGCCCAACCAAGAGGACAAGACAAATACAACTTTTGATTATTTTATTAGATTACGCGGACATCTAGACAATATAAACCGATGGACGAAGGCACTTGAATTTTCTATATAAACACACACCCACACCACACAAACTCACACACACCAACACAACTCTCTCTCTCCCTCCTTGCCCCTCCCTCTCGGCCGAACATACCCACAACCATCCATCCATTTTTCGGTTCGTGTCTTGCCATTCCGAGCATATACTAGTGTCGGGGATCACGTATAAGGAAGCCGGAAGCAAACGGAAGTGGAAGGACCTCGCTACGTTGCTTTTATCCACGCCATTTTCGACTAGATTCTTCCCTAGCCCCGAGCTAGAGGTATATTGTTTAAAACTCACTCTTGAACGTATCTAAAGTGGTTAAAAGGATTTTTAACGGTTAAAAGTCGGTAACCCACCTTTTGAATCTAAAAAGTCTACTAAAACATGAAAATCGTTGGATAAAAGGTCATGTCTTGTGTAAATGTCGTAGTATTTGAATATGTTGATTGTTAAGGCCCGATCTACGTTGTGGTGGCTCTTATCATCGTTTAACCCGACTTTGTTAAGATCCCGAATCTTGACATACACTTGTTTCTTTTGTACAAGGGTTAAAAGGTGAAACTCCACCACATGGGAAACATGAACTTGTGTAAAAGTGTTTTGACATGAAAAATAGTATTTAAAACGAGCCGATCTACGTATGTACAGGTGGTACATTCGTAGAACCAAGTGTCGAGAAAATCATGTTTTTGTATAAGTTGGATAACATGTTTACAAAGGTGATTTTTATAAACCACAAGTGTATAAACATTTGTGAAACGAATGATCCGACAAAATAACAATTTTAAAAAAATTGTCGGGAAGTTGTAAAGAGTGATTTGTTCCAAAAACGGGGTTTTTGCAAGACCAAACTATTTTATACATAGATCCACTAAATGTAACGAGATCTACACTATAATTTTAGAAAAACTACAAGTTCATGTAATAATGTGACTTTACATACTAGTCTACAAGTTTGAAGTGTTGAAACTAGTTTGAAGTATCGGAAATTGATTTGGTTGATTTGAAGAATTGTTGAAATGATTTTGTAAAAGAAAATGATACGCTTGAAAGCGTGGCCACCTCCAGTTACAGGGGAAACTCTGGCGGAATTTTTCTAAAAATCTAACACTTAGAATTATTTACAAGTGTTAGAATTATTTTTGAAATGTTTTCAAAATATATTTCGCCATGACTTTATTTATTAAATAATCGGAGGTGGGATTTTCACAAAAACTAAACGTGATAAATATTTATTCGATAAATATATTTCTCACAACACTGTTTTTGATTATTTTGTGAAAATGTATAAATATTATTTTTAGAGTAAAAATAATATTTACTAACTTTGTCGAACCCAAAATAATACCAACGCCTTTACGACAAACATATAAGTTACAATGGTAATTACTATTACCACTAAATCGCCAAAACGTAACTTACGCTTTATACGGAAATATTCACGAATGCGGATATTGTCAACGTATTATTTTGGAAAGCATTATGTAAAAAGAAAATATATTATTTTTGAGAAAAATAATTATATTTTGGAATGAGAAATAAAATATATTAAGTGAGACTTAATATTATAAACACGCATGTATTAAATCCCCCATCCTTGGGAAGGAAATTAACTACCAAGTATATACACGGAACGGTTGTCTAACTGTTTCCCGAAAATGTAAACTATAAAGCTAAAGCACGGCCATCCGTCTAATAGAATTAGCACATGTAGGTCGTTGCGCAGCAGTTGGATATTTGGATTACTTGGTATTGTGACGCACTCACTGTGAGTTCATGTCCCCCTTTTCTCTTAACTGTTTTCAGTTTTATAAACTGCGGGGGTGAAATACATGTTACTATGATTATGAATATGTTTATACATGGTATGGTTAGCGTAAGGAGGTTTGTTACTCAGATCATGTGAGTGGGTAGGCACAACTTGAGGCCATTAATCCTCGTAGTAGGACCGAGGGACAGGAGCGGTAGATCTATCTGGGTGTAGCGAGCCCAGCCCCAGGTCCAGCATAACGGACCTCGGGGTGACTTAGTGCCCGACGCATAAATCCGCTAGGTTTGAGTCATCCCTACTTGCACTTCACACATATCAATGGCCTTGCAAACCATTGGTGATCTCTTTTTCCTTATTTGCTACATACCAGGTTTTTTGATAAAGATAAAGGTTTGTTTACGCACTTTCGCATGAACTCGCTCAACATTATTGTTGATTTTTCAACTTACATGTATTTCAGGAAATTAACGATCTGGCGCGGTATGGCTTGTTTTCCGCTGCATTAGGCCCGAGGTCATCCAGGGTTCGAGGCTTGTGACTCTTTCCTGGACAAGTCACAGTCCTTGAATCATGTTTATGTTAAGTTTGCATTTGTAATGTTTAGACAAGTTATGGTTGTTGGGTGTTAACCCATTAAGACAATGTTTTACTATTTTATTTTAATGGATGATCTTGCATATTTTAATTCATATAGCTTGTTATGATTAAGCTATGGTATTAAGAAGTCACACCAAATTAACCACGCTTCCGCAAAGCCAGGGTGTGACACTGCTGGTTGCGATTGAATGATCATAAGTTTTGGTAGATACAGAGAACACAAGCCGGCCGCACACTTTAACCGAGCCGCACACCTCTTGTTCGGGCCAAACAATCTTTCTCTTGCTATTGAGTGTTCTCAGCCCAACATCTGCGAACCAAATATGGGCCCAGCCCATACATCCTGATTATAACCGTACACATAGTTGTGTAGGGATTTTCTTTTCCTTAACACACCTAACTACCCAACGCTAGCTTCCCTCAACCTCGACGGCAGCCCCTTCCATCTCGTGAAGCTTCTTGTGATTCTTCTTGGTATTACGGTCAGTATTATCATTCAAACCATACTCTTCGACTACTTGTTGATCGTTGATGAATGATGTGTGTTGATTGTGTATTTGCATGATACTAGAACTACATGTTTATAGAACTCTTGGTGTGCATTTTATTACTCACGGATCTGATATGGTTGATGATATTGTTCGGCTACATAGATTGTAAGTATGATGATAAGGTTTCATGTTATCGATTTAGTTGGAACGATGATTAGGATGTCAGAAGTTAATTCACGATTAAGCTATGATTAGGGATATATGTGCTTGTTTGATATCGAAGTGTGCATGTAATCAATGTGTGATTCTCTTGGTTTGATGAATGCCCCTCGTTATTATTGAATTAGTCGATGATCACAAACAAGAACTGATCTACTTTGTATTTGTTCGAACCCACTAATTGTGTTTGGTCCAATCAAAGTTGTCCACTGAATTCACAAAATTCAAATAACTAATTTTGATATACTAGTAGTTTTAGTGGTCCAATAAATGTGAAGATAAGTGGTCTGGCAAGATTGATAGCTTGGAATAAAAATGGCGGCCATGTGTTTGTAGTTTTGTTTTAAGCAAACAATGTGACATACTTTTTAGGATTATCATTTATGCCATATCAATATTTCAAGTATTTTTAGAGATTTGATGTTTAAACAATGTGATAGCCAAGGGCATTATGTGAAATAAACAATGCTATGATGTTTTTGTAATAAACAATGATAGATCTATTCTGATGATTATTAGCGATGTGGGGGATGTTATGACATTAGCGAAGGGTTGGTCTGATTAGTGATGATTAGATATTGGTAATGGTGTTAAGTACTAAAATGATGATTGGGGTTCACTTAAATCGATGGAAGTAAACTGGTTGATCTAAATTGAATGGTTATTCAATCACAACTTCTTTTATAAATTGCTGGGAATAGAATTTGAGGAATTAATGTAACTGAATTGCCATGAGTTAAGGAAATCAATAACGGACCGCACACTTAAAGCTTTAGCCGCACTCTTCACGTCAAACTTGATTAATCGCACATTCTGATGGGGTTTGGTTACATTTGGTCGTACAATTTAACGTTGGTCGCACAATATGTCTGTGTCGCACACGTGATTGGGTTGCCTGTCTGTCGGGCCGCACACTTTATGGGTGGGCTCATAAGCCCAATACAAAGAACCTGAACCGCACACTTGATTGGACTCGCACACTTTCAACGGACCCTATGGTGGGTCGCACACTTGAACATGTACACCGTTAGACGTTAAACGTGCCTGTATGTGTTGACTGTTATGCTACATGCTTTTGTGCAACCTGTTAGTATACGTGTACTGCTACATGATTTACCTGTATATGAAGCCCAAACACTTGTTATGTGATTATACAATAAACGTCATGGATCAATGGGCCGCATGATTAACAGTTACGACTTGCATGAGGATATGTGTCTTACATGTATGCTATTTGTGTAACGTGTACTAAGGATACGTGATATACGTGAATATTAAACTGACTATCTTTGGTAACCACGGTAGGGTATGGTTGACCAACTTGGAACGGGTAACTTAACATACCGAGCAATCTAAGGTGAGTTCACTTCTCTGTAGCATGCGTCCCAGTGGGTGGGACAATCAAACGGGTATTCCTGAGATGAATAGGTCTTTTCTGGGTAAAAACTGGGATGTCGGATAATACACTCATTTCCTATCACCTTAAGTCCCATCTTCTACCGAATAGTTACCTGAGAGGTAACGGGGTATTAGTTGATAGCGCTATTAGGCTTGGCAACCTCACACCGTACCTGAGAGGACGGGCGTGAACTAATGACCTTAATCATGACCAATGCTTAGATAGGGGGCATTGGGGACAGGCAAAACAATCTGGAAGCCATCTTGTTCGGTACTCGAGTTATTATCAACATTACTTTCGGAATTGTTATTAAACTGGATTAAACACTTGGTAACCAAACATTTTCATTAAACTGTGAACTCACCAGAGTTGTCTGATACACTTGTGTGCATGCTCACAGGTTATAGATATGTGTTGATGTGGAACTTGTTGTCTGGGAGGCTGGAGTGGTCATGGGTCGAGATACATGGAATCGCGAGACAAGTCTAATGGTTTTCATACATCTGATTTATGAAACACTTAACTAATGATTTATGCTTCCACTAAACACGTTGTATTACATTTAATGTTTTGTAACACTTTATGTTAATGAATGAAAGTTTTTATTTGAAAACTTGTTATGAGTTCAATGTGATTGGTGGCTAGAACCTGGTACGTTACACGCCTTGCGGGGGGTTTCCGCATGTGGTATTTTGGGGGTGTGACAGTACAACCCATTAAAAATTATGTTACAAACCATAATGCATACATATGAATTTGTCTTTATTGGTACAACCCACTAAGCATTATGTTACAAATTATATATATATATATATATATAGGGGAAAGATGTATAGAAAACTTATTTGTGCTAAGAAAACCTAAGAAACCAATCTATAACCATTGATCAAGATCATCTAATGGCTCATAAATTTTGAAACTTTTTTGAATTAAATTTAATAGAATGATGAGGTCAATAAGAGTACTAAGGGTATTTAGGTAAAATCAACCATAATTGTAGTACATTATATATATTATAATATTATGTGATTTGACATGTATGACAGATAATTTATTATCCCAAAATCCTATATTATTATTTTGATAATTTATAAATTAATACCAATTCCTAAAATTTATATAATATGAAATTTATTATATATAAACTTACGATCAAATATCTTATTCTCACTGGTTTATAATTTTATAATTTATGGGATTTTAAATATAAGCGTCTTGGTATCAATTGCATTATTTGTGCCCAAAGAAAAAAAAAATAGAATTACAACTTGGTGATTTGCGAAATTCCATAAATGAATTTCTATATTATTTCATTTCCACAATTATTATAATTTAACTATTCACATATATTTTTTAGGTTGTATGGTTAATAGACAATCTAAGTTACCAATTCCATATCTAAATTCTTAGGATAACAAGATCATAAACATGAGATTCGATGATTTATAGATTATATATTTCCTATATATATATATATATATATGTATATACACTAAAAAATTCAATAATAAATTCGAACGGTATTCAAAAATTTTAAAGTTTCATGCAAACTATTTCAACATGATCCTAAACAAAACTCTATGTTCAATTTTATCAAATTAACATCCTAAATCAGAAAGCCCCAAAATTTTAGAAACGAAGAACCCTAGTTTTTTTTACAAATTTCAATTCATATAGAAAATTCCCTCTATCACAGAAATTGATAGAGGGCTTTTGTAGAGCACGAAAAAATAATAAAGTTGGGCTTTTGAATCACCTGAATTCGAGTTTGGATGAGGAAGTTATCGCCCCTTCAAGATTGGTGACCTAGATTCGTTCTTGGTCAAAATTCACGAACTTGGATGATGTTAAGCGGGTTTTGAGAGTAGGTAAGTGTTGTGAGCTGCTTCAGAATTCGCTTAGGGTGAGGTCTGCTGTCCAAATCAACCGAATTTTGAAGGAATTTGTTTATGCTCTTAATGTTTTCAATGGTACTTTAAATCTTGCATTTAAGAACCAATAAGGGCAAGAAATTAATCGATTTTATGATGACTCTTATGCTCCCCAACTAATTTCAACCGTTATAATCTTCCCTGAATACAAAACGTCACGAAAACAGCAACGAATTTGGTTGGTTTCAGCTGCGTCGCATCGAGTGGAAATGAAGACCCCAACTGTTCTTTTTTCGGATTTGTTTATAATGAATGTCATCATGTTTATAAACCAAAGGACCATGTGGTCCAGTGGTTAACTTGATTCAGTGTGTTCGAGAGGTGCCGGGTTCGAAACCCTTGCTTTACGCTTGGGTTTCACCTTTTTTGTTTCTAGCTTCAGCGTATAGTGTGGATATAACTCATGCAGACCAGTTATCATAACAAAGTCGTGCGTAGCTCAGTTGGTTCGGTGTCTTATTGGTGTAGTAATAGATCTGGGTTCGATCGGGCGCTTTTATGTGTTTTTTTCAGTTATATAAGGACTTTCATCAATCGACCAATTAATTCCCGTACTTTAAGTTTCCAATTCTGTAGGATCGATTGCTGACCCGAACGAGTCGTTCAGAGGTTATCTCTTGCGTTTCAGATGCGGAATAATAAGAAATACAAGTAGAAGTAGCTTGTTCTCCTTTCTAACTGCTTGTTTTATTGATATCAAACGTTTTACAGCTCGATCGTCACACCGGCAGAGCTTCGGCGTGGAATTTCACATACACGTTATGAGGATCGCTCAAGCAACACCTATATATAGGCTGCTGGGTCTGCTCATGTGACACACGTCCATAAGAGCGGACCAGACATGTTCACAAAAGCGGTCCATGACTGAGAAATAAGCGGTCTTAACACCCTATGTCCATATGAGCGGTCCTAGCCTATAAAACCTATACAGACTCCTGTTTTCTCGTATTTCGTGCCCTATGCTATACAATACAATGTAAGACCTGATTCTAGACACCTAGATGGAATCAACAGATGTAGTGCACCAACAGACTCCCCCTCAGATGTTGATGGGGTCGCCAACACACCTTGACTGTAAAACTGTGTCTTCACGTCTGCAGCCTAGATCAGTCTCTGGGCTTTCTCTTTCTCTCTATCTTCAGACTCCCCCTCTCGATTTACTGGCATTCTTTTGTTCTTCAGTAACATCTTCAGGATTGTTGTCTAATCTTCACAGGTTTTCATAATCAAATAATCTGGCTCTAAAAACACTCTAATTCTCTTGATCAGATCTCTTGATTCCTTAAGTTCATCAGCATCAAGAACAGACGTGATCTTCAGGATCAGAATCTGACTCTAATCATTCTTTCAGGATTGATCAATCCTGGCTCTAACAGATCTTCAGGACTCAAAACTTGGCTACCTGTACAATCTCAACCCCGAAATAAATTTCTTTCACAAATATTTCAAACAATTTTGTACCATCACATGACTCTCATATACATTAATCAAACATATAATTGTGTACCAACACAAACTCTCTCTCAACTATCTATGATGAACCACTTTAAGAAGGTTAGAATTAACGAAAACAGTTAGGTTTACACAAACACTCCCCCTCAAATGCTGTTCATCATGTTTAGCACTCGAAATTTTGAAAATCAGTTTTTCAACATCAGTTGTCGAAAATCTTTTTGACTTTTTTTCAAAAAAAATATGCTAAAACACACACAAAATCTTTTTTGATTTTCTGAGAGATATTATCTGACACCACTTGAAAATACAAACATATAGAAATGTAATATTTACAATTAATATTTTTGTGAGCTCGGGCAAGAGGATCATATCAGTTTATGAGACAAATCATCAACACCGTTAAGCTTGATTTCATTTTAAGCTTTAAACAATTTACCTAGATTGTCAGTATGTTTGTCCTCTTAAATTCTCAACACAAATTTCAATCGATTCGAGATACGATATTAATGTTTTAGAGACTTAAACTTAATTGTGTATCACTCCACTTGAATATACTCCTGTATCCAGATCCCAAATATTCAGTCTTACAGGTGAGTATACCACAGCTGATATCTGTAAAGGAGTTAGGTTCGAAACCGTGAGAGCTCAGGTCAGAACTTCCGTTCAGCAGAGAGATGACGGCTCGACTTTTGGTGGGTCCCCTTTAGAGGATCTTTTGTATTTCAACAGCAGCGACTATCAATTTTATTGTTTCATCAGCTTGCTGAGGGCGATGCTATATTTCAAGCATTTTGCGAAAAGTATTATCCGGGGACTAGGTCAGTACTTCCATACAGCAGAAGTCCCGGGATAATACCCCAGATATCACTGAGCATAAAGACCTAGTATCTCAGAATACGGGACCTTTCAAACAAGATTTCGGGGGTTACCCATATATTCAAGAATAGTTACCCACAAATCAAGCAAGTTTGAATTTAGGTTTATATCTCGTTTCAATTTACTAAATGTGCGAAAATCTACTGACACATCCGCAGTAAAATTGTTTAACACTTTTTAAACTTTTCAATTCTTTAGCGTGCCGTGATAGTCCACTGATGTACTATCATTTCCTCTTTTTCGCAACAAAACTCATTTTTGAATTTTATCATGTTTTTGGCTTTTTCAAATTTTCAAATGTTTTTGGATTTTCTGAAATTTCCCTACTCCCCCTAAAATGCAAACACATTTTAAAGAAAATTTGAAAACTTCTAGACTCTTGACCCACTAGAAACATAAAATGCAAAACAAACTGTACAGAAACTTGACAACTGACACTGAATCACATCAAATCGCCATTCACTTAGCATAAACAATCTGAACTCCCCTTATCACAAACCATTTTCTCATTTAGATTTCAAAACACTTAAGTTTGTTTTAATCAAAATGATTTTTCCGGAAAATAAATTTGTGTTGATAACAATCACTTGTAGGTCTATCTTTTAAAAACGGGGATGTGGTTCATCATCTTGTCTATCTTTTGCCATAGATAGTAAATCAAGTACAATTTAATGTCCCTGATTTACCATATGCATTTAAGAACCTTCTATACCACTTGTAAATGTAACCTCTTCAAAATATACAAACACCTCAAAATTTAACCACAAATAGCACTTGTGGGATCAAGATTACCACTCGTAGGAATGTTTCGTCTACATCACCAAATTACCAATCAGGATGCCGATTCCTGCTTCGCAATTACCAACCTGGAAGCTCCGGCGTAGTCCTTCAACCTGCAAAACATTCAAACACTATTCAAAATCTTTCAAACAAACTTTTTAAACACTAGAAATATGCCGATTCCTGATCCACGATATAAACTTGGGATCTCCGGCGTAGTCCTTCAACTATCATGGAAAGCATACTTCCAACCAAGTCTTCTCAGACCTGATGGCTTTCAGTTCTTGAGCTGTAGGGTTGTATGTTGCCTTTTTAGTAGCATAAAAATCTTTAACCCCTTTAACTCTCCCACTCAACATCTTCCCAAATATCTTTTTAACATTCCCGTTGAATGTTTTCTCGACATCAAATTCATCCTTTTCTTTATAAAACTGATTTGAAATCTCAGTTTTTCCCACTTTCTTCTTTACTGCCTCAAACTTCAATGATGGAAATTCCTCATCATTCACTGAAATCTTCTTCTTCACCTGTGGCTCTTCTGGCTTTGTGGAATCAGATTCATCGCCAACATTCACTTCACCTTTCTTCGCAACCCACACCTGGTTGTCTTTTCCTTTCTTTTTGTAAAAATTCTTTTCCGAACACTCGCCAATCTCAAATTTTGAATTTTCAAAAATTTTAGATCCATTGGTTGGTGTGTCAACATCAACAACTTTCTCTTTCAACTTCTGAGAAACTCCCTGTTTTGATTGTGCATTTTTTGAGCAATTCCATGCAATGTGACCAGCTTCATTGCATCTATAACAGGTTCTAGTCTCTCTTAGATAACATATATCATCTCCATTCTTCTTTCTCTCAGCAAGAAACTCTTTGTTTGACTGTTTCTAGAACGGTTTCTGCTGTTCCTCCTCAGCACTTCCACCTGACACAAATTCAGATTTTATTTTAGAATTTTTTATATTTTTATCATTTTCTGGTGGAATAAAACCAAGACCTTTCTTTTTGTAGCTACGATTCTGACTAGGTTTATTTGGAAAACCAGGACCAGAGTTGTAACCTTTTTTCTTGTTTAAACGTTGCTGAACTCTAGATGTATATTTTTTAGATTTTTCAACACTTTTCAAAACTTTTAATTCTGGAATATTCACCTCTATAAGTTTGAAAGTTTTGTTTATTAGTTCCGTTTTAATACTCATTATTGGGAACTCCTTATTGTAATATAATTTGTCCGAACCATTCAAAGTATACACAACTTCGAATGTTTCATCATTCAAATCTGCCTTTGACAATAAAAATTCTTTACTATAAGACCGTTTTTCCGACGAATTTTGACTGTTGACTGACGACTTTGACTTTCCAGACCCAGATTTCAACTCAGACTCTTCATCAGTATCCAACACCTGATCGACCACCTTTTTTATTAGAACAGACTCATGATCAGTATCGGACGAAGTAAACGTGACATCGATGTTGTCTGGTAAAACGTCAGTTGTGTTGGTTTTTAACTTTATATTGACTGCTTTCTCAAGTTGCTCCTCATTTGGTTTCCTAGGAGAATACCCATCCCAAATCGGAGGCGGACACTTGTTATAACTAACAATCGGTTTCTTACCACAATCTTTCTTCTCTTTCAGCTTCTCATCTTTGAAAGCTTCCATACCTGCAACAGTTGGATAAACACGATCAATGAGATAATCAGAAGTAGCATAGCTTAACAATAACCGCCTAATTCTCTCATTTTCAATCTTTTCAGTTTCCAACTCTTGCTTCCATTTAGCACTCTCTTCAATGTAAAAATTTATAGCTTTTTGCTTTGACATTAAAGTTGCATTCATCATTGTCAGCGCCTGTTCTCTTTCTGAGTTTGTTGTTTGGAGACCAGTTACTGTTTTGTTCAACACGTCGTAAGATTCCTTCACATAATTGAGATTGAACAGTAACTGCTCCTTCTTTTTCTCGTACTCAGCTATGATGTCATCTTTTGATGCACAATTCTTACAAGCTTCCAAGCACTTCTCACACGGCTTGACCACTTCAACAATCTTCTCAACTTCGATTGTTTTAATAACTTCAACCACTTTTTCTTCTTCAATCACCTTTTCTTTTTCTTTCACAACCTCAGTAATCTTCTCAGCAACATTCTCAGCGTTTTGAATATCACCTTCAGATTCATCTTGTTGTTCCCTAGCAGCTCGTTTCTCTTTCAGTTTCTCCATTCGTTCTGCAAAAAGGAAATGAAAACTTTTAGGAGAAAGATGAGATTTAGCAACATTTATATGTTTTTCTTCCTCAACATCACTGCTACTACCAACTGGTGACTGATCAAACTGTACAGATTTTTCAGAATCATCATCAGAAACACCAGAATCAGACGGTGTTTTATCAAATACAACTGCTTTTTCTGAAACAATTTCATTCTGAATACTCTCATCAGAACTCGATAAACTCTCATCTAAATCCTGTAAAACTTCATCTGAACTTTCAGATGACACAGACTTTTCATCTTCACTAGACACATTTACACCAATCGATTTCATCCAAGTAGCAAACAAATCTGGCTCTCGGACGATTTTAGCAATGAAAGCTTTAAACTCTCCCTTCTTATCCACAAACATATCCCAACTGAAACCTTCTGGTAGTTTCTCATCATCTTGATCGATAATGTGTGCTGCTGTGGCTTCAGATGATATGTAATCACTCCAGCTGAAATCTACCAAACATGCTCTCTTGGGATCTTCAATCTTTCTTCCATGAGCTGTCTGAGGTTCTTGGGATTGGCCGACTTGCTGATAGATAGCTTTACGGTAGTAGTCATCTTTTCCGAATGGATTCTGTGTTCCGCTAGCTTCTCTTCCTTTGCACTCCCGCTTGAAATGGCCTTTCTCCCTGCATCGAAAACAAGTAACTTTAGATTTATCAAAACCTAAAGTAGATACATGAGCATCTAAAAAGTCATTTCTCCCGGTAATAGTTTTGAATTTCTCAGCTCGTTGAAGAACACTAGCAAGACACCATTTGATATCCATGAGTTCCATCTCTTCGGCGTCTATCTGATCATAATCCTCTTTGGTAAGCATAGGATTTCCGATCCGACCAGCAACAAGACCTTCATAAGATAACAGAACAGAACCCAGAAGTGCCATATGGTCTTTTGCAGTGTCTTCAGAGAAGCTTTGACCTTCTGGAAGGTTGAGAGCTATGTTGCATTGAATCACGTATCCGTTTCCAGTTTTTGTACTCTGAGACTGAAAGCTTGTGTTAGTCTCTTTCAGATTCACACTCGGAAACGATGAAAACCCGCTGCTGCTCTTGTTTGAACCCTGATCAGCTTTTTCTGATGAATCTCCAGCACTGAAAGCGGTTTGAATCTTTGGGCTTGTTTCAGCTTCAGAAACTGGAATACTACCTTTATAGTACATTTTAACATCCTGTTGACCACTCGGGTTATTCATCCTGGCTATCTTCTGTTGTTCCAGATCCTGTCCCTCTATTTTCTTAATGAACTGACCAATTGTTAGTTTGTCATAAACACCCGTGTTTTTCAGTATCATCAAATACGTTCCCCACTCTTTCTGAGGTAACGCATCAGCCAACTTATCAACCCATTCCTCACGACCTTTTTCAACTCCCAACATCGATAACGATCGCACCAAGTGACAGTATCTCTCAATTAGCTTTTTAGTATCCTCTCCCGGCAAACTGCTAAACAAATCAAATTCTTTTTTAAGCAATGCCTTCTTGCTTTTGATCATACTTTCACTACCCTCGAATTTTACTTTAAGAGCATCCCAAATTGATTTAGCAGTTTTGTCGTGCTGTAGCAAAATGAATATATCTTCTTTAATCGCATGCTGTAACAAACTGATCATCATTTTCTCAGCTCTGTACATTGCACGTTCTTGTTCTGAGAATTCGGATATTTGTTTAATAACTTGCAATTCTGTTCGAGGCAATGTGTACTTTTCCAATATGCATTCCCATGATCTGAGATGATTTGCTTGAACCCAGTTTTCAAAGCGATCTTTCCACCCGTAGTATTCTTCAATACTCATCAGTTTCGGGGGTTTCTGGGTGGTTCCCGTCTCGTTTTCAAGATTCATGGCTTGAGCAATCGCAGCTGGTGATGACGGTGTTGCAAACGCATTGTAGAACTCGGAATCCATACTGACTTAACACGTTTTTCAATGCAGATGACAGAAAAGCGATCCAAAAATATCCTTTGGAGCGGTCCAGTAACAATGTCCGTTCGAGCGAACCAGAGACTGTTCGTTTGAGCGGTCCAAGATTGTTTGAATGAGCGGTTCAAGATTGTTTGAAAGAGCGGTCCAAGATTGTTTGTTCGAGCGGTCCAAGATACTAATTTGGAGCGAACCAGAACCAAAAATGTATGAATAAGCGGTCCAAAACGTGATCTAAGAGCGGTTCACTATGACGTCACTTCGAGCGGTCCACATATCGAACATGTTTTGACTTGTTAAAACTTCGAATTTTGACTTCAAACTTTCCAGGGTTTATCTCGATACTATTGCGCACAATCTGTGAAAATTTGAGCAAATTCCGACCGTGAAATCTTCCCGAAACAGTAAAAGAAGGTGTAGATTTGAGAAGAAATGATGATAAACAGCTACAATCTGCAGAAAACCTCCTCCCAAGCTCTGATACCACTTGTAGGATCGATTGCTGACCCGAACGAGTCGTTCAGAGGTTATCTCTTGCGTTTCAGATGCGGAATAATAAGAAATACAAGTAGAAGTAGCTTGTTCTCCTTTCTAACTGCTTGTTTTATTGATATCAAACGTTTTACAGCTCGATCGTCACACCGGCAGAGCTTCGGCGTGGAATTTCACATACACGTTATGAGGATCGCTCAAGCAACACCTATATATAGGCTGCTGGGTCCGCTCATGTGACACATGTCCATAAGAGCGGACCAGACATGTTCACAAAAGCGGTCCATGACTGACAAATAAGCGGTCCTAACACCCTATGTCCATATGAGCGGTCCTAGCCTATAAAACCTATACAAACTCCTGTTTTCTCGTATGTCGTGCCCTATGCTATACAATACAATGTAAGACCTGATTCTAGACACCTAGACGGAATCAACAGATGTAGTGCACCAACAAATTGTTTACAAATTAAGCCCTTAAGTAATTAACTAGTTACATTTGTTATAAAATATTATCTAGTTTTCGATTATACCGATATAGTTTTTTTATACATATCTGTATATATATAAATATATATATTTTGTTTATTTGACGTTATTTCTTATTATATATATATATACTAGGTTATAACTCGTGGTACCCACAGGTCGCTCTATTTTTATGGATATTAATATTTTATTAATTTTATTACAATGGTCCGTTTTATAAAATTTGTGGGGATATATATATTATGATTCAATGTTAATCGTATATAATAATATATGCAAACAATGTGATTTATGAATGGTAACAATTACCATATATTTTTCAACATATTACCAGATAATGTTCTACGTATGTAGAATGATTCAGACTAAGATGAAAGGATGATAGCCAATCTAACCATTCTCTGGATACATATTTGAAGCGTTGAATTGATATAGCATTTAGGTTGGTTAAAACCTCAAATAGTATCATTTCAAAACGAATATAAAGGATTGTATGAAGGAATGAAACGTGTAATGGATTACTAAGTATAACATATAGATTGATAACCTAATTTATAAAAGTAAAATGAAAATGGGCTTGAAACATACATTCAATTTAGACCATATACATCGATTGAAATGGTGATTACTATTTAATATAATTAATTAATCAATTGAAATATTTGATTAGTTAGAGAATTGATTATTTAAAAAAATCAAATTATAAAAATGAAATCAAGATTCAATTAACAAACCAATATTACGGTTTACTAACTTATGATTACTTAACTCAATTTTGAATTATAAAATACAAAATATATAAAGAATTAACATTAAAATTTATAAAGGAATTACCATATCTCATTTTGAATTAGCTTTTTTATGTTTCTTTAATTAGGCCCAATTTGATTGTAGGATCGTGTTTTGACCCGAACGAGTCTATTAGAGGAGTTTTGATCAGATACAGGTGCGGAAAACAAGTACCTGACGTAGAAACAGCTAGATATTCTCTTAAATCACTTTGTTGATTGATATAACAACCTTTACAATCAATTCTTACACCGGCAGCACCTCGGTATGGAAAATCAGAACGTTACAAATGAGATCCGCTTATGAGGTATATATAGTACAGGTAGGTCCCCATATACGGACATGTCCGTATAAGCGGACCTGACAAATAAGCGGACCTACTATGTCCGTATAAGCGGACCTGACACATAAGCGGACCTACTATGTCCGTATAAGCGGACCTACCAGTTTAAACCTATATGCCATCCTATTTTCTCGTAAAACGCGCCCTAATCTATACAATACAAAGTATAACATGATCCAAGATGAAATCAACAGATGTAGTGCACCAACAGACTCCCCCTCAGATGTTGATGGAGTCGACTATCGAGTCACAACAATGCTGTGTCTTTACATCTTCAGTCTTGATCAGTCTCTGGGCTTCTCTCTCTCAATCTTCTCTTGCAGGTCTTCAGACTCTCCCTTGCGATATGCTGACATTTCTTCAGTTCATCAGCATCATCAGCTTTAGGATTGTTGTCTGGCTTATAACAGATTCAAGCAACACAACCTGGATCACCTGCAAATTTTCTACCCAAAACATAAGTTTCACTCACATACCTATTTCAAACATAAACACACGTACTACCTTAGACTCATTTCTCAAAAACAAACACAGATTTTGATGAACCACTTGAAAGGTTAAAATATGAAAGCATTTAATTCCAAACATACACTCCCCCTCAAATATTTCTCATCATGTTTAGCACTCGGAATTTTGAAAATCAGCTTTCCAATATCAGTTGTCAAAAATCTTTTTGAGTTTTTGAAACTTTATGCTAAAACACACTAAAATCTTTTTGAATTTTGAAAAGAAACATGTAATGCAGTAAAGAAATATTTACAGACAATATTTTTGTGAGTTCGTGTAAGAGGATCATATCAGTTTTTGAGACTAATCACCAACACCATTAAGCTTCATTTCATTTTAAGTTTTAAACAATTCACCTAGATTGTCAGTATATTTGTCCACTTAAATTTTCACACAAAGTTCAATTGATCCGAGATACGATATTAATGTCTTAAGAACTTAACTTTATTCGTGTGTCCCACTACTTGAATATACTCCCGTATCCAGATCCCAATATTCAGTCTTACAGGTGAATATACCACAGATGATATCTGTAAGGGGTTAGGTGCGAAACCGTGAGAGCTCAGGTCAGAACTTCCGTTCAGCAGAGAGATGACGGCTCGACTTTTGGTGGGTCCCCTTTAGAGGATCTTTTTTACAACAGCAATGACTATCAATTTTATTGTTTCATCGATTTGCTGAGGGCGGCGCTTTTTCAAGCATTTGCAGAAAGTATTATCCGGGGACTAGGTCAGTACTTCCATACAGCAGAAGTCCCCGGATAATACCCCAGATATCACTGAGCATAAAGACCTAGTATCTCAGAATAAGGGACCTTTCAAACAAGATTTCAGGGGTTACCTATATATCCAAGCAGTTTTGTTAACCCACATAACAAGCAAGTTTAAAAATTTATGTTTATATCTCGTCACAATCTACTAAATGTGCGAAAACCTACTGACATATCCATAGTAAGATTGTTTAACACTTTTAAACTTTCCAAATCTTTAGCATGTTGTGATAGTCCGCTGATGTACTATCATTTCCTCTTTTTCACTACAAACTCATTTTTGGATTTTATCATGTTTTTGTCTTTTTCAAATTTTCTAATGTTTTTGGATTTTCTGAAATTTTCTACTCCCCCTAAAATGCAAACACATTAACGAAAATTGAAAACAAACTGTACAGAAACATGACAACCGATACCAATCGCCTCAATTCGCCATTCACTTGGCATAAAACAATCAGAACTCCCCCTATCAACAAACTATTTTCTCATTTAGATTTCAAAACACTTAAGTTTGTTTTAATCAAAATGATTTTTCCGGAAAATAAGTTTGGTTGATTTTACCACTTGTAGGTATATCAATACTAAGTTCGGGGATGTGGTTCATCATCTTGTCTCTCAATCACTTGTAGGAAAATGCAAGTACAAATTAATGTCCTTGATTTACCATATGCACAAGTTATGCATAATCAAATCTTCTAACCACTTGTAAACAAACACAAACAAACCTTTTTACCGTTTGCATGATTGACATTACCGTAGTAAATTCCTCAAGAAAAATGCCGATACCTGCTCCTCGCTTACCAACCTGGAAGCTCCGACATAGTCCTTTAACCTGTAAAATTTTGACAATTTCAAACATTTTCAAATCATCCTAATTAAACATGAAAGATGCCGATTCCTGATCCACGATTACCAACTTGGGATCTCCGGCAAGTCCGGTGTTTTACTCAAACATAATGTCCACCCAAGCCTCACCAGCCTTGGGTGACTTTGGAACACATCTGTCCCACCAACATTTTGATTATAAAATTCTTTAGCACCCTTTACCTTCTTATCAACCATTTTCCCAAAAATATGTTTGACTTTCCCGTTGAAAGCCTTCTCAACATCAAATTCTCCTTTATGAGCGAAGAATTGATTTGAGATCTCAACCTTTCCAACTTTCTTCATCAAATTTTCCTTTGACAGTGACGGAAAATTCTCATCGTTCACCATTCACGATCTTTTTATCAACCAATGACTCCTCTGATTTTATGGAATCAGATTCATTGTCAGAATTACTTTCAGACTTTACAACCCATTTTTGTTTACTCAAATCGACTTGTCTTTTGTAAAAACGTTTTAAAGTTTCACCAACTTCCAAAGTCGATTTATCAACACATTTCTTTTTCATATCAGAGTTAGAAGACACTCCCTGTTTTGAATAAATGGACTCTTGGCAGTTCCAAGCAATGTGTCCAACCTTTTGACACTTGAAACAGGTTCTTCTATCAACTCTCGAAGCAAACTTCCTCACATTCTTCTTTACTTCAGCAAGAAACTCTTGATTCGACTGCTTCCAGAACGGTTTCTTCTGTTCATCCTCTGAACTTCCTCCTGAAACAAATTTAGTTTTTGGTTTATAAGTTTTCTGATTTTTATATTTTTCTGAAGAATTGAAACCAAGACCTTTCTTTTTGAGATTACCATTATGGTTTGGTTTTCGAAAACCTGAACCATAACCATAACCCTTTTTCTTGTTCAATCTCTGTTGAACTCTTGAAGTGTACTTTTTAGGTTTTTCAGTAAGATTTACATCTTTTATTTCAGAAATATTAATTTCTGTTAATTTGAAAACCTGTTTGATCATTTCAGTTTTGACACTTCTTATTGGGAATTCCTCATCAGAATATAATTTGTCTGAATCATTCAATGTATATGCTACTTTGATTGATTCGTCATTCAAATTAGATTTTGATAACAGGAATTCTTTATTGTAAACCCTCTTAACCGGCGAACTCGGACTTTTCTCAGACGAACTTGAACTGTCTGACTTAGATTCCGACTTTGACTCTTCATCCATATCAAACACCTGATCGACAACTCTCTTAACTAACTCAGACTCATGATCAGTGTCAGACGTTGTGAATGTAACATCAATATTGTCTGGTAATTCATCAGTGATTTCAGACTTTAATTTGATGTTGAGAGCCTTGTCTACCCGTTCCTCATTTGGTCTCCTGGGGGAATAACTTTCAAAGATAGGAGGCGGACATCTGTTATACTTGACACTTGATTTCTTACCAGTATCCTCTTCTTTTTCTTTCTTCTTGAACGCTTCAAGACCTGCAACAGTAGGATAAACCCGATCAATCAGATAATCACATGTAGTATAACTCAAAAGCAATCGGTTAATCCTTTCACTCTCAATTCTCTCAAGTTCCAACTCCTTCTTCAAATTAGCACAGTCTTCAATATAGTCATTGATGACACTTTGCTTTGTCATTAAAGTTGCACTCATCTTGTCATTTGCCTTCTCAATTTCTGCATTTGTCCTTTTCAGACTATCAACTGTCCTGTTTAGAACATCATAGGACTCTTTAACATACTTCACATCAGACAGTAAATCTTCTTTCATTTTCTCTAGCTCAGCAATCTTTTTATCTTTTTCTTCACAAACTTTGCAAGCTTCTGAACATTTCTCACAAGGCTTTGTGACTTCAACCACCTTTTCAACTATCTTTTCGACTTCGACAGTCTTTTCAACTTCAACAACTTCTTTCTCAGTCACTGGTTCATCAGATTCTTTTTCAGCTTTCTGTCCTTCAGCTTCCTTTGTTGAACTTTCTTCAACTTTTGCTTTTTTCTGGATATCCAACTCATGCTCTTCAATTTTCTGAATAAACTATGCCAGATTCATATCTTGAGACTTCCTCATGTGTTTTACAATCAACAGATAAGTTCCCCACTTCTGTTGGGGTAAAGCCTCAGCTAGCTTATTGACCCACTTATCATCCTCTTTCTTAATGTCCAATCTACCCATTTCCAATACCAGATGACAATATCTATCAATTGTCTGCTTTGTTGTTTCATCTTCAAAAGCCACAAACATATCAAATGATTTGTTCAATAATGCAGCTGAAACTGTATCAACCGGTGTAGCAAGAGCATTGTAAAAGTTCTCTTCCATGTTTCAAAAATCAGATGATACTTCAGGAAATACCTGACGATCGCGAATTACCTGACGTTCTTGAATTACCTGACGTACACAAAACAAACAAAACACAATCAGTTTAAACGCTTATCAAAACAATTTAATCAAACTGATACTCTGTGCGAACTGAATCACTCGAACTGATGAATATTCTGTGTAGACTGAAGTTTGACAATCTGTGCGAACTGCTATGACTCAGGTCAATTTCAAACGAACAAACTCACTTCGTGCGAACTTATGGACTTTTGAACGACCTGACGGACTTTTGACAATTGTGAACTCCAAACCGTACAAACTGGTACAAATTTCCAAGCGAAATGATTTCTTTCAAACGAATCGGACCTTTTCACGCGACCTGACTAAACCACACAACCTTGACCAAATTTGAATTCAAAAGGAATGAACCACCTTTCTTGTGAACTGGAATCGAATTCAAACCGAGTGAAACAAAATTCACCTTTACAATACTTCACAAATTCTAAAACCAGTTTCACAATCCAAAAATCTGATATACTTTGAACTTGGGCTGTAAATCACATACCCTGTTAACTTGACTTGAATCAACACAATCAAACCTTGGACCTCTATATAAAACTGATTGACAACAATTCTGATGTATGAATTTTTAATTGAAATTTATACAATTTTTAATCCTTATGTTGTGAATTTTTAAGACTTCTCATGGGCTGACAATTTAACATGGCCGAGTGTTGGGCTATTAATTCTACCTCACCTTTTAAGAATAACAGTTGATTGGGAAACATGGGCCGCAACAAGTGTCGTTTAAAAAACATTCATTGGACCTCACAATTTGAAGACACATGGGCCGCTCATTTAATATCCAAGAATTAATAGCTCGTTAAAACTTTATCACATGGGCCGGCAAACTATTGTGATTGGACCAAAGTATTAGGCTGCCAGCACTTAAAGACTTATCACATATAAAGACTTATCACTAGCTGACAAATCCAAACCCACTTCTATTGGACCAACAAAGTTTGAATGTGGCCGACATATACCCTTTTTAAGAAATCATTGATTGGGCCGATTTGCGCAATATTAATATGATAGGGCCAATAGTCTGTAACACTTATTAAACTCACATGGGATGCAAAATGATTGGGTCTTTTAAGTGTTCGGTTCACAGTTCACATGCATAAGATTTTAACAACTGACAATATAAAACATCACATGCAGCCGATAACACTTGTGATTGGGCCGATATATGTATGTCACATGGGTTGTTTCATAAGACTATGAGCGGACCTATGTTGTGACCACAAGAGCGGACCTTTGGTTGTCAGAAAAGCGAACCTAAGTGTATTAAAAGCGAACCTAATGACAAAGGACCATTGAAGCGAACCAATGATGTTTTTTGAAGCGAACCTGTGATTTTTTTGGAGCGAACCTATAATTTTTTGGAGCGAATCTATCAAAAAAGTGTCTAATAAGCGAACCTGAACTGAAGTTTGGAGCGAATCTATGTGATACCGTAAAAGCGGACCTAATTCGGAACTGACCCGTTTTTATTGTGAATTTCAGCCTCAAACTTTCAAGGATTTGACAATATACTGTTACGCACAATCAGTGAAATTTTGAGCGAATTCCGACCGTAAAATCTCGTTCTGACGAAGAAAGAAGGTGTAGAAGTAAAAATATGTGATGAAATCCAGCAAATCTCAATAGAACTCCTCCTCCTGAAGCTCTGATACCACTTGTAGGATCGTGTTTTGACCCGAACGAGTCTATCAGAGGAGTTTTGATCAGATACAGGTGCGGAAAACAAGTACCTGACGTAGAAACAACTAGATATTCTCTTAAATCACTTTGTTGATTGATATAACAACCTTTACAATCAATTCTCACACCGGCAGCACCTCGGTATGGAAAATCAGAATGTTACAAATGAGATCCGCTTATGAGGTATATATAGTACAGGTAGGTCCCCATATACGGACATGTCCGTATAAGCGGACCTGACAAATAAGCGGACCTACTATGTCCGTATAAGCGGACCTGACACATAAGCGGACCTACTATGTCCGTATAAGCGGACCTACCAGTTTAAACCTATATGCCATCCTATTTTCTCGTAAAACGCGCCCTAATCTATACAATACAAAGTATAACATGATCCAAGACGAAATCAACAGATGTAGTGCCCCAACATTGATCTTATATATAAATAATCCACATAGCATATTGAATTATAGGTTTTAACTTTTTTACATAATGGTTTCTCTTCCTTTTGATATTCTACTTTTTGAGATTTTAATGAGGCTCAATGCTAGATCGATTGATCGCTGCAAATGTGTATGTAGAGAATGGCGTCACGGGCTATCATCATGGGAGTTTGTGTGGCTACACCTTAACTATGCTGAAAATTATCTGGTAATATATAATTGTTGTGTTTTAGTTATATTGAAATTCAAATACTTTTTATCAACATTGTTCTTATTAATTCAAAATTATTTACCTTTTATGAACGCAGGAAACTCTATGGGAGGATTGCCCGTCGCTGTATAAAGTAGTTTATAGAGAATATTTTCCTCCTGAAATGAATCGCAAAAGAATAGAAGATTACGATGAAATGAAGGAAGATAAAACGACTAAGAATAAAGAGAACATTAGTGATGATGTACAGAAGAATGAAATGGAAAACGCACTGTTAGTGAAGTGAATGATGTTGATGCTACATTGCCAACCTCTAATTCAAAACGTATGTTTTACATAAGAAACATTGGTGATAAAGTCAATTAGTATTTTACAACTTTTGAGTTATGGGTTATTTGTTTGGAATAATAAGTGTTTCGCTTGTTTGAATAACAATTTGAGTTATTATGTTTTTTGGATTGAACACAAAGATTTGTATTATGCTTTAAAGGAATCATTGAAAAAAAAATAAGGCAACCGATTAAATATTTTAAATCAAGATTTTACCAATAATATAAAATGTAAATTCGGCTGTCAATATAGTTAATATAAAATGTAAATTTCGGATTTTTAAATATATAAGGAAGTTATTAAATTGGAGTTATTATTAAGTATATATAAATGTTGAATTACAGTTTGTTAATTAATATAACATAGGTTTTAAATTTCTAAAAAATATGAAAAGATACTTTCAATACTTATACAATCGATGGTTCATTAGTTCATTTCTAAATTTGATATTCTTAAAAACATAATTATAATATCGGTTGTTGATTTCTTTTTAAAAATGTTCTAATACAATTTAACATATTCACATGTGGATATTAAATTTGTTGACAATTTAGTTCATTTCTAAAATTGGTATTGTTAATTAGATAATTAGAGATTAGATACTTTGAAAATATACATAAACTTTTAATGATTTTAAACTTAAATAGAAAATTTTAAATAAATGGTTTTAATAACACAAAAAATAAAGCTTATATTATTATTAAAAATAAAAAGAACCACTGAATCATACAAAACAAAAACACACAATTTTAAATCACGGAACTACTAATTCTCATCTAAAAAGTCATATTTCTGAAGCTGTTCAGGAGGTCAAAATTCTGCATAATACTCATTAACGACATATAAGCCTTCATCTCGAAGATAACCCTGAGTATAAAAATGTTTAAAATATGACATTAATATGAAGAAAAATTGTATAATCATAACGAATATACTAAAAATACTATAAGATAAGATCTTACCAAATAATTTTCAACATAGGTAGAATGAAGAAGAAGAAACTCAAAGGATGATAGACCGTCATGCCATTGTCTACATACACATTTATAGCGATCAATTGATCTAACATTTAGCCTTGTTAAAATCTCAAACAGAACCATATCAAATGGCAAATAAACCATTGTATTAAAACTTTGAAAGCTTTAAAAAATGGATATAGTGAATAGGTTAGAAATCTAATTTATATTTAAGAAAAACAAATAAGGGTTTAATAAGTTTTTGTATGGGCCTGGTTCGATCCAATTCAAAATAGTGTTTTTGGTTATTATAATATGTTCTATAATATATAAAATTGTTCGATAACAGTTTACCAAATATTACAGTTTTATAATATTCAAATTGATATATAATGTACCATCTATTTATGTAAATTATTTATGACAATATAGGACAAAGAAAAACAAAAAAGTAAATGTCTAATAATCTTTTAACAGATTTAAAATAAAAAATAAATAGTAAAATATTAAAATATCTATCAACACCATCATATCATCTCTACTAACCTGCAAATTGAGCTCACCGACATTCACATTGTTCAAGAACTCTAAAATCGCCGGTTGAAGATTTGGTAAAGGTAATTTTCCGACAAAATCTCCGATCACTTCTACGACGATTCCTTTTTTGATTTACCAACTAAAATTGTCTTTAGTATTACAAATAACTCATGCGATGTTTCTTTTCACCGATTAATGACTACATATATGTGAAATCGGAGTTTAGGTATTTGTTAAGTTGAAAGTTTAGAATGTTATGTATATCTAAAATGGATTATATGTATTGCATGTGTTTGGAAATATAGATTTTTGGTTTCATATTGTGTTTTGGTTGATAGATTTGGTTGATATTCTTATGAAATTCTGATTTTATTGAATAATAGTTTGATTAGAATAATTGAATGGGTTATGATCCGGGCATAAAATTTATGATTTAGAATATTTTTTTTGCACCTATATATTGAAATACGATTATATTACTTTTATGTATTTTATTTTTTGCTTATCAATTACGATATAGGTATACTCTATGGTTCTACAATTAAAAACCATATATGTCGTTATAAATTTATTGCCGAAAATGAATATTTCTTTAGTTGTAATCAAATATGATCATGTGATAATACTTCCTTTAGTATTGTTTATATGTGTATTGTACATTGTATTCTTGAAATCCTACATAAACGGCTATTTATAAGAACAGTTTGTCTAATATTGCTTAACACGTAATTTTGTATTGTTATGAACATATATGAATGACTAAAAGTTCAATAGTAAATGGTTACAAACAATTTGTTAGAAGATCAATCATCGTTAAAACTGGTATGCTACAATGGTTACAAACAATTTTCTATATCTTGTATTAACTAACATGTACAACATAAACTAAAATGCAGGTGCTGCCAATTGGCTTTGTTAAGAACGTATACGGGGATTATTGGCAAAGAACAAAAATAATGATACATCATAAACGTGGAAGAAGTTGGCCAGTTTCTTTGAGAAGTGTAAGTAGAGAATGCGTTATCACTGACGGATGGAGTAATGTCGTAAGGGACCTTCAGTTGCCAAAGAGGACGTTATTGCACTTAAGGATACTCGAAGACAACAACATTGAAATGGATTGTTTCATTGAAAACATATGTGGTGAATCCTTTGTGACAGTAAACCGTTACGGTATTTTAAAGATTATAGTAAGTCTACTAACATGTGTGAATTAATATTTATTCTATTATAGTTTTAAAATAAATAGTATACATAAATATACAACATAAAGTCGATTAAACTTTGAATTGGATCATCTGAGTCGGTAATTACTAAATCGTCCGTTATCTCTATACGTGCTTTACCATCGTTTTCTGAACCAATGTTTCCTTCACCAATATCAAGTAGCCATTTTGCAAACTTCTGAACAGAATCGCTATTAGATGATTGAGCTCCAATACTCAACCTCATGTTTTTTGTTAACTTTAAAACCTTGCATTCTGACTATATATATGAAGAACTCAAAGATGCATTAACAATCTGCTGTCTAGTACCATTAGGGATAACCGGGAGTATCTGTCTAAAGTCACCACCAAAAACAATAACTTTACCTCCAAATGGTAGTTCCGAATGGTTATTCGTAGAAGACGATAGAATGCTTGTGCCTCAAAAGCATGCTTGTGGACCATAGGGGCTTCATCCCATATAATCAACTTTGCCTCTTTTAATAGATTAGCAATGTCATCTTTCGGCTTAATGAAGCACATGGAATCTTCTGTCAAGTTTATGGGGATTTTAAACCTAGAATGTGCTGTCCTTCCTCTAGATAATAATAATGACGCAATACCACTGGAAGCAACGTTCAAAACAATCTGACCTTTAGATCTGATTGCAGAAGCCAAGGTCTTCCACAAAAAAGTCTTCCCAGTTCCACCATAACCATATACAAAAAACAACCCTCCACTTTGGCAATCGACTGCATTGACAATTTGGTTAAAAACGTTTAACTGTTCTTCAGTTAGAGATTCTTTCAATCGACTAAACTCACTTTTCAACTCATGTGTGTCATGCGATAATTCCTCATTGATTAGATGATTAGTAGCTTGATGTAACGAATCATCGTCTGGATAGGGCATCATAGAAAAATTACTTAAGGTTGACCCATTGGAAATTAAATAATTCTCAATTTCCAACAAAATAAGATTCTTCAACTGATGTTCAGGAATCATTAGATCTACACAGGGTATAAACTAAAATTAAACAAATGTTGAAAGAAAATAGATAAAAAATAAAAAATATAATAGGTACTTCCTATAAAAATAAAATAATAACTTACCAGGGATATGTGTCTTTGCGACGCTTGTAAAGAATATCCTCTCCTAGTAAATGCCAAGTTTTTTCCCACACAAATTCTGGTCGTGATAGCGTATTTGTTAAATGCAATGTCGCAAATAATGATATTAAATAGCGACAGTGAGCTTCAAAACTTGCTTCTTTAATGGCTTCAACATATTCGTTGTCATCGTCTAAAAGACCCATCGCATAACATGCATCTTTAAATGTCGGAAAAACTTGTCCGTTAACTGTTCGAATCTCTTCAAATGATTTAGGACCTCTAACTTTATTTAGAAGAATCCTTAAATAATAAGGTTCTCCTGAAGCAATTGAAACAGAATGAACTCTACCAACAGTTTTATACCTATTTCATACTTGCCAACATCTATCTTTTAAGTTCCAAACAAACTTTGATGGGAACTCCACATAAGTCAGTTTATGTGCTTCCTCACTATGTTGATTAAACGCATCCATTGCAAAAAAAATAGAAGAAACAACGGATGGTTTGTTCAAGACATCTTCAATATCATCATCTGCACCGTATACGACATTTTGTTGACCAGGTAAATGAAAAGGTAGCCTCATTACAACAGGAAATCTATAATGAACTTCGTTTGCGAAAATTCTCCAAGACGCTTCACAGGCTGATATATATCTAAAATCGTAGTATTCTTTGATCTCATGTTTTATTTTCTGATTGCTAGTACCGGTTGCATCCGTATATAAAACTACCGTAGCCCGGTCAGGTCCTTTGTTAATGTACTTGAACAAATACTTTATCGAACCTGCTTGGTTACACCATTCAACATTAATGTGTGCTTGGTATCTTTTTAATAGACCTTTGTTGTAAGGTACGACACTTCGGTTGTCTAACTGAACACCTTTTTTCATAACAGTATGCCCAGAATCTCGTCTTCGATAAACCGGAAAACCACTTGAGTCAATAACTGTATGATCTGAAAACTTTCTCGGAAATCGTTTAGAACATTTGTTGTTAACCATGCAAGGATAACTCAGGTTAGCAGTACCACATGGACCATGAATCATATACTCAGACACAAGATAGTGTAATTGAGGATCTTCAGATTTATCAGAATTTCAGTAGAAATAAAAGGATCTATATGATCTACAGTCGGAAGTTTATGATCCACATTTATGAATAAACATATGTGTGCATGTGGTAGGCCACGTTTTTGAAATTCAACTGTATAAACCACTACACAAAAAAAACTTTATGTGTTAGTAATATACTAAATAAAATGTCATACAAATTATAAGAAAAATTGTAGATGAAGTAAAATTATAACAAAAGGATACCAGCATTGATGACACCAAAAAAATTATTATCCTTTATATCTTTAGTCATTGAATCCAGCTTCATCTTGAACAATCGACATAATATATCAGGCCTGTCTTCTACTTTAATGGAAGTATCTTTTAGAAATCTTGAAACTTCCGGCCATTTGGGATTGCATGTAATGGTTATGAAAAAATCTAGGTATCCAAGCCACTTACATAACACCATAGCATCAAGGTAGTTTTGTTGCATGAACCGAGCCCCTCCAGTAAAAGATGAAGGTAAAATTACCTTTTGACCGGTGTTAGATAAATTTTGTTTACCGGTGTCCTTATACTTTTGAAGATTTTCAAATGACTCGGAACGTAGATTCTTCTGCTTACCACGTATGAAATTGAGCCTTTCACTTTCAATCATAGTATAAGCATCAACCAAAAACTGTTGCAACAGTCTTCTGGCTTTTAAAACCAATGAATAACCACAACTTCGATCCTGTATTCTATATGCAAAGAATTCCCGCATTGTGCATTTTGGTCGTATTTTTTTTGGTTGTTACACCATCCCTATTGTTAGGCCTTTTTGTATCAGGATCTGTTCGTCTGGAACGTGGTCGTATCGAATCAGAATCAATGTGCGGAATCCATTGATTATGTCACAAGATCAACAACAACGCATTCAACGTTTAAATCCGTCTGATTTTTATTAGATCAATGATGAAAGTACAGCAGCACCGGTAGAGAATCAGACTGATAGAGGTTCCTTACAAGTTCAACAAAAGGTTTTAAATGACAAGTCCTAGCTTGCTATTTATAGACAAACTCAGGGAGGGGAAGTGTCACCCGATCGGATGGTGATCCGATCGGATGGTCATCCGATCGGATGGCCATCCGATCGGATGACATCTAACATCCGTCGGACTTCACTTTTACAGTTAAGCACCATTCCCTGGTTTGTTGTTATACACACATACATACAAATACATACAAAAGACATATACAGTACAAAATAAGACTCAATGCTGACGGAAGCTACAAACATATGAACTAACAGACTCCCCCTTGGATGTAGCTGTAGTTCCTTCCAGCATAGTCTTCACTCTTTCCTTTTACGTCTTCGATCCTTTGCCCTCTGCCTCCTTTGTTCTGCCTTCTCTTCTAACATTTTCCTTCTGAGCGGCCTCCTAACGTCATTCCACCATTTTTGGTATTCAGGATCACCGTCGCGCTTTCTATCCCATCGTGGGATCTTGTTCTCTTCCTTCTCGATCGGTGTCTGGTTAGTTGGATGTGGTCTTACAAGCTTATACCTTCCAAGCTTTGCAGCTTTCTCAGCAATAGCCTTGAATCTTTGTTCACGCTTGTACTTCTTCAAGAATTCATCGATCTCTAAATTTCTCTACTTTGTCTTCCAATATCTTCAAGAATTTATCTCTTTCGCAAAGCATACATCCACAATCTTCTGATACTGCATCGCTTGAACTTTATCAGGCTTTTCATAGACAATCTTGTTGTAGAACAAACAATCTATGTCTTTCTTCGAGCAGTTTACAAGCCACATTGGATCTAGCACGCTGATCCTTCTGGATTCACCCTTTAACTTATCAAACAGAGATATTACCGCTTCCGCTGTGCTCTGATTATAAAGCCACCCTTGAAAGTCTTCATGGAAATCTTGTTCCATAGCACGTAGCGGCATATTCTTTAAGCACCTCGGCGGCTTCACATCTAAAGTAATGTCTTTCTCTCCATCCTCTAAAATAGTAACAATCTGCTTTGGGTATTGAGGCTTCCAATCAGGATATCTTGCCTTTGCTTGCTGCTTCACATAACTCCGTAAGTGTTGGTCATGTTGTTTTACATCCAAGCCATGATAAAACTACTTGATGTTCTTTGTTTGGACCAATTCATCAACATCCCACCACGGGAGGGTCTTTATATCTGATAAGAACTCGAAATATTGTACCCCTTGCTCCCGTCTAATGGCATATACCTGGAGATCTTCTAAGTAACCCCAAGATAAGATGTCACCCCATGAGATGTTTGCATCATGTGTGAAGTACTGTAGCGGCCTTATGAATTTTCTTTCTTTAGGCATCACCTTAAACCACTTTTTCCTTTCTTCAACAAGTTCCTCTCGAGGAATGGTTTTCGGTACACCTTCAGTTGTTATTTTCTCCACAATCTTTCTTCTAACTTCATCTTCATTCTGATCTTTGAACATTTCAGCCAGTGAAGGAAACGTATCATCAATACCAGCATAATGAAAACCTGTTTCTTCATCAGATGAATCAGACGTATCTTCAACTATCACATCATTATACTTATCTACTTCCTGAGCATACTTAAACTCATACTCTCTTTCTGGTGACTCAGGAATTTCATCTTCTATATCGAACTTAAACTTCCCATCATCTAAACCCAACTCCTCTAGCATCTCTGCCCTTGACCTAGGTATTGTCACACCCTGGCTTTGCGGAAGCGTGGGTTTATTTGGTGTGACTTCTTAATACCATAGCTTAATCACAACAAAGCTATATGAAAGTAAAACCATGATGATCATCCATTACTTCACGTTTAAAAATAAAATACCACAACATTGTTTTCAAACGTCGACACATGCAACGAAAATACTACACAACAAAATAAAATCTTGTTCATAAGACACAACCACATAACATGAAATAACATAGTTTAAGACTTGTGACTGGTCCAGGCAAAAGTCACAACCCCTAAACTTGGATGACATCACTTCTCTACGCAGCATGAAGACATAGCATACCTCGCCAGATCCCTAATTCCCTGAAATACATGTAAGTTGAAAAATCAATAAAAGTTGAGCGAGTTCATGTGAAAGTGAGTATGTAAAAACCTTTGTAATACATTTGTATGTATGAAAATCCCTGGTATGTAGCAAATAAGGAAAAAGAGTTCACCATTGGGTTGCAAAGCCAATGATATGTGTGAAGTGCTGTAGGAAGACTCAAACCTAGCAGATTTTTGCGTCGGGCTCAAAGTCACCCCGAGGTCCGTACAGTTGGGCTCGCTACACCCAGATAGATCTACCGCTAATGACCCTCGGTCCTACAATGAGCATTAATGGCCTCTAGTTTCCGCCTACCCACTCACATGATCTAAGTAATAACCCTCCTTAAGCTAACCATACCATGTGTAAAAGTATCCGTAATCATTGTAACATGTATTCCACCCCCGAAGTATAAAAACTGAAAATAGTTAAGAGAAAAGGGGAACATGAACTCACAGAAGTGCGTCTCGAAATAGTCCGTCCCAAAATAACCTGCTGCGTCACGACCTACATGTACTAACTTCTATTAGACGGACGGCCGTGCCTTGGCTTAAGGTTTAACGTCTTTGGGAAATAGTTAGGCAACTATTTCGTATTTACACTTCTTAATTATTTATAAATATATTCCTTCCCAAGGATGGGGGTTTTAATACATGTGTGTTTTATAATTCCGAAAATATATTTTTAAGTCTCACTTGAAAAATATATTTTAATTCATTTGTCTAAAATATTCTGATTCCAAAATATACATATTTTTCCCAAAAATATTATATTTTTACTTCGTACAATTTCCAAAATAATACTTTATCAAAATACACGTTTAAGAGTATTTTCCAAAAATACATAAGTTACATTTTAAAGTTCGTGTGGTAACAACAGTACCAGTGTAACTTAAATATTTATTTGTGAGGGCGTTGGTATTATTTTGGAGTCGTATTTTCATGATATTTCAAGTAATATTATTTTTACTCTAAAAATAATATATCTCTTGTTCACAAAATAATCATATTATCACACAAGCGTTTTACTATGAAATATATATTCTAGGTATATATTTAACAAGTTTTATTTACGAAAATCCACCTCCGACACTTGGTTATTTTGTAATAAAAATCATGGCGAATTTTATTGGGAAAAACAAGTTAAAAATATATTTATAAACACTTATCACAAAATATTTCTAAGTGTTATATCCTTGGAAAAATTTCACCAGAGTTTCCTCTGTAACTGGAGGTGGCCACGCTTACTAGCGTATCATTTTCTTTTCAATATTCAATCAAACAATTTATCTACCATCAACATACAACATTTAAGCATCAAACTTGACAAATCAAGTCTAAATCACAAACTCATGAACTTGAAAGTTGTGTAAAAATATGTAGTAACTTTCTAACATATTTAGTAGATCTTGTGATCTTTAAAAATAACATTAGTTCCTTAAAAACTCATCTTTTATAGAACTTGAAGTTTAACAACTTCTAGTCAAAATTTACGAAAATATTTCTTTGTCAAACTTTCTTGTCACACAAGTGTTTACATACTTGTTTATTCACTAAAATGCTTTTAGTTTATGTAAGATCCGGGTTTTAAACAAGACTTGCATCTTTCACTTGGTTCTTCCGGAAAACCTCTTGTAGATCTTTAGATCTACTAGTTTAGAACCTTATTTTACAAGAAAAATTATAGTTACACAAGTTCATGTTTCATGAGTGGAAGGGTTCATCATCTTTCACAACTTTTACACTAACATATTACTAGTTCATGTTTCATGAACATGATCTAGTATGGTTAGATGATGATCCATCCCACTACTAGCAACTAACAACATAAAGTAATCACAACTTGACAAGATTTTCATGATTTACACCACTAGTTTTTCTTTATCCAACATATTCATCTTACTTTCAAGACTTTAAGTTAGGATCTTGTGTGTTCTTGATTTTTAACCATTAAATCACTTATTAACCACTTCAAACAAGAACAAGATGGTGTTTAGAGGCACTTACTACTAGCTCGAGGCTAGGGAAGAAACAAGGCGTAAACAAGGTGGATAAAAGAAATATAGAGAGGTTCTTGAGCTTCCGAGTGCACCGTGCCTCCTTGTATGATCCCTTGCACCTTTGTGTCTATGTAAAATAGCTAGAACCAAACTTGATGGTGGGTGGATGATGGTTGATGGTTTCGGCCGAAGACAACAATGGGGGAAGGAGAGAGAGCAATTTGGTTTGGTGATTGTGAAATGAAGGTGATGATCTCTTATGTAAATATATAATCCAACTTTATGCTTTATCCATCATATAATATGTCACCTAGATACTAAACATGTTTGATTAAATTAATCAAAGAATTGTGGGGTGTGTCCCCACCCCATAACCGGTCCGAACTAGGGGGGGTATGGTTGGTTTGTAATGTTATAGTTAGGATCTAGTTAGTTTAGAATGATAAAGTTAGTGTATTCTAGTGTGTTATGAAATATAAAGGGTGTTAGGGTGTTCAGGGACCCTAACTAGCTCAGAAAAGTATAAACCATGTCTTTGACAATATTTTTATGTTCCGGGTAAAGTCCGGTTGTCCGGTTGGATATTGATCCGTTAAAGTGCTAAATAAGTATTTAAAGTGTCCTTTATAGTGTTTTTAGTGACACAATAAATTTCCGACACTTTGGAGAGTGTCTAGTATTATTTTACCCAGTTTTTGCACTTTACTAGTTAAGTTAAATGCTGAATTTTTGCACACAGTGCAGAATTTTATAATTAAAGCATGTTTTAGGCACATCCTGTCGCTATAACTATCACCTAGTGACGCAGTTTTACAATCCTCACCTCCCTACACTCCCTACTAGTGTAGTAATCTATTCCCGGCTCATACTGGCCTCAGAGACAGTGTCTGTCTAGTGCTGGCTATGTCAGCATGTTTACTGGGTTATCCGTTCACTATGCTAACTGTGCTTTTGTGCATCAAGTTTGTCACTATAGTTTTGTGTGTAATGAATGGAGTGACAGAAATAAAGTATGATGCATGAATATGTATGTATCAGAAATCAAGAAGCAGTTTAACCACAATTGTAAGCAAGCACAGTAATTAAGCATTAATTAAATATTAATCAACTTGTACGGATACCTGGTTTGGTGAGGGTTATCACAGGTATCTCTATCTCCCCCTCAAACTTAGCATGCAAGTATATAACAGTTGGTTGTGTGAGGAATACCTGGTTGACATGTTGTTTGCCTGATGAAGACGACTCTTGAAGTTGATCCTCCTCTTGTTCATTAATCTCGTCATTCATGAAGTCTTCAATCCTTTGTTGAACTGAAGGATTCACAATTAATAAATCCGACGAGCCCCGATCATCATCATCATCTTCATTTCGTTCTAGAAAGTTGTCGATGTATTCAAACAAATCATCATCAATCTTCTATTCTTCATCTTCTTCTTCCTCTATTACTTCTTCATCTTTCCATTTTAACAATAACACTTCTTTCACCTTCTTTTTCTTTTGAATAACTTGCACTCGGCGAACAATGTCATCAAAACTATAAGACAGAGTAGAAGACTCACCAACAAGTACGAATCCCTTAGGATCTATTTCAGCATCAACCATCTCTACGTCTGCTTGACTCGAAGAACCACCTGCTTCTTGAGTCTCAACAATAACATTCTTCCTTTTTTGTGTAGCTCCTTCAGCTAACCTTCTTTCTCTTTCAACCCTACGCTCTTCGTCCTTTTTGACTTCAATGTTGTTGAAGACAGCATGAATATCGATTCCCAGATGACTTTCCATCACAGTGTAAAGCATATTGAGCTGTTCATCTTTCATAACTTTGTCAGCCTTCATTGCTTCCATCTCCAACTTCATCACTTTAAACTCATTCGCCAATGCTTCATGTAGTTCACTAATCAACTGATTTTGTGACTTGTTAATATTATTCATCTTCACCAGCTTCTCATTCATTTCAGAAATCTCTTGTTGTAGAAAATAAAAAAGCTTTGCATTATCTTCAACATCACCTTCCATTGTCTTTATCTTCTTCGCTTGCTTTATCATGACGGTCTTTATTTCTTCATTAACTTTTGTCAACTCCTCAACCTTCTTCTTTAACACGTCACGCTCAGCTTCAGCTTTGGCATTTTCTTGTTCAAGAACACTGACCTTCTTCTCTAAAGCTTTGATCGCTGCATTATTGAACATATCAAAATCATCATCAAGAATCAAATCATCTTTATATACCCCACTAGCATGAGGAAGATCTCCAAACAGATCAGGAAATACTGTACTCTTTGGCCTTGAAGACTCTAGAATTTCAACATTTTCTGGTGGAGGTGGTGGTGGTGTAGAAGCTCTTACTCCAGTAATCTCCACTTCATCATCACCATCTCCTATTTTCTTTTGAACTTCAACTACAGGCACTTCTTACTTCAGGCTCTTTGGGAACTTCAACACTTTGAACTTCAGGCTCTTTAGGAACTTTAACACTTTGTACCTTTTCAGCTTCATGAACCTTTTGTGACAACCCTCACCAAAACAGGTATCCATATAAATTAATTAATATTTAATTAATGCTTAATTACTGTGCTTGCTTACAATTGTGGTTAAACTGCTTCTTGATTTCTGATACATACATATTCATGCATCATACTTTATTGCTGTCACTCCATTTATTACACACAAAACTATAGTGACAAACTTGATGCACAAAAGCACAGTTAGCACAATGAACGGATAACCCAGTAAACATGCTGACATAGCCAGCACTAGACAGACACTGTCTCTAAGGCCAGTATGAGCCGGAAATAGATTACTACACTAGTAGGGAGTGTAGGGAGGTGAGGATTGTAGAAATGCGTCACTAGGTGATAGTTATAGTGACCGGATGTGCCTAAAACATGTGTTAATTACAAAATTCTGCACTTTGTGCAAAAATTCAGCATTTAACTTAACTAGTAAAGTGCAAAAACATGGGAAAATAATATTAGACACTTTCCAAAGTGTTGGGAATTTGTTGTGTCACTAAAAACACTATAAAAGACACTTTAAATACTTATTTAGCACTTTAACGGATCAATAACCAACCGGACAACCGGACTTTACCCGGAATATAAAAATATTGTCAATAATATTGTTTACACTTTTCTGAGCTAGTTAGGGACCCCGAACACCCTAACACCCTTTGTATTACACTACACACATAATACTCTAATTAACACAATTGGAACTTAACTAGTCACTAACCATCCAATTGAAATCTAACCATATACCCCCCCTCATCCGATAGGTTCCCCAAGGGGGACACACCCCTCACATTTTTAATTATTTTATTTGATGTTGTCTAATATCTTGGAGGCACTTTATATGTTGGATAAAACTCTACTATGGATTATAAATATAACCATAAGATCACCCTTATCTCTCATAAACACTTCACAAAAATTTGCCCTCTCTCTCCCTCTCCTTTGTGATCGGCCGAAACCATCACCCACTATCTCACCATCATTCAAGTCTTGTTCACTCAATCCACATACATACCAAGGTGCAAGGTGACATACGAGGAGGCCCAGTGCTTTCGGAAACTCAAGAACCTCTCTACATTGCTTTTATCCACCTTGTTTACGCTTTGATTCTTCCCTAGCCACGAGCTAGTAGTAAGTGCTTCTAAACACCCTCTTGATCTTGTTTAAAGTGGTTAATAAGAGATTTAACGGTTAAAACTCAAGAACATACAAGATCAAAACTAAAAGTTTTGAAAGAATGATGAACTAGTTGGTTAAAGAGAAACTAGTGGTGTAAATCTTGTGAATCTTGTCTAGATGTAATTATTTTATGTTGTTTGTTGCTAGTAGTGGAACGGATCGTCATCTAACCATGCTAGATCATGGAACATGAACTAGTGATATGTTAAGTGTAAAAGATGCAAGATGATGAACCCTTCCACACATAAACATGAACTTGTGTAAAAGTAATATTTCTTGTAAAATAGAGTTCTAAACTAGTAGATCTAAAGATCTACAAGTGGTTCTTCGGAAGAACCAAGTGTAAGATGCAAGTCTTGTTTAAAACCCGGACTTTTCATAAACTAAAAGTATTTTTGTGATCAAGCAAGTGTGTAAACACTTGTGTGACAAAAGGATTTAACAAAGAAATATTTTCGTAAATATTGACTAGAAGTTGTAAGAATACATATTCTTTAAAAATAAAGATTTCAAGAAACTAATTTTATTTTTTAAGATGGAAGGATCTACTAAATATGTTGGAAAGTTACTACATATTTTTACACAACTTACAAGTTCATGAGTTTGCGATTTACACTTATTCTTGACTAGTTTGATGTTTGAATATTGTATGTTAATGATTGATAAGTTGTTGATTGAATTTTGAAAAGAAAATGATACGCTAGTAAGCGTGGCCACCTCCAGTTACAGAGAAAACTCTGGCGAAATTTTACCAGAAAATAACACTTAGAAATATTTTTGTGACAAGTGTTATAAATATATTTTTAACTTGTTTTTCCAAACAAAATTCACTATGATTTTTATTACAAAATAACCAAGTGTCGGAGGTGGATTTTCGTAAATAAAACTTGTTAGATATATATTTAGAATATATATTTCATAGTAAAACGCTTGTGTGATTTTATGATTATTTTGTGAACTATATGTATATTATTTTTAGAGTAAAAATAATATAACTTGAATACACTGAGAAGTAACGACTCCAAAATAATACCAACGCCTTCACAAATAAATATTTAAGTTACACCGGTATTATTACTACTACACGAACCTTAAAATGTAACTTATGTATTTTCGGAAAATACTCTTAGATGTGTATTTTGATAAAAGTATTATTTTGGAAATTGTATGGAATAAAATATAATATTTTTGGGAAAAATATATATATTTTGGAAATGATATGAAGTAAAATATAATATTTTTGGGAAAAATATGTATATTTTGGAGGTAGAATATTTTAGACAAATTAATTAAAATATATTTTATTAAGTGAGACTTAATAATATATTTTTGAAGTTATAAAAATGCACATGTATTAAAACCCCCATCCTTGGGAAGGAATATAATTATTAAATAATTAAGAAGTGTAAATACGAAATAGTTTTCTAACTATTTCCCAAAAACGTTAAACCTTAAGCCAAGGCACGGCCGTCTGTCTAATAGAAGTTAGTACGTGTAGGTCGTCACGTAGCAGGTTGATTGGGATTTACTATTTCGAGACGCACTTCAGTGAGTTCATGTCCCCCTTTTCTGTTAACTGTTTTCAGTTTTTATACTTCGGGGGTGAAATACATGTTACTATGATTACGAATACTTTTCACATGGTATGGTTAGCGTAAGGAGGGTTACTACTTAGATCATGTGAGTGGGTAGGCGGAAACTAGAGGCCATTAATCCTCATTGTAGGACCGAGGGTCATTAGCGGTAGATCTATCTGGGTGTAGCAAGCCCAACTCCAGGCCCAACAGAACGGACCTCGGGGTGACTTTGAGCCTGACGCAAAAATCTGCTAGGTTTGAGTCTTCTTACTGCACTTCACACATATAATTGGCCTTGCAAACCAATGGTGATCTCATTTTTCCTTATTTGCTACATACCATGGATTTTCATACATACAAATGTATTACAAAGGTTTTACATACTCACTTTCATATGAACTCGCTCAACTTTTGTTGATTTTTCAACTTACATGTATTTCAGGGAATTAGGGATCTGGCGAGGTATGCTATGCCTTCATGCTGCGTAGGAGATATGAGGTCATCCAAGTTTAGGGGTTGTGACTTATGCCTGGACGAGTCGCAAGTCTTAAGCTGTGTTTATTTCATGTTTGTGGTTGTGTCTTTTGAACAAGGTTTTTATTATGTTGGGTTGTAAACTTGTTGCATGTGTCAACTTTAAAACAATGTCGTGGTACTTTCATTTTTAAAACATGAATCAATGGATGATCTTCATGGCTTTACTTTCATATAGCTTTGTTGTGATTAAGCTTTGGTATTAAGAAGTCACACCAAATAAACCCACGCTTCCGCAAAGCCAGGGTGTGACAGTTTGGTATCAGAGCTTTGATCATAGCGAACTAGGTTTCCTTCTCGAGTCTAGACTATGATCACTAGGGCTCTCACGAAAACATTTTTACATTGCATATATTACGTCCAGATCCGGGATACAAAATATTTTTACAAAAAAAAAGTATGAACACTTTTTCAAAAATTAGGGTTCAGTCTTATCGACTGGGAGGTTTGTCACGGAGACCAGGGATTCAGTCTTATCGACTGGGAGGTTGGCCAGGGAGACCAGGGATTCAGTCCTGGGAGGTTGGTCGGGGAGACCAGGGATTCAGTCAGGGAGATTGAGGGGCCAATCTTTAAGATTGGGGAGGTTTTGGTCGGGGAGACCAGGGAGTTAGTCTGAGAGACTAGGAGGTTCAGTCTGAGAGGCTGGGAGGTTAGTCTAGTGGGACTAGGAAGAAATGCTTGCTTGTTTATTGGTGACTAACATGCTTATTTGATTATATGATTGATTGTTTGTGCATATGTGTGTTTGTGTTACAGACATCATGCCTTCATCAGATACTGGAGAGTCAGACACTAAAGATCCCATGGTTATAGTATCAGACGACATAGTTTAATCGGAGCACGAGGTGTACACTTCTGATACTACCAGCACAGACGATGACGACTTCCAGCCCTTTGCGCTACCTGATGTCGTGGCCGAGCCTGCTGATGGCCATCTCGCTGGGGATTTACCTATCGCGGTGATCCCTGCTCCTGTGCCCCTTGCTGCTTATCCTGTTGTTGATATGCCCATCGATATTGTTTCCGACGACGACGTCGATTTGTTTGAGGAGGACCCACTTGAGGACGACCTTGAGGGTGAGATCCCTATTGCTGCTGGTGATATCCTACTTCTTGCTGATGCTCCTGCAGAGGAGGCTCCCGTACATTCACCTGTTCCAGACTCCTTTGAGTCTGTGGCGTCCGCACCTTCGCACACGCAGGGAGTGCAGCACTACTCACACGACGCCGACCCGGACATGGCGTCATCAGCTGCACCGGTTCCCGCCCATAGCTTTGAGTTTGATCATGATGTTGATGATGATTCAGATCCTGTTTTTCCACCTGGTTTTGATCCTGACCAGGAGATTGAGTTTGTACACTTAGACCAGCCCCTGGAGGATCCTGTAGCCCCTGTCGATCCCTTGTTTGCTGATCCAGCTGATTTTGACATGGAGTTTGTTGATCCAGAGCTGCTGTGGCCCCTGAGCTAGTAGTTGCTCCTGACCGTGCATTAGAGCACGACCCTGTTCATGCCGATGCACATGCCGCTGCTCTTTTTGTTGATGACATACCTGTTGACGATCAGCCTGTTGTTGCTCCACCGTTGGAGGATGATCATGCTGTCGATGCTCATGTTGATGCTCCACTTTTGATAGAGGATCCTGTTATTGCACCATTTCCTGATCCTATGCCGGTGATGTTCGACCGTGCACCTTTTGCGACCCATATTGATCCACGATACGCTCACACCCGCAACGGGTGGATATAGGATGACGATGATTACCCACCATTCGTGTTCCCTGTTACACCACCTGTAGCCCCCGTTTCAGCCCCTGTTTCAGCTCCCATTGATGTTCCTTTGCTTCCCACACACACCACAGATGTTCACCGCACTGACTTACCTATCACGTTTCTTCAGGACATACCTCCACCACGTCCTGGAGAGGGTTCATCTCGTCAGCCTTTTGGTTATACACCTTTCGTGTCAGGAGGAGATCAGTTTGTGCCCCAGATTTCTCATCCTACTGTTTTTCCCACTGTTGCACCATTTACTGTACCATCCTTCACGCCATCTAGTGAGCCGTTCCTCTGGACTACGCCCCCATTATGCCACCATCTGATCCGTATCACCCATATCACGTGGGGTATTCTACGGAGGATATTCTCACATCTTTCATGATACAGCAGGAGGCGCTGACCCGTCTCGTGCAGGAGCTGGAGAGAGCTCCGCGACCACCGTGCCAGTGCAAGACTCCACCTGCAGTATCACACCCTCCACGTCCACTTTCACCCGATTCTGTCGCTCGCTTTTGGACTCCTGAGCAGCAGATAACATACTTATTGCGCTCTCATCGCACTATGGAGGAGGACTGGCTTCATATGCGTCGTTTGCTCTTTTCTCGTTTTGCCCCTCCTCCACCGCCATCAGCTTAGGCCATTTTGTGCGACACGGATAGACTTTTGATGAGAGGACCGCGATTGTGCAGACTATGCAGCCTTTTTGGAGACCGCATTTTGGATGATTATGACTTTTGATGTTTTGTATATTGGTTTTTGTCACGGATTTGATAGTTTGGACTAGAGCGATGTGGCCCTTAGTCATTGATGATGTACGGTACAGTTATGAACTTGTAAACCTTACATTGTGGTCTTGATTTATGATAGCGCAATCGCAGTATTCTCATTATACGTGATGTTGGATTGATTGTGTATATTTTATAACATGTGATGTTATGTGTTTGGTTTATTTATAACATGAGATGTTATATGTTGATAAATAGAATACATATGATTCATTTACTTATTATGGCCTGACCTACGTGAACACATCTTTTAGAAGATGCCGCCGAGACGTGGTCCACGCATGCCTACCGACGAGGCAGAACTCCAACAGATCATTGCTGCCGCCATTGCACAGTATGCAGCCTCACAAGGAGGAACCAGCGAAAGCAATTCGAACAACAACGGAAATAACAATCCACCTTATGGTAATACTACGATACAATTGGATATTTTTAGCACGTTCGCTAATACCATTTGTATATATTCTAACGTATGTGCAGGGTGCACTTACAAGCAGTTCCTCGACTGCAAGCCTGTGAACTTCGACGGCACCGGAGGTGCTGTTGCTTTTGTAAGATGGGCTGAAAAGACAAAGTCTGTTCTTCGAATGAGCAAGTGTGCTCCTGAAAAACAAGTGACCTACATTTCTGGGCTATTTTTGGACGGAGCCCTGTCCTAGTGGAACTTACAAGTGCAAACTCTTGGTGAAGCCGTAGCTTATGCGATGACATGGAATGAGCTGAAAGAGCTCATGTGAAGAAAGTATTGCTCACGTGCGGAGATTCAGAAGCTGGAAACGGAATTCTTGCACTTGAAAATGGAAGGTCCCAAAATTGCGGAGTATGTTCAGCGGTTCCACGACTTGTCTCATGTGGTACCTTATATGGTTACACCGGAATTCAAGCTAATCGAGTGCTTTATTTGGGGTTTAGCACCTCAGATCATGAGTATGGTCACTACTTCCAAGCCTGCGACAATCACAGAGGCCATCGATCTGAGCGTAGCTCTTACTGAGGAAGCCATCCGCTTAAACAAGTTTTCGAATGTTGAGCAAAAGAAGAAGGAGACTCACGTAGAGTCGTCCGGGGATAATAAAAGGAAGTTCTCGAACTTCAAGCAGGGTACAAGCAGTGTTGGCAAGAAAGGAGAATCAAGCACACTGGTCCAAGCTGCAACCAGTGCTGGGAAGAAGGTGAAAGGTTATATGGGTACACAGCCCAAGTGTAACACCTGCCAGTGTCATCATTCTGGCCGGTGTGGATAAAAAATATGTGAAGCTTGTGGAAAAGTTGGCCACTTGAAGGATACTTGCTGGGTTAGTGCTGGCCGGGGAGGCCAAGGAGGTTTTGGTAATAGGAACAATAACCGTGGTGGTAATGGAAATCGTTCACAAGGGAATAATGGAGGAAATGGAAACAGAGGAAACAATGCAAATCAAGCTGGGAACGGGAATCGAAATCAAAACAACACCCAAGCTGGGAATGGAGGTGGAAATGGGCAAAAACTGGGCTGTTTTAACTATGGTGATGTTGGATATTTCAAGAAGGAATGCCCGCAGCTGAATCAAGCCCGCGGAAGAGTCTTTAATATCGGAGCAAGGGAAGCGCGCCAGGCTCCCAATGTTGTTACTGGTACGTTCCCTATAAATCAACGCTTTGCATCCTTTTTGTTTGATACTGGTGCCGACTATAGCTTCGTGTCATTAGAGTTTAAGAATATGCTTGGGTTAGCCGCTAGTAAATTAGATATCCCGTACTCAATTGAGCTGGCTAATGGAAAGCTGGTTGAAGCCAATGAAGTTGTCAGAGGTTGTGTAATCGAGTTGGGAGAGCGTGAGTTTACTTTGGATCTACTACCAGTCAAGGTGGGAAGCTTCGATGTGGTAGTCGGGATGGATTGGTTATCGAGCAACAAGGCTGAGATTATTTGTCGCGAAAAGATCATTCGCATCCCAACCGAAGATGGAGAAACGATCGTAGTTCATGGAGAAAAGCGCGATACACCTCTAAGAATCATCAGCTGCCTAAAAGCTCGAAAGTGTCTACAGAAGGGATGTGCTGCCTTCTTGGCACACATCGTGGATAAGAAAGCCGCTGAGCCGAAGATCGAAGACATCCCTGTTATGAAGGAGTATCCTGAAGTCTTTTCAGAAGACTTGCCAGGATTGCCACCCCAAAGGCAAGTGGAGTTCCATATTGACTTAGTTCCAGGCTCCGCGCCTGTGGCTAAGGCACCTTATCGACTTGCCCCGTCTGAGATGCAGGAATTATCGACACAACTTCAAGTGTTGTTAGACAAGTGATTTATACGACCAAGCTTCTCACCTTGGGGAGCTCCAATTCTGTTTATCAAGAAGAAAGACGGTAGTTTTCGTATGTGTATTGATTACCGGGAGTTGAACAAGTTGACTATCAAGAATAGATATCCTCTGCCAAGGATTGATGATCTATTTGACCAGCTGCAAGGTTCAAGCTACTACTCGAAGATCGACTTGCGATCTAGTTACCATCAGCTGAGAATACAAGAAGAAAGTATTCCTAAGACCGCTTTTAGAACTCGTTATGGACACTACGAGTTCCTAGTTATGCCGTTTGGGTTAACGAACGCACCTGCAGTTTTCATGGACCTAATGAACCGAGTCTGCAAGCCATACTTGGATAAGTTTGTGTTCGTGTTTATAGACGATATTTTGATCTATTCAAAGACGAAGAATGAACACGAACAGCATTTGAGAGCTATTCTGGAGTTGCTGAAAAAGGAAAAGCTGTATGCCAAATTCTCGAAGTGCGAATTTTGGTTACGCGAAGTCCAATTTCTTGGACATGTGGTGAATGGAGATGGGATTCACGTGGACCCCACAAAGATCGAAGCAATCAAGAATTGGGAGACACCAAAGACGCCAACCGAGATTCGACAATTCTTAGGTTTGGCTGGGTACTATCGAAGATTCATTGAGGATTTTTCAAAGATCGCTCAACCATTGACTTACCTCACACAGAAGGATAAGAAGTTTGATTGGGGAATCAAACAGGAAGAAGCGTTTCGACTGTTGAAAGACAAGCTTTGCAATGCGCCGATCTTAGAGCTACCAGAGGGAACTGATGATTTCGTGGTATATTGTGACGCTTCGCGTCAAGGTTTGGGTTGCGTGTTGATGCAACGCCAGAAAGTTATAGCTTACGCTTCGCGCCAATTGAAAGTTCATGAAAAGAACTATACCACGCATGACTTGGAACTAGGCGCAGTGGTATTTGCGCTGAAAATCTGGAGACATTATTTATATGGTACGAAGTGTACAATCTTTATGGATCACAATAGCCTACAACACATATTCGACCAAAAGGAACTGAACTTGAGACAAAGACGCTGGGTCGAATTGTTGAACGACTACGACTGTGAGATCAAGTTTCATCCAGGGAAGGCGAATGTGGTCGCCGATGCCCTAAGTCGAAAAGAAAGGATCAAGCCCATAAGGGTTAGGGCTTTGGAGATGATTATCCAGACGGATCTTTCCCTGCGCACTCGTGCCGCGCAGAAAGAAGCACTTAAAGAAAGAAACATTGAAGAAGAATATCTCCGTGGAATGGAAAGGCAGTTAATACCAAACGAGGAAGGGACGTTATGTTTCATGAAAAGGATTTATGTGACATTTCTGCTTGTAATAATTGTGAACAATTCAGTTATCAATGAAATAAAGTTATTTGATCCCAATGTTTGTTTGTTTATGTTTTATGTTTTTCATGTTTTGGTTTATATTCACTTTCAAACTCTATATCACTTTCTGGAGAATTATACACAAACTGGTGCGTAAACGTAATCAGTTAATCGCGAAAAATACTCCGGAACATCAATTTATGCTTAACATACCTTAAAATAACCTTTACATAACTTAGAAATAAGTTTTGAAGGCTTTGGTATGGCAAAATCAAGTTTATTCGCTTACAGGGACTAAAATTGACAAACTGCGAAAGTATGCCAATTTGAACTGTAACGAACATTTCAGAACTTGGCCATAAGTTAAACACACCCTAAATATCCTTTACATAGCTTAGAAATAGGCTTTGAGGGGTTCGGTGTGCTAAAATAAACTTTATGCTCATTCAGGGACTAAAAGCGTCAAAAAGTACATAAGTTTGCATTTTCGCGCATAACTTACGTTCTGAATACATCCAGATATACAAAAATTTATGTAATCATTAAAATATTATGTTTTAGTGATTGGCTTGATAAAGATCCATTCGTCGCGTAATTTGGATCGTTTTTGCGTCCGTTACGACTTCCATCGTAACTAACCGAATAATGCAATCGTACGACCAAACGAACTGACATCCAGCATATTTTTGAGCATGTTTCATGTCCACAATGTTTAGTCATAATTTTACGGCCTTAAAGTTGGCTTGACGGGCCTTAAACATGTCGGAAATGGCCTTAGAAGCATGCAGGGACTGAAACTATCATTTATGAAACTTATTGCTGAACTGGGACACCCAGGCGGGGCGCGTAAGACATGTATGAATCTTACACGGGCCGCGAGGCCTACCCAGATGTGCAATTTTGCTGTAAACAGCTGTTAACAGCTGTTATACACTCCAAAACCCTTTGCAAATGGTTTTTCTCAAACCATGGGCTGAATCTATGGGCTCTAATGGTTTTGCAAAACGTACACATGGACGGCCTAGATCGAAGCACGTTTCTCGACGAACGATCCTAACGGTTGTGCCATGCCTATATAAACCCAACCCCATTTCATTCATCCCTCACATTTGATCTGATTCAAAGCTTTCTAAGTGGAAGTATATGCTTCCTACCTGAGAGCGAATCAGGTCAAATCTTGCGGGGTCCTTCTGTAAGTATTCTTTCGCGTTTTTCATTCGTTTTAGCGTTAAAGTCAAGCTGCGTTTGACTTTCTGCGTAGACCAGTTTAGGGTCAACGTGAAGTTCCTTTGAACTTCATAACGTGAGCGTAATCACGATGGTTATAGTCCCTAGTGACTATACCTACTGATTTCCACGTTATCTAGGCTCAGTGACGAGTCGTAGTTTCGGCCAAAATGCGTTTTCTTGCGTATTTTGTAACCAAACTACTCTAGGGTATTAAAACCATTTGTTTTAATACCAAACCTGTTTTCTAACTTTATTAAACATGTTCTAGCATGTTTAGCTCGTCGCTTTTAGAATTTATGCTTGTTTAGGGTCGTAAAGGTAAGCGATCTAATCAATAGCTTATACTTTCGAACTCGACCCATTTGGTCGATCATTAGGATCCGACCAAACACTTTAGGTGACCATAGTTGTTTAAGGAATAACCTTCCGAGGTTATACCTTATGGTCACATCGTTTAAGTAGTTGTATGATAAGTAATTCTTATGCCTTAGGAAAATTACCAAAATGCCCTTTTCACGCTAAAATTCATTTTAAGCCTATGTAACATAACTTTTGACATCTAAACTGATTTACCAACAATATTAAACATGTTAAGGCATATCTTGCTTGTCATAGGGCTAGTTAGGCATCCCGAACGCGTTCTACGCTAACGACGCGTTAAAGTAGCATAAGCTACCTAAGCGGGTCGTAACGGGTCAAAAGCACACATGATAGGTTTCGTTTTAGTATGTAGGCTTTGTTAAACCATATTACATAAGTTCCCATACTTATTTGGTTTACGGACCCTCGTACTACCCGATCCTCCGATAGGTCCGTTTATTAATGTAGATACCTATATAGGTGCCGTTTGATTCCGTGATCTTCTAGCTTTGCTTGGTGGTTATCCTAGGACTTCTAAGCAATCTCAAGTGAGTACATAGACCCATCTTTTACTGTTTTTCAAACATTTTGGGGTGTAACACATGTGCCTACTTCTTACTTTCATGCTTTCCATGTTTTCACAACTTATGCTTGCTATGTTCATTAGTACACTTATAGTACATGATTTCATTATGTTTTGCTACGTGTGTTTACTTGACATGCTAGCACATTGCTTTACATTACATTTCTTTTGCTATGTATGTTCATTTAACATGCTAGTACATTGATTTACATGACTTTTCTGCTTTGTATGTTTACTTAGCATACTTAGTACATTGTTTTCACATAACTTGTTTACATTTGGTATAACATTTGGTTTGTTTAAACGGTTCTTTATTACATTCATTAACATTAGCTACGCCGCTCGGTAGTAAGTAATGGTACCATAGGACTTGACAAATCCCGTTCCTGACATCCTAGGTTTGTTTGGGTGTAAGGAATGACTGAATCCGAAAACATTTTACTTTGATAACCTTTACTCTAAGGTTATCCTGCTGTCTCAAGGCTTGGATGTATGCGTTAACTCACCGCATAAGTGTTTGTATCAATAAAACATGCTTTTACTTGGCAAAACACAACTTTTTGATTTACTCAAAATACTTTGTTTTGTTCATTTTTACTTATGGTTTAAGTAGTCTCATTTTTACTTACCATACATAACTTTTGTTTACACATACATAACTACATGACTACATTTTGGACTTTTAAACATTGGCAAGGGTTTATACAAGAGCATTTGATGGTTGGTTTAAACATGAACTTTATACTTTGGTGGTTTGTTTAAGTGAGTTAAGTAACGATATGTGTGTAGTATGATACAAGCATGGTGGATACGCCGCTGGTACTTCCTATATATAAGTGCTTGTATTGTATTACATATCATAGCGTTATTTAAATCACTCAATTTGGACTTATACATTTTTACGCAAATAACGTATTTTTCCCAAGACTCTATTTTACAAAACAGTTATTTATACAACTTATTTTACTTGGTTATCATTTAACCTTACATTACTCTTTTACATATTATCTACCTTATTATCGCTTTTCAAACATTTTATAAAAGCAAACACTTAAACTGGATTCATGACAAGTTTTCATTAAAACATTCTCTAAAACCTAAGTCGTGAATCCTATTTTCACAAAACCTATGTTACTCAAAGGCATTTTTATGCTGACGTACCTATTTTCACATGTGTTTCAGGAGCTAATGCATAGGATGTTCGTGACACGCTAGGGTGGACTCGGGCCTTAGTGACATAAAATGGAGCTAGACTTAGTTTAATTACGTGATGTACTTTTGTTTTCTTTTATTTTAAGACAATGTAACTTGTTGGTTCATGTGTTGGAACAATGTATTCCACTCCTGGGTGATGAATAAAATAATATTTTAATTACCATGGTTGTGGAACAATAATTCTGTTACAACACTCCCCGACGTTTCCGCCACGATTTGATGTTTTACGTGGTCGGTGTGTGACAGAAGAGTTGGTATCAGAGCCGATGGTTATAGGGAATTAGGTTATTAGTAATGCTTTGACCTAGACTATAACCTTTCTAGGACCCCAACACAAGTTGTCTTGTGTTTAGTTCTTATAACATGCACTTCACCTATCCTTAGGTGATCACTAAAAACAAGAACACATTTTTCTAAAACGATTTTTGAAAAAGAATCTTCTATTTTCAAATGATTTATTATATGGTTTTGAACCCTTTTTGATTTTTCAATTTGATTTTAAAATTTATCATTTATTTTTGAATAATTCTTTTGGCCTTGTGCCTTCCAAGTTTTCAAAATCTCGTCAAAAGTTTTGGGTTCTAAATAGTGTGAACACGTGCAAACTGGAAGGGTGAATGCCTGTACCCTGGGTTTTCTGTCTAAGGCTAGAGTGTTCGTACAAATCCACATAATCGGACCAGTCACTCTTACCTGGGAACTCCTGGGGTGAGTGTTCACTTATAGGCGAGCATGTCTTCACTAAGCATTATTTATGGACCCATTTACTTTGATTAGTCACTGTGTGTCGTTTGTTTGCTTTGTGATACAGACGAATGACCACCATCTTTGCCTTTGTTGATTTTGTTTCATCTCGTTCTTTTCATCTAATCATCTCACTCGTTTCCTCTCATGTTTCCTCTTTTTAGCATGCCTCCTCGACGTGAAAACCCGTTAACAAATGCCGAAATGGCAGATATTCTGGCACAGCACATGGCTGCTGCACTCCCAAACATTATAGCTCAAGTGAACCAAGCCAATAACAATCAGAACGCTCCTTGTAACTTCAAGAGCTTCAATTCGGCTAAACCACTCAAGTTCAGTGGTACTGAGGGGGCAGCTGGGCTCCTTCAATGGTTTGAGAGCATTGAGAGTACATTCTTTCACGTTCTGTGTCCAGAGAACCGGAAGGTTGAGTTTGCTTCTAGTGTTTTTCAGAAAAGGGCTTTGACATGGTGGAACGAGGTTATGAGAGATCGTGGTGCTGAAGTTGCTTTAGCACAGACATGGGCTGAACTGAGAACTCTTATGATGAGGGAGTTTTGTCCTCGTCATGAGCTGCGAGCGTTGGAGAGGGAATTTGATGATTTGAAACAGGAAAGTGGTGAGCACCGGGCATATACTGATAGGTATGAAGAGCTGAGTTTGTTATGCCCAACAATGGTTACCCCACTCGATAAGGCTATCGAGAGGTACATCGATGGTCTACATGACTCTGTGCAAGACATCGTTACTGGTAGTAATCCTACCACTGTCCGTCAGGCGATCGAGCTATCTGCGACGTTGACTGAGTCACAGATTCGAAAGGGTAAGTTGCACAGAAAGGGGGACAAGAAGGGTAAGAAGCAGGAGTCTGACAAGAAGGATAGCAAGAAAGGTAAAAACAAGAAGGGGAGTGATGCAGGTTCCTCAAAGGGGTCTAGGAAGCGGAAGGCTTCCCAAAATTTTGCCGTTACTACACAGGCGAATCAGCCTGCGCAACCGCTTGCCAAGAAACCATACTTTGGCAATGCACCTTTGTGCAATAAGTGTAACGGACATCATCAACCACACCACAAGTGCCGTCAATGCACCAACTGTGGAAGATCTGGTCATCTTGCTGCTACATGCCGCATTCCTGCCACTCAGAATCGGGCAGCTCAGAACCCGGCTCAACAAGTTGCTCAGCCTCTTGCTCAGCAACAAGGTCAAGCTGCACGACCTCACTACGCACCAGGTTCTTGCTATAACTGTGGGGATCTGACCCACTACCGTAATCAGTGTCCAAGATTGGTGAATGCAAACCCGGTTCAAGCTCAGGCCCGTGGATGAGCTTTCAACATGAATGCTGTTGAGGCGCAAGCAGACAACGAGGTGGTGAACGGTACGTTTTTTGTTAATAATCAACCTGCATCTGTTCTTTTTGATTCAGGGGCCAATAAGAGTTTTGTGTCGTTATCTTTTGAGCCCTTGCTTCGCGTGTCTAGAACGAAACTAGGTAAGCCTTTGACAGTTGAAGTTGCGAGTGGTGAACCCGTTGTTCTTGATTCGGTTCTTCGCAACTGCCAGTTGAACCTTAACGACCATCTTTTTCCTATTGACCTCACACCTATGCAACTTGGAAGCTTCGACATTATTGTTGGTATGGATTGGTTAGCCAAGCATCGCGCAGAGGTAGTTTGTTTTGAGAAGATCGTTCGTGTGCCACTTTCGTTAGGTGAGATTCTACAGGTTCATGGTGAGAAACCTGCTAGTAGCCTCAAGCTTATGTCTTGTTATCAAGCTCGGAAGTATCTGCGAAAGAACTATGTGGCCTTCTTGGCACATGTTACAACTAGTATAAAGACAAAGGTAAATCTATTCAAGATATTCCTGTTGTTCGGGATTATCCGGAGTTGTTTCCTGAAGAGTTACCTGGTCTACCTCCAGCACGCCAAGTCGAGTTCCGTATAGATCTTGTACCTGGTGCAAATCCTATTGCCAGGGCTCCATATCGTCTTGCACCGTCTGAAATGCAAGAGTTGTCTAAGCAGCTTCAGGAGCTTTCTGACACAGGTTTTATCCGTCCTAGCTTTTCACCTTAGGGTGCTCCCATTCTTTTTGTCAAGAAGAAGGATGGATCCTTCAGAATGTGTATCGATTATCGTGAGCTGAATAAGCTTACCATCAAGAACTGATATCCCTACCTCGCATTGATGATCTCTTTGACTAGTTACAGGGTGCTACTTGCTTCTCGAAGATTGATCTTCGTTCTGGGTATCATCAACTTCGTGTGCATGAAGAGGATATTCCCAGGACAGCATTCCGCACTCGATATGGGCATTATGAGTTCACAGTCATGCCATTCGGTTTGACCAATGCTCCTGCTGTTTTCATGGATTTGATGAATAGGGTCTGCAAGCCTTATTTGGATAAGTTCATTATCGTTTTCATTGATGACATCTTGATATATTCTAAGACGCGAGCTGATCATGAGCAACATCTTCGTCTTACTCTGGAACTCCTAAAGAAAGAGCAACTTTTTGCCAAATTCTCCAAGTGTGAATTTTGGCTTAAGGAAGTTCAATTTTTGGGACATATTGTTAACGAACAAGGTATTCATGTAGATCCCTCCAAGATCAGTGCGATTAAGGATTGGGATACACCTACTACTCCTACCAAGGTTCGTTCTTTTCTTGGTCTTGCGGGTTATTACCGCCGCTTCATAGAAAACTTCTCAAAGATTGCAGTTCCTCTAACTGCTCTAACTCAGAAGAACAAACCCTTTGAATGGGGTTATAAACAAGAGGAAGCATTTCAGACCTTGAAGCAGAAACTTTGTAATGCACCTATTTTGACTTTGCCTGAGGGCAATGATGATTTTGTCATTTATTGCGATGCATCTAAATTGGGTCTTGGCTGTGTTCTGATGCAAAGGAACAAAGTCATAGCCTACGCATCAAGACAGTTGAAGGTGCATGAGAGAAACTACACCACTCATGATCTTGAGTTAGGTGCAGTTGTCTTCGCTCTCAAAATCTGGAGACACTATTTGTATGGCACAAAATGTGTGGTTTTCACTGACCACAAAAGTCTTCAGCATATCTTCAATCAGAAAGAACTCAACATGAGGCAAAGACGTTGGGTCGAACTCCTAAACGACTACGATTGCGAAATTCGCTACCATCCTGGTAAAGCAAATGTTGTGGCTGATGCATTGAGTCGTAAGGAACGTACTAAGCTTCATTGTGTTCGTGTTCAAACTGATATTCAAGCTAAATCTGATATCGAAGCATGCATCACTCAGGCTCAACATGCTTGTGTTTCACAAGATTTGATGGGTAAGGAATTACCCTATCACATTAAGCTTGATCTTGTTCTGAAGGAAGATGGATCGTATTACTTCATGGACCGTTTGTGGGTCCCAAGCCAAGATGACATTCGCACTTTGCTTATGGATGAAGCCCATAAGTCTCGTTATTCTATTCATCCTGGCTCAGACAAGATGTATAAGGATCTTCATACTCAGTACTGGTGGCCTGGTATGAAGAAGGATATTGCCTTGTACGTTTCAAAGTGCCTTACTTGTCTTAAGGTTAAGGCTGAACACCAACATCCTTCTGGTCTTTTGGAGCAACCAGAAATCCCAATTTGGAAATGGGAAAGCATTGCTATGGATCTCATTACTAAACTTCCGCGCACAAAGAAAGGTCATGATGCCATCTGGGTATTTGTTGATCGTCTTACTAAATCAGCACATTTCTTGCCAATCCGTGAGGATTTTTCTGCCGAAAGGCTGGCCAAAATCTACGTGGATGAAATTGTATCTTGACATGGTGTTCCCTTGAACATTATTTCTGATAGAGATGCTCGTTTCTCTTCTCGTTTTTGGAAAACCATGCAATCTGCTATGGGGACCCAACTAAATCTGAGCACAACTTATCATCCGCAAACAGATGGCCAAACTAAAAGAACAATCCAGACTTTGGAGGATATGCTTAGAGCTTGTGTGATCGATTTTGGTGGTAGTTGGGATTCACATCTTCCATTGATGAAATCTCCTACAACAACAGTTATCACTCCAGCATTAGCATGGCTCCTTTCGAGGCTCTCTATGGTCGAAAATGTCATTCACCAGTCTGTTGGAATGAAATAGGTGAGGCTCAGCTTACTGGACCTGACCTCATTCTAGAGACATCTGACAAGGTTAAGAAAGTTCGTGATAACCTACAGACAGCTCGAAGCCGTCAAAAGAGTTACGCGGACCGACGACGCAAGCCCTTGGAATTTCAAGTCGGTGATCATGTATTATTAAGGTCTCACCTTGGAAAGGTGTGATCAGGTTTGGAAAGAAAGGAAAACTTGCACCTAGATACGTTGGACCATTCAAGATCGTCGAAAGAATCGGTAAGGTAGCCTACAAACTTGAATTACCTCCTGAACTTGGTAATGTTCAAGCAACCTTCCACGTATCCAATCTCAAGAAGTGTCTAGCTGATGAGAACCTCCACATACCACTTGACGAAGTTCGTGTTGATAAAACACTACATTTTGTTGAGAAACCTGTGGAAATTATGGATCGTGAAGTCAAATGGCTTAAACGCAAGCGCATTCCTTTGGTTAAAGTTCACTGGGAATCTAAACGTGGACCTGAGTTTACTTGGGAATGTGAAGATCAAATGAAGGCGAAGTATCCACATCTATTCTCACGAGTTTCCTCTAAACAAATTTCGGGACGAAATTTCCACAAGTAGGGGAGACTGTGACATTTCTGCTTGTAATCATTGTGAACAATTCAGTTATCAATGAAATAAAGTTATTTGATCCCAATGTTTGTTTGTTTATGTTTTATGTTCTTCATGTTTTGGTTTTTATTCAATTTCAAACTCTATATCACTTTCTGGAGAATTATACGCAAACTGGTGCGTAAACGTAATCAGTTAATCGCGACAAATACTCCGGAACATCAATTTATGCTTAACATACCTGAAATAACCTTTACATTACTTAGAAATAAGTTTTGAAGGCTTTGGTATGGCAAAATCAAGTTTATTCGCTTACAGGGACTAAAATTGACAAACTGCGAAAGTATGCCAATTTGAACTGTGACGAACATTTCAGAACTTGGCCATAAGTTAAACACACCCTAAATATCCTTTACATAGGTTAGAAATAGGCTTTGAGGGGTTCGGTGTGCTAAAATAAACTTTATGCTCATTCAGGGACTAAAAGCGTCAAAAAGTGCATAGGTTTGCATTTTCGCGCATAACTTACGTTCTGAATACATCCAGACATACAAAAATTTATGTAATCAATAAAATATTATGTTTTAGTGATTGGCTTGATAAAAATCCATTCGTTGCGTAATTTGGATCGTTTTTGCGTCCGTTACGACTTCCGTCGTAACTAACCGAATAACGCAATCGTACGACCAAACGAACCGACATCCAGCATATTTTTGAGCATGTTTCATGTCCACAATGTTTAGGCATAATTTTAGGCCTTAAAGTTGGCTTGACGGGCCTTAAACATGTCAGAAATGGCCTTAAAAGCATGCAGGGACTGAAACTGTCATTTATGAAACTTATTGCTGAACTGGGACACCCAGGCGGGGCGCGTAAGACATGTATGAATCTTACGCGGGCCGCGAGGCCTCCCCAGATGTGCAATTTTGCTGTAAACAGCTGTTTTACACTCCAAAACCCATTGCAAATGGTTTTTCTCAAACCATGGGCTGAATCTATGGGCTCTAATGGTTTTGCAAAACTAGGGGTACACATGGACGACCTAGATCGAAGCACGTTTCTCGACGAATGATCCTAACGGTTGTGCCATGCCTATATAAACCCAACCCCATTTCATTCATCCCTCACATTTGATCTGATTCATGTTGGTGCACCTACGTCTGTCGACTACGTCTTACATCGAGTCTTAGAGATGAAGAGATCGGATATGGCACGGAAATCTAGAATTAGATGTTTATCATAGGTCCGCTTTTATGTACATTCCTAGGGCCGCTTTTGTGTCAGTATAGATCAGGTTCGCTCAAGTGGTCTGGTCAGGTTCGCTTATGTGAACTTGACAGGTTCGCTTATTGTGTTGATGTGCGGGTTCGCTTATACGTGCATGTACGTATAAGCAGACCATGTCTGTCTATATATAGGGACCTTGGAGCGAACCGATAACACATAGTTTACGGTGTATTTTGTTCTGGCATGCTGCTGAAGTGCTGTCTGACCTTTTATTCGTGCATTTGATCAATAATACAGCAAGTTTAAAGTGAATATAGCTAGAATAGCATCAAATCATTAGTTTCCGCCTCTTGATTTGGATAGTAACTTCTCTGATCGACTCAAACAGGGCCGAAAACGATCCTACAATTGGTATCAGAGCTCAGGAGGAGGAGTTCTTGCCATTTTAGCTGCATTTCTTCAGATTTTCTACACTTTCTTCATTTTTTCAAAATTTTTCACGGTAAAATCGGATCAAAATCACACAGTGCACTCGAAATCATGAACTAATAAATCCTTGAAGTTTTTGTCACACCCCCAAAATCCACACGCGGAGTACCACCGCTTGGGAGCGTGACATGACCAGGATCAAGCCATCAATCATATCAAACATAGCATTTAATAATAATAAAAGTCATTAAAGTAGTTTATCATGACATGATCGATGTTTCAAAACCAAGCATTGTTTAAGTAGCGGAAGCATTGTTGTAAACCCAAGTTAAAAATACTGAAACGTCATAAGTGTCCAACAGAGTAATACGATCCTTGTCCACAACGACCGGCTCCTCTTTGTGCAAGCTCCATGTACCTAACGATCTGCAAGGCATGTAACAGAATGATCAACAAACTAGTTGAGCGAGTTCACAGTAAGTAAGTGCGTAACAGTAAATAACGGGTGGCTCTACTGGGCCGATAGTAAGTTGTATAGGTGGGGGCTTCCCATGTTATGTGACCACTAGACTATTCGTATCAACTACCCGTATCATCCCTGTTCTTCTTCCGAGAACAGTAGCGCGTATGGGGTGTACGTAGGTTTTACGCACGTATCCTTCACAACCGAGGATAGGAGACGCGGGGGTGTACATGGGTTTCACGTACGTATCCTTTGTACCGAGGATAGAAGTAAGTAATGCGTACACGTAGGTTTTACGTGCGTGCCTGACATCCGAGGCAGTGATTGGCATATGACCACGTAGGTGTTATTCTAACCTACGGAACCGTCCTGACATCCGAGGATCATGGGAGGTGATAGTCTAGGAAAAGCATATGTACGTTCTTAGTCAATTGTAACCTTTATCCCATTCCCACGACCCGGGAATCCCATGCCTTAGTAAGAGTGTGAACTCACCTGGGTTTGCTCGGCAGACAGTAAAATGCTCAAGTATACAAGTAAGGGATCAACCACGTCCTATCATGGTTACTTATGCAAGTTAGGTTCGTACTCAACTATTGCACGTATAAGCTACACGTATGTATTCACATATAATCATGGCAATGTACACGTATTCCAATAGCAGCCCAAAACAAACAGTAAACAAATATCCAAGTGCCCGGCCCAAACCAATTGGGCCTGTATAGTAAAAGTCCAATAGCATGGCCCGTCTCGAGTCGCAACGAGGAGATCCCGAGTCGCAACGGGACTCGTAACGGTGATGTTCTCGAGTCACAATCGGAGCTGGTCTCGAGTTGTTAAGGTCCGGTTACGAGTCGCAACGGGACTCGCAACCATGGTCTCGGTTCATCATGGTCCGGTTACGAGTCGCAACGGGACTCGCAACCATGGTCTCGGCTTGTGCTGTTGTGGTCTCGAGTCGTGATTGTGAGGTTTCGAGTCGCAACTGTGTTACCGAGTCGCAACCGGGTGTGTGTAACTGGTTTCCATAATTCATGCAACAATCATTCCGTGATTCTAGCAAACAACTTAGGCAGTTTCGGGAATCAGATCAAACACAGAAAATTAATCAGTTTCATACCACATTCCTATCATTATTATCAAGAACATATAACAATGATTTAGCCTATGAACATCCTACAACCATGAACCGTATATTAGACTATCATGCAACCTAGCCGGTTAGCATATACTCGGACCGATTAGCAAATAAGAACTAAACATCATCATACAATCCGGTTATAATCCAGCATATCAACACATATTACCGAAAGCAATACATAGATCCTATTTGGTTTACTAGCATAATCAACATACTAACCGGTTACAAGAATATTATCATCAACAACTATCCGAATGCTCATGAATCAAAACATACTAACCGAATTAGAGAGGGGAGAGGGTGATCCGAGTTGTGGATGTTCCTGCCGTCGGGTTCTAAGCAAGCCGAGAGGGAGAGAGAGAGCAAGTAGGGTTTCTTGTTGTGATAATGTTTTGTAACAAAATGAGAGGAACAAGTCCCTAAGGGTGTTTGTTTGCGTAAAAGGGGAGTGGGCCGAGCCCAACTCGGTTATCTAATGGGGTCCGATTTCAAAGTGTGGCCCAAATGGGCTTGTGTGACCGGTTAGCCTTGTGCGATCGGGTTTTAGTGTGTGGTTTGGGCTCGTGCAACACATAACATACATACACACATAATGCACAAAAACATAACATACCAAGTATTCATTCAATTAATGACGTTCTCGTAAACACGTATCGTTACTCAAAGTAAGTCTAAAGTTCGAGTTGTCACATTATCCCCAACTAATTGGAAATTTCATCCCGAAATTTGGTATGCACTCACTGAGGAAGCTAGGTAAGTTATAGCGTTCACTGGTTTTCCTGGGGTGTCACATCCTCCCCCCGTTGATCTGGAATTTCGTCCCGAAATTCCGAAGTAGTAGCTTCAGCCTCAGTAGTGGTTGCATTGGTTTCGAATAACTGGGGGTACTTTTCTGTCATCCTGTCTTCGCGTTCCCAGGTGTACTCTGGGCCACGTATGGAGTTCCAACGAACTCGAACAAGAGGGATTCTCTTGCTTTTGAGGACCTTCACATCCCGGTCCGTGATTTCTACTGGTTCCTCGACGAACTGCAACCGCTCGTCGATAGTGAGTTCCTTAAAAGGAATGATGAGGGTTTCATCTGATAAGCACTTCTTTAGGTTCGACACATGAAAGACATTGTGAACTGCACCGAGTTCAGCTGGTAGGTTCAACTTGTAGGCTACCTTGCCAATCTTTTCTAAGATTTCGAATGGTCCAACATATCGCGGATTCAGTTTGCCCCGTTTGCCAAAACGTACCACACCCTTCCAGGGTGAAACTTTTAGTAAAACCCGGTCCCCGACCTGAAATTCCAAAGGCTTTCTACGCTTGTCCGCGTAGGCTTTCTGACGGTCGCGTGCTGCCGCCATGCGTTGTCGTATCTGTGCTATCTTTTCTGTGGCGTCCACTACAATCTCTGGACCCGTAATTTGACTATCCCCCACCTCTGCCCAACAGAGAGGTGACCGGCATTTACGTCCGTACAATGCCTCGAATGGAGCGGCTTGAATGCTGGTATGGTAACTGTTATTGTACGAAAACTCCACCAATGGGAGGTGCTTTTCCCAGCCGTTGCCGAAATCGATAACGCATGCCCTAAGCATGTCTTCAAGTGTTTGAATCGTTCGCTCAGACTGCCCATCCGTCTGAGGATGATATGCTGTGCTCATGTCTAATCGTGAGCCGAAAGATTTATGCATTGCTTGCCATAGCTCTGACGTGAATCGTGCATCGCGATCCGAAATAATAGAGGTGGGCACTCCGTGCCTCGAAACAACTTCTTTAAGATAGACGTCTGCGAGAGTGGAGAACTTGTCCGTTTCCTTAATCGGCAGGAAGTGTGCAGACTTGGTGAGTCGATCAACTATGACCCATATTGTATCGTTCCCACGCTGAGATCTAGGTAAGCCTGTAACAAAATCCATGGAAATTTCTTCCCATTTCCATTGAGGTATCTTAGGCTGCTGAAGTAGACCAGCTGGCTTCTGATATTCAACCTTGACTCTCGCACAGGTCAAACATTTTCCAACGTACGTAGCGATGTGGGCCTTCATGCTAGGCCACCAATAAGTAGTGCTGATGTCGTGGTACATTTTATCTGACCCTGGATGTACCGAGTAGCGAGACTTGTGAGCTTCATCCATTACAAGTTCGTGTAAACCGCCATAGAGAGGGACCCAAATCCGGCCCGTTACATAGTAGGCTCCGTCTTCCTTTTGTTCCATTTGTTGTCATGAGCCGCGTAAGGCTTCAGCCTTGACGTTTTCGGGCTTCAATGCTTCTACCTGAGCATTTCGTATCTGTGCTGGAAGGTTAGACTGAATCGTAAGCTGTAGCGCTCGCACGCGCTTCGGTAAGGTGTCCTTTCGACTTAGAGCGTCAGCCACAACATTGGCTTTGCCTGGATGGTACTTGATGGCGCATTCGTAGTCGTTAAGTAACTCGACCCATCGTCGTTGACGCATGTTCAAATCCTTCTGCTTAAGGATATGCTCGAGACTCCTGTGATCGGTGTAAATCGTGCACCTGGTACCGTACAGGTAGTGTCGCCATATCTTAAGTGCGAAAACAACAGCTCCCAGCTCTAGATCGTGCGTCGTGTAGTTTCGTTCGTGAACCTTGAGTTGCCGAGAAGCGTAGGCTATCACTTTATCACGTTGCATCAACACACATCCAAGACCCTGGATGGATGCATCACAATATACTACGAAGTCTTCTGTGCCTTCTGGCAATGAGAGAATAGGTGCGCTGCAAAGCCTATCCTTTAGATACTGAAAAGCAGTTTCCTGCGTTTTGCCCCAACGGTAGGTGACACCCTTCTGTGTCAGTAGCGTAAGTGGTTGCGCGATCTTTGAAAAGTCTTTAATAAACCGTCTGTAGTAACCCGCCAAACCCAAGAATTGGCGTATTTCTGTCGGTGTACGCGGGGCAGGCCAGTTTCTGATCGAATCTACCTTGGATGGATCGACATGGATCCCATCCTTGTTTACCACGTGGCCTAAGAAATGGACTTCACGAAGCCAGAAGTCGCATTTAGAAAGCTTGGCGTACAGCTGTTCCTTTCGAAGGAGTTCCAAAATAAGGCGTAGGTGTTGCTCGTGTTCTTCCTGACTCTTGGAGTAAATCAGAATGTCGTCGATGAAAACAATGACGAACTTGTCGAGATAGGGTTTGCACACCCTGTTCATAAGATCCATGAATACGGCAGGTGTGACAACTCGAACTTTAGACTCACTTTAATGTAACGTTACGTGTCTAAGCGATACCCTGAACTAATGAATATTATGTGAACTTTGTGAAAAATGTGTTGTGTTTATATTGCATGTATGTATGTTAAGTGAATGATTACGTGAATGATATATCTATTTGTTGCGTGTGTTGTGTAAACGCATGTGTATGTATACAATCTAGCCCAATCGCACAATACACACTCACACAAGATCACACAAGCTATTTGGGCCGCACATCATGTGCTCGGATCAATGGCAGCCCAAGTAAATGGCCGACCCATTGTTTTATGCGTACAAGCACACACATGAGGGGGATTGCACCTCATTTGTTACAAACATATCACACACACACAAGTTCTCAAAACCCTAGCTCTCTCTTTCTTGCTCGAACCCGACGGCACAAGGCACAAGAGGATCATCGTCCCTCTCTTTGAGTTCCAATCGGTTAGTGTTTGATTGTGTTTTAGTGATTGAAGGATGTTATTATTATTACATGCTTTGATTAGAACGAGTAGGATTGATTGTTATGTCAAACAATATGAACCGTATATAGACGATCTTGTGGATCGGTTTTGCATGTGAATAACTTAGAAATTGATTTGATGATGCTTGCTAAACTGCTGTGATGTTATTTAGTTCGAATTATAATCATGATGTTCATAAGAATCGGCTGTTATGCTTATGTCAAATGAATCGGATATGATGTTAATTGTTGTTGATGTGTATAAACCGGCTCTATGTTGTAAATCGGATAGGTTGAATGTTCTAAGTTATTGTTCGTGTTATGATTTTGATTAGGGTTCTTGAAATTGGTGGTAACAATCCTTGTTTGATCGGATAATTAGTAAGATAGAAACTGTTAATTGATTGTTGGTAAACTTGGAAATATTGTAACTGATTGGCTAGATTCAATATTGATTGTAACCGATTGCATAGTTTCCGGAAATTGTTAATTGATCGCACAAGGAAGCCCATTCGCACAAGGGCTCCCTCAATCGCACAACTGATCTGAATCACACAAGGTGGTCCACTCGCACATCTGGGTCAGGCGCACAAGCTGAACCAGTCGCACAAGGCTGTATGTTGGGCCGGACAGCCCAAGTCGTCAATCGTACATGCTGCATGGGCCGGACTACCTTGGACCGCACAACCCAGCTGAATCGTACAAGATCAGCTGGATCGCACAACGTTATTATGTGTTACATTGGGCCGTAGGTTGTATTGGGCTGGGTAATATTGTTGGACTGTTTTTATCAGGTCGCACAACATGAATCGGATCGCACAAGATGCTTGTTACTTGTTCTATTTTGGGCCGATTGTTATTGGATCACAAAGAACATTGTTTGGGCCGACCTTTATAATTGATTTGTTAATTAGTTGGGCCGGGTAAGGTTTGGGCCTAGACTCACATCGCACAAGATGGTTGGGCTCGCACAAGTTCTTTGGCCCAACCATCCGAATCGCACAAGTGGTGTACTTAATGTGTTTACGTGCCTACGTGATTGCCATGATGTATACGTGTACTATTTGAACCGAACCTGACTTGTGTGGTAACCCTGTTAGGACGTGGTTGACCACCCTTAGTTCAAGAGTCTTTTATTTGTGTATCTGCCGAGCAAACCAAGGTGAGTTCACACAGCCAAGGCATGGGATTCCCGGGTTGGGAATTGGGTTGGATATGTTGGTATTGTAAGAGTTACTCGTACTTACGCATTCTCTAGACTATAGACCATCGTCCTCAGGATAGTCAGGACACGTTACGTAAAGCCTACGTAACCCAGTAATTGCCATATGTCTCCCGGGTCGGGAGGACACGTTACGTAAAGCCTACGTAACCCAATACCTTCTACTGTCTTCCGGGTCGGAAGGACACGCTGCGTAAAGCCTACGTAGCCCCCACACGTACCACTGTCCTCGGGGAAGGGCACGTCACGTAAAGCCTACGTGACCCAGTACGTATTCCTGTTCTTGGTAAAGAAGAACACAATGGTCGGAAGTTAGTCTAGTAAGTACCACTGATGAGAAGCCCTCATCAGTAAGGATAAATCGTGGGAAGCCCCCACCAGTAATATAAACACAAGGTTTGGGAAGCCCCCACCTTTAGTACACACACTAGTATGGGAAGCCCCCACTAGTTATACTTATGCACTATGTTATGAACTTACTTTCTGTGAACTCGCTCAACTAGTTTGTTGATTATTTGCTGCATGCCTTGCAGGACCTTAGGTATACTTGGAGCTTGCACCAGAGGAGAGGCGGGTCGTTGTGGACAAGAACATGTGAATGCTTATTAAACACTTTTACATTCACACATTGATACTTATGTTTTGGGTTTTACATTTAATGCTTCCGCTACATATACAATGCTTGGTTTTCAACATCAATTATGTCTAGGGTTACTATTAAATGCTATGTTTGATATAATTGGTGGCTTGATCCTGGTCAGTCACGCCTCCAAGCGGTGGTACTCCGCGTGTGGGATTTTGGGGGTGTGACAGATTGGTATCAGAGCCGTTGGTTATAGAGAACTTGGTTTTAATATGGGAAAACGTTTTTATTAAAACCGGACTATAACCAGAACAGTGCTCTCAACGATCCACAACGACGCTTCGCTCCACGTGCAAGACTCGACATCCTAGGTAATAAGGTTTATGTTATTGCCTGTTTGCTAGAACTGCTTAGGACTTTGCTCGCATTACGTTTAGATACACATGATACTATAGCATGAGAAACCCTACGTGCTTACACTTTTCTGTCATCGCCCTATTCGCGAACCATTCTTACTTACGCTACTTGTTGCAATGAAGATCATGTCTGGACGAATCAACATGACACAAGCCCAGCTAGAGGCTCTTGTTCAAGCTCAAGTTGCTACGGCAGTTGCAGCAGCTCAAGCAGGTAGTATATCCTGCAGTATAGGCACACACTAGGATCTTTAGATCCTACATTAACTCTCGTATTTAACTTCGCCCTATTCGTACACAATAGGTCAACACGCGCAGCAGCCTGTCTGCACATTCAAGAACTTCATGGACTGTCGTCCAAATTCTTTCAGTGGCACCGAGGGGGCAGTGGGACTCCTCCATTGGTTTGAAAAGCTAGAATCTGTATTCGAAATGTGCGAGTGCCCTGAGGCTCGCAAGGTCAAGTTTGCCACTGGCACTTTGGAAGGAATCGCGCTAACCTGGTGGAACGCGCAGGTGCAAATTCTTGGGTTGGCAGCTGCTAACGCCACCCCATGGAACGAGTTCAAGGAACTCATCAAGCGTGAGTATTGTACACGTGAAGATATTCACAAGCTGGAAGACGAGCTGTATAATATGAAAATGGTTGGATCAGAGATTGAAGCGTATACTAAACGGTCGAATGAGCTGGCCGTTCTGTGTCCTACTATGGTGGACCCTCCATACAAACGCATAGAGATGTATCTCAAGGGATTGGCACCAGAAATCCAGAGCCATGTCACATCAGCTAATCTCGACAACATCCAGGAAATCCAGCGTCTCGCTCACCGTATCACCGATCAGGCAGTGGAACAGAATAAACTGCCTAAGCGTGTCAACGCTACTGCTACAGTCACTCCTTCAACTACTCCTGCCACTACTAGCGAAAGCAAAAGAAAATGGGATGGAGATTCCAGCAGGGGTTCAGCGACTGTTCAGCCACAAGCTCAGCAGCAGAAGATTGACCACTACCAGAGCCCCAGTCAGCAATCCTCTGGTGGTCACAGACAGAGGAGATATCAGGGAAGTCAACCTAAGTGCTACAATTGCCACAGACATCACAATGGCCCGTGTAACAAGGGTCGTGGTCAAAGGTGTCTTAAGATGGGTCATGAGGCCAAAGACTGTAGGAGTCCACGGCCTGCGAACCAGAATCAGCAGCAGCAGCCACAGCGTGGAAACCGGGGATGTTTCCAGTGTGGGGCTGAAGGTCACTTCAAACGCGATTGCCCTCAGTTGAACCAGAATCGCAACAACAATAACCAGGGCAACGGGAATAACAACAACGGGGGAAACAACAATGGCAACGAGGCTAGGGGACGCGCTTTTGTGCTAGGTCGAGGCGACGCAGTAAACGATCCCAACGTAGTTATGGGTAAGTTTCTCCTCGACAACATTTACGTTACTGTTTTGTTTGATTCGGGTGCGGATACAAGCTATATGTCTGTGAAAATGTGTCAACTGCTAAAACGTGCACCAACACTTTTACCCACCAAACATGTAGTAGAGTTAGCTAACGGTAAAAGTCTAGAAGCCACGCACGTAGTTCAGGGTTGTAATCTTATCCTAGCTGGCCAAGCTTTCTCTATCGATCTCATTCCCATAGTTTTGGGTAGTTTCGACGTCGTGATTGGGATGGATTGGTTGTCCCAACATCAAGCAGAGATCTTATGCAGCGAGAAGATTATTCGCATTCCACGTTCTGGTCAAGAACCTCTCGAAGTACAAGGCGACAAGAGTGGTGCAGTGGTTGGCATCATCTCCTTCTTGAAGGCTCAGAAATGCTTACGTAAGGGTCACACAGCCATTTTGGCTCTTGTTTCAGATGTATCGGCGAAAGAAAAGAAATTGGAGGATATTCCAATTGTACGTGATTACCCTCAGGTGTTTCCTGAAGACTTACCTGGCTTACCGCCTCATCGTCAGGTCGAATTTCAGATCGAGCTCGCTCCAGGAGCAGCACCCAAAGCTCGCGCACCATATCGTCTAGCTCCATCAGAATTGGAAGAACTGTCAAAACAGCTACAAGAGCTCTTGGAAAAGGGTTTCATTCGTCCAAGCTCTTCGCCTTGGGGAGCTCTAGTACTTTTCGTGAAAAAGGACGGTACGTTCAGGATGTGCATCGACTACCGTGAACTCAACAAGGTGACGGTGAAGAACCGTTATCCTCTTCCACGCATAGACGACTTATTCGACCAGTTGCAAGGGTCGTGTTACTATTCGAAGATAGATTTGAGGTCGGGGTACCATCAGCTGAGAGTCCGGGATGAGGACGTCTCCAAGACAGCCTTCAGAACTCGTTACGGTCACTACGAGTTTCTCGTCATGCCATTCGGGTTAACGAATGCGCCTGCTGTATTTATGGATCTTATGAACAGGGTGTGCAAACCCTATCTCGACAAGTTCGTCATTATTTTCATCGACGACATTCTAATCTACTCCAAGAGTCAGGAGGAACACGAGCAGCATCTACGTCTTATTTTGGAACTCCTTCGAAAGGAACAGTTGTACGCCAAGCTTTCTAAATGCGACTTCTGGCTTCGTGAAGTCCACTTCTTAGGCCATGTGGTGAACAGGGATGGGATCCATGTCGATCCATCCAAGGTAGATTCGATCAGGAACTGGCCTGCACCACGAACGCCAACGGAAATACGCCAATTCTTGGGTTTGGCAGGCTACTACAGACGGTTTATCAAGGATTTCTCGAAGATTGCTCAGCCGCTTACGCTACTGACCCAGAAGGGTGTCACCTATCGCTGGGGAGAACCCAAGGAGACTGCTTTTCAGCACTTAAAGGATAGACTTTGCAGCGCACCTATCCTCTCTCTGCCAGAGGGCACAGATGACTTCGTAGTATATTGTGATGCATCCATTCGGGGACTTGGATGTGTGTTGATGCAGCGGGATAAAGTTATTGCCTACGCCTCTCGCCAACTTAAGGTTCATGAACGGAACTACACGACGCACGACTTAGAGCTGGGAGCTGTTGTTTTCGCGCTTAAGATATGGCGACACTACCTGTACGGTACCAGGTGCACGATTTACACCGATCACAGGAGTCTCGAGCATATCCTTAAGCAGAAGGATTTGAATATGCGTCAACGACGATGGGTCGAGTTACTAAACGATTATGAATGCGCTATCAAGTACCATCCAGGCAAAGCCAATGTTGTGGCTGACGCTCTCAGTCGGAAAGACACTTTACCTCGGCGCGTGCGAGCGCTACAGCTTACGATTCAGTCTAGCCTTCCTGCACAGATACGAGCTGCTCAGACAGAAGCACTGAAGCCCGAAAACGTCAAGGCTGAAGCCTTACGCGGCTCACGGCAGCAAATGGAACAGAAGGCAGACGGCGCCTACTATGTAACGGGGCGTATTTGGGTCCCACTTTATGGCGGTCTACGCGAACTTGTGATGGACGAAGCACACAAGTCTCGCTATTCGGTACATCCAGGGTCGGATAAAATGTACCACGACATCAGCACTACTTATTGGTGGCCTAGCATGAAGGCCCACATCGCTACGTACGTTGGAAAATGTTTGACCTGTGCGAGGGTCAAGGTTGAATATCAGAAACCAGCTGGCCTACTTCAGCAGCCTAAGATACCACAGTGGAAATGGGAAGAAATTTCCATGGATTTTGTTACGGGCTTACCTAGATCCCAGCGGGGGAATGATACTATATGGGTGATCGTGGATCGACTCACCAAGTCTGCACACTTCCTACCTATAAAGGAAACGGATAAGTTCTCCACTCTAGCAGACGTCTACCTTAAAGAAATTGTTTCGAGGCACGGGGTGCCCACATCCATCATTTCGGATCGCGATGCACGATTCACGTCAGAACTTTGGCAAGCAATGCATAAATCTTTCGGCTCACGATTAGACATGAGCACAGCATACCACCCTCAGACGGATGGGCAGTCTGAGCGAACGATCCAAACGCTTGAAGACATGCTTCGGGCATGCGTTATTGATTTCGGCAACGGCTGGGAAAAGCATCTCCCTTTGGTGGAGTTCTCGTATAATAACAGTTATCACACCAGCATCCAAGCCGCTCCATTCGAGGCATTGTACGGGCGTAAATGCCGGTCACCCCTCTGCTGGGCAGAGGTGGGGGATAGTCAAATTACGGGTCCAGAGATCGTAGTGGACGCCACAGAAAAGATCGCACAGATACGACAACGCATGGCGGCAGCACGCGACCGTCAGAAAGCCTACGCGGACAAGCGTAGAAAGCCTTTGGAATTTCAGGTCGGGGACCGGGTTTTATTAAAAGTCTCACCCTGGAAGGGTGTGGTTCGTTTTGGCAAACGGGGCAAACTAAATCCGCGGTACGTCGGACCATTCGAAATCATAGAAAAGATTGGCAAAGTAGCATACAAGTTGAACCTACCAGCTGAACTCGGGGCAGTTCACATTGTCTTTCATGTATCGAACCTAAAGAAGTGCCTATCAGATGAAAATCTCATCATTCCTTTTAAGGAACTCACTATCGACGAGCGGTTGCAGTTCGTCGAGGAGCCAGTTGAAATCACGGACCGGGATGTGAAGGTCCTCAAACACAAGAGAATCCCTCTTGTTCGAGTTCGTTGGAACTCCAAACGTGGCCCAGAGTACACCTGGGAACGCGAAGACAGGATGACAGAAAAGTACCCCCAATTGTTCGCAAACAGTACAACCACTGCTGAGGCTGAAGCTACTACTTCGGAATTTCGGGACGAAATTCCAAATCAACGGGGGGAGGATGTGACACCCCAGGAAAATCAGTGAACAATACAGTTTACCTAGCTTCCTCAGTGAGTGCATACCAAATTTCGGGACGAAATTTCCAATTAGTTGGGGATAATGTGACAACTCGAACTTTAGACTCACTTTAATGTAACGTTACGTGTCTAAGCGATACCCTGAACTAATGAATATTATGTGAACTTTGTGAAAAATGTGTTGTGTTTATATTGCATGTATGTATGTTAAGTGAATGATTACGTGAATGATATATCTATTTGTTGCGTGTGTTGTGTAAACGCATGTGTATGTATACAATCTAGCCCAATCGCACAATACACACTCACACAAGATCACACAAGCTATTTGGGCCGCACATCATGTGCTCGGATCAATGGCAGCCCAAGTAAATGGCCGGCCCATTGTTTTATGCGTACAAGCACACACATGAGGGGGATTGCACCTCATTTGTTACAAACATATCACACACACACAAGTTCTCAAAACCCTAGCTCTCTCTTTCTTGCTCGAACCCGACGGCACAAGGCACAAGAGGATCATCGTCCCTCTCTTTGAGTTCCAATCGGTTAGTGTTTGATTGTGTTTTAGTGATTGAAGGATGTTATTATTATTACATGCTTTGATTAGAACGAGTAGGATTGATTGTTATGTCAAACAATATGAACCGTATATAGACGATCTTGTGGATCGGTTTTGCATGTGAATAACTTAGAAATTGATTTGATGATGCTTGCTAAACTGCTGTGATGTTATTTAGTTCGAATTATAATCATGATGTTCATAAGAATCAGCTGTTATGCTTATGTCAAATGAATCGGATATGATGTTAATTGTTGTTGATGTGTATAAACCGGCTCTATGTTGTAAATCGGATAGGTTGAATGTTCTAAGTTATTGTTCGTGTTATGATTTTGATTAGGGTTCTTGAAATTGGTGGTAACAATCCTTGTTTGATCGGATAATTAGTAAGATAGAAACTGTTAATTGATTGTTGGTAAACTTGGAAATATTGTAACTGATTGGCTAGATTCAATATTGATTGTAACCGATTGCATAGTTTCCGGAAATTGTTAATTGATCGCACAAGGAAGCCCATTCGCACAAGGGCTCCCTCAATCGCACAACTGATCTGAATCACACAAGGTGGTCCACTCGCACATCTGGGTCAGGCGCACAAGCTGAACCAGTCGCACAAGGCTGTATGTTGGGCCGGACAGCCCAAGTCGTCAATCGTACATGCTGCATGGGCCGGACTACCTTGGACCGCACAACCCAGCTGAATCGTACAAGATCAGCTGGATCGCACAACGTTATTATGTGTTACATTGGGCCGTAGGTTGTATTGGGCTGGGTAATATTGTTGGACTGTTTTTATCAGGTCGCACAACATGAATCGGATCGCACAAGATGCTTGTTACTTGTTCTATTTTGGGCCGATTGTTATTGGATCACAACGAACATTGTTTGGGCCGACCTTTATAATTGATTTGTTAATTAGTTGGGCCGGGTAAGGTTTGGGCCTAGACTCACATCGCACAAGATGGTTGGGCTCGCACAAGTTCTTTGGCCCAACCATCCGAATCGCACAAGTGGTGTACTTAATGTGTTTACGTGCCTACGTGATTGCCATGATGTATACGTGTACTATTTGAACCGAACCTGACTTGTGTGGTAACCCTGTTAGGACGTGGTTGACCACCCTTAGTTCAAGAGTCTTTTATTTGTGTATCTGCCGAGCAAACCAAGGTGAGTTCACACAGCCAAGGCATGGGATTCCCGGGTTGGGAATTGGGTTGGATATGTTGGTATTGTAAGAGTTACTCGTACTTACGCATTCTCTAAGACTATAGACCATCGTCCTCAGGATAGTCAGGACACGTTACGTAAAGCCTACGTAACCCAGTAATTGCCATATGTCTCCCGGGTCGGGAGGACACGTTACGTAAAGCTTACGTAACCCAATACCTTCTACTGTCTTCCGGGTCGGTAGGACACGCTGCGTAAAGCCTACTTAGCCCCCACGCGTACCACTGTCCTCGGGGAAGGGCACGTCACGTAAAGCCTACGTGACCCAGTACGTATTCCTGTTCTCGGTAAAGAAGAACACAATGGTCGGAAGTTAGTCTAGTAAGTACCACTGATGAGAAGCCCTCATCAGTAAGGATAAATCGTGGGAAGCCCCCACCAGTAATATAAACACAAGGTTTGGGAAGCCCCCACCTTTAGTACACACACTAGTATGGGAAGCCCCCACTAGTTATACTTATGCACTATGTTATGAACTTACTTTCTGTGAACTCGCTCAACTAGTTTGTTGATTATTTGCTGCATGCCTTGCAGGACCTTAGGTATACTTGGAGCTTGCACCAGAGGAGAGGCGGGTCGTTGTGGACAAGAACATGTGAATGCTTATTAAACACTTTTACATTCACACATTGATACTTATGTTTTGGGTTTTACATTTAATGCTTCCGCTACATATACAATGCTTGGTTTGAACATCAATTATGTCTAGGGTTACTATTAAATGCTATGTTTGATATAATTGGTGGCTTGATCCTGGTCAGTCACGCCTCCAAGCGGTGGTACTCCGCGTGTGGGATTTTGGGGGTGTGACAGCAGGCGCGTTCGTTAACCCGAATGGCATGACAAGAAACTCGTAGTGACCGTAGCGAGTTCTGAATGCGGTTTTGGAAACGTCCTCATCCCGGACTCTCAGCTGATGATAACCAGACCTCAAGTCTATCTTCGAATAGTAGCACGACCCTTGCAACTGGTCGAATAAGTCGTCGATGCGCGGAAGAGGATAACGGTTCTTCACCGTCACCTTGTTGAGTTCACGGTAGTCGATGCACATCCTGAACGTACCGTCTTTCTTCTTCACAAATAACACTGGAACTCCCCAAGGCGATGAGCTTGGACGAATAAAACCCTTTTCTAAGAGCTCTTGCAGCTGTTTCGACAGTTCTTCCAACTCTGATGGGGCTAAACGATACGGTGCGCGGGCTATTGGTGCTGCTCCAGGAGCTAACTCAATCTGAAACTCGACTTGGCAATGAGGCGGTAAACCAGGCAAGTCTTCAGGAAACACCTGAGGAAAGTCGCGTACAACTGGTATATTCTCCAATTTCTTTTCCTTTACTGATGCGTTTGAAACAAGAGCCAAAATGGCTGTGTGACCTTTACGTAAGCACTTCTGAGCCTTCAAGAATGAGATGATGCCAACCACAGCACCACTCTTGTCGCCTAGGACTTCGAGAGGTTCTTGACCAGAACGTGGAATACGAATGATCTTCTCACTGCATAAGATTTCTGTCTGGTGTTGGGATAACCAATCCATCCCAATCACGACGTCGAAACTTCCCAAAACTATGGGAATGAGATCAATAGAGAAGGCTTGACCAGCTAGGATAAGATTACAACCCTGAACTACGTGCGTGGCTTCTAGACTTTTACCGTTAGCTAACTCTACTACATGTTTGGTGGGTAAAAGTGTTGGTGCACGTTTTAGCAGTTGACACATTTTCACAGACATATAGCTTGTATCCGCACCCGAATCAAACAAAACAGTAACGTAAATATTGTCGAGGAGAAACTTACCCATAACAACGTTGGGATCGTTCACTGCGTCACCTCGACCTAGCACAAAAGCACGACCCCGAGCGTCGTTGCCGTTGTTATTTCCTCCGTTGTTGTTGTTGCCGTTGCCCTGGTTGTTGTTGTTGTTGTTCTGGTTCCTGTTGAGCTGTGGGCAGTGTCTCTTGATGTGGCCTTCAGCACCACAATTGTAGCATCCCTTGTTGCCCTGTTGTTGGTTAGGCTGAGCGTGAGGCTGCTGCTGATTTTGGTTCGCAGGACGAAGGCTTCTACAGTCTTTGGCCTCGTGACCCATCTTGAGGCATCTTTGACAACGACCCTTGGTACACTGACCGTTGTGGTGCCTGTTGCAGTTGTTGCACTTTGGAAGATTTCCGCGATATCCACCCTGCCTGTGGCTACCTGACGACTGCTGGTTAGGGCTTTGATAGTTGTCAGTCTTTCGCTGCTGATTCTGGGACTGAACCGAAACTGATGCTTTGCTTGAATCCCCCTCCCATTTCCTCTTGTTGTCACTGAGGGTAACGGGAGTAGCTGAAGGAGTGACTGTAGCAGTAGCGCTGACACGCTTAGGCAGTTTATTCTGATCCACTGCCTGATCGGTGATGCGATGAGCGAGACACTGGATTTCCTGGATGTTGTCGAGATTAGCCGAGGTAACGTGGCTCTGGATTTCTGGTGCCAACCCCTTGAGATACATCTCGATACACTTGTATGGAGGGTCTACCATAGTTGGACACAGCACGGCCAGCTCGTTTGACCGCTTAGTATACGCTTCAATCTCCGACCCAACCATTTTCAGATTATACAGCTCGTCTTCTAGTTTGTGAATATCTTCACGCGTACAATACTCTCTCTTGATAAGTTCCTTAAAATCGTTCCAGGGTGTGGCGTTAGCAGCTGCCAACCCCAGAATTTGCACCTGCGCGTTCCACCAAGTTAGCGCGATTCCTTCTAAAGTGCCGGTGGCGTATTTCACCCTGCGTGCCTCAGGGCATTCACACATTTCGAATACTGATTCTAGCTTCTCGAACCAGTGGAGGAGTCCAACCGCTCCTTCTGTGCCGCTGAACGTGCCGGGACGGCAGTCCATAAAGTTCTTGAATGTGCAGACAGGCTGCTGCACGTGTTGACCTGCTTGAGCTGCTGCAACTGCCGCAGCAACTTGGGCTTGAACAAGAGCCTCTAACTGGGCTTGTGTCATGTTAATTCTTCCAGCCATTGATCTTCATGTCAAAGGCGAAATAGGTGAGAAAAGTTCGCGAATAGTGCGATGACAGAAAAGTGTAAGCACGTAAGGGTTCTTAAGCAATAGCAAATAGTGAGCTTTGTAGTCTAAGCATACCGCGAGCAAAGTTCTAAGTAATTCTAGCAAGTAGGCAATAAACATAAACCTTATTACCTAAAATGTCGAGTCTTGCACGTGGAGCGAAGCGTCGTTGTGGATCGTTGAGAGCACTGTTCGGGTTATAGTCTGGTTTTAATAAAAACTTTTTCCCGTATTAAAACCAAGTTCTCTATAACCAATGGCTCTGATACCAATCTGTCACACCCCCAAAATCCACACGCGGAGTACCACTGCTTGGGAGCGTGACATGACCAGGATCAAGCCATCAATCATATCAAACATAGCATTTAATAATAATAAAAGTCATTAAAGTAGTTTATCATGACATGATCGATGTTTCAAAACCAAGCATTGTTTAAGTAGCGGAAGCATTGTTGTAAACCCAAGTTAAAAATACTGAAACGTCATAAGTGTCCAACAAAGTAATACGATCCTTGTCCACAACGACCGGCTCCTCTTTGTGCAAGCTCCATGTACCTAACGATCTGCAAGGCATGTAACAGAATGATCAACAAACTAGTTGAGCGAGTTCACAGTAAGTAAGTGCGTAACAGTAAATAACGGGTGGCTCTACTGGGCCGATAGTAAGTTGTATAGGTGGGGGCTTCCCATGTTATGTGACCACTAGACTATTCGTATCAACTACCCGTATCATCCCTGTTCTTCTTCCGAGAACAGTAGCGCGTATGGGGTGTACGTAGGTTTTACGCACGTATCCTTCACAACCGAGGATAGGAGACGCGGGGGTGTACATGGGTTTCACGTACGTATCCTTTGTACCGAGGATAGAAGTAAGTAATGCGTACACGTAGGTTTTACGTGCGTGCCTGACATCCGAGGCAGTGATTGGCATATGACCACGTAGGTGTTATTCTAACCTACGGAACCGTCCTGACATCCGAGGATCATGGGAGGTGATAGTCTAGGAAAAGCATATGTACGTTCTTAGTCAATTGTAACCTTTATCCCATTCCCACGACCCGGGAATCCCATGCCTTAGTAAGAGTGTGAACTCACCTGGGTTTGCTCGGCAGACAGTAAAATGCTCAAGTATACAAGTAAGGGATCAACCACGTCCTATCATGGTTACTTATGCAAGTTAGGTTCGTACTCAACTATTGCACGTATAAGCTACACGTATGTATTCACATATAATCATGGCAATGTACACGTATTCCAATAGCAGCCCAAAACAAACAGTAAACAAATATCCAAGTGCCCGGCCCAAACCAATTGGGCCTGTATAGTAAAAGTCCAATAGCATGGCCCGTCTCGAGTCGCAACGAGGAGATCCCGAGTCGCAACGGGACTCGTAACGGTGATGTTCTCGAGTCACAATCGGAGCTGGTCTCGAGTTGTTAAGGTCCGGTTACGAGTCGCAACGGGACTCGCAACCATGGTCTCGGTTCATCATGGTCCGGTTACGAGTCGCAACGGGACTCGCAACCATGGTCTTGGCTTGTGCTGTTGTGGTCTCGAGTCGTGATTGTGAGGTTTCGAGTCGCAACTGTGTTACCGAGTCGCAACCGGGTGTGTGTAACTGGTTTCCATAATTCATGCAACAATCATTCCGTGATTCTAGCAAACAACTTAGGCAGTTTCGGGAATCAGATCAAACACAGAAAATTAATCAGTTTCATACCACATTCCTATCATTATTATCAAGAACATATAACAATGATTTAGCCTATGAACATCCTACAACCATGAACCGTATATTAGACTATCATGCAACCTAGCCGGTTAGCATATACTCGGACCGATTAGCAAATAAGAACTAAACATCATCATACAATCCGGTTATAATCCAGCATATCAACACATATTACCGAAAGCAATACATAGATCCTATTTGGTTTACTAGCATAATCAACATACTAACCGGTTACAAGAATATTATCATCAACAACTATCCGAATGCTCATGAATCAAAACATACTAACCGAATTAGAGAGGGGAGAGGGTGATCCGAGTTGTGGATGTTCCTGCCGTCGGGTTCTAAGCAAGCCGAGAGGGAGAGAGAGAGCAAGTAGGGTTTCTTGTTGTGATAATGTTTTGTAACAAAATGAGAGGAACAAGTCCCTAAGGGTGTTTGTTTGCGTAAAAGGGGAGTGGGCCGAGCCCAACTCGGTTATCTAATGGGGTCCGATTTCAAAGTGTGGCCCAAATGGGCTTGTGTGACCGGTTAGCCTTGTGCGATCGGGTTTTAGTGTGTGGTTTGGGCTCGTGCAACACATAACATACATACACACATAATGCACAAAAACATAACATACCAAGTATTCATTCAATTAATAACGTTCTCGTAAACACGTATCGTTACTCAAAGTAAGTCTAAAGTTCGAGTTGTCACAGTTTTCAGAACTAAAATCGACCTAGAAAACTAATTTTTAGGGGGTTCGCTCGAATATTCCCGCACAAAGGTGACATCAGCAATCCGGTTCGCTCCAAAACATATATCTGGTTCGCTCTTGTGGACATTTACTTTGGGTTAGGTTCGCTCGAAAGTACAGGATTGAGTCACTCATTGTGCAAGTTTTAAGTGTGGTTCGCTCATTTGACATTTGTCTGGTTCGCTCCAAAAGTCAAATTTGTGGTTCGCTCATACAACACTTGTGGTTCGCTTTTTGGAACATTTGTTGGTTTGCTTTTGTGACAGTTCGCTCTTTTGAACAGTTGGTATAAGTTTTGGAATTTTTGTGATCTTTGGACATTTAAAACGATGGATAACGAATTCTATAACGCATTTGCTAGCCCGATTTCAGTGACACAAAGTGCTTTGATTGAAAAAGAAACTGGAACGTCTCAGAAGCCACCTAAACTTATGGATATTGATGATTATAATGTGTGGTCAGAACGTTTTGGAAACTGGGTCGAGGCTTATCATCTAGATGCGTGGGAACACACTGAAGAGCCATATGTCAAACCCACAAAGAATGATGTTGTGAATGGTACTCCATTAACACTTAGAGAGATGAGTACTGCAGATAAAAAGAAATATCGTGATGAGAAATTGATGGTGAGTCTTCTTCAGCAAGCTATAAAAGAAGATATTCTGATACTGCTTCAACATGATGGAACTGCGTATTCTATTTGGACAGAGCTGGAAGCAAAGTTTACCGGAAGTGATGATATGCTCAGAAATAAAATGTCTCTCATGAAAAAGGAATTTGATTTGTTTCGAGGATTGAAAAATGAAAATACCAAGCAAATTATTGATAGATATTGTAACTTGGTTAGAAATAGGACGAAACTTGGTGTTAAGAAAGATACTGATGAATTAATTGAAAAACTTGCAGATGCATTACCATATGAAACTTGGGGAACATTTCTGATGATGCTGCGGGCAAACAAAGCAGATTATAAGAAAATGACACTGGGAGATTTCATAAAGCATCTTGAAGCTCAGGAGATGGAGCAGAGGAAGATCGCTAGGATGAAGAATTATGATGGAGAACAGGATATAAGTTTGTACTACAAAAGTGGTGTTACTGATTCTACAAAGTATTCTCCAAAGATCGAAACTGCTTACAGTGTTAAAGATTCTCCTGAGAAGAAGGCATCTCAAGGATCTAACAGCACAAGATTTTCATCATATGATCCTAACATTTCTCTAACAAAGAATGGTAGAAAACTTCAGTGTAACATTGTGTTAAGCCTTGAAAATGATCAAGACTACACTGAAGACATTGCAAAAAATCAAATGTCTTTGTTAGGGATGATTTTAGAGTCTTATAGTTGTTTTGTTGCAGGAAAGATCGGAAATCCAATGCTCATGAAAGAGGATTACGATCAAATTGATGCTGAGGAAATGGAATTGATGGATATAAAATGGTGTATGGCGAGTGTGATGAGACGTGCTGAAAAGTTTAAACAAATTACCGGCCGTGATGATTTTCGTGATGCAAACGTTTCAGCTTTAGGTTTTGATAAATCTAAAGTTACGTGTTTTCGTTGTAGGGAGGAGGGGCATTTCAAGAGGGAGTGCAAAAACCGTGAAGCTACCGGTGCCCAGAATCCTTTCGGAAACAATGACTATCACAAGAAGGCCATTTATCATCAAATCACACCACCAGCACAGCAGCAGGCACAAACAGCTCATGGGAGGGATGTGATGGATAATTCGAAAAGAGCATGTGTTGTTAGTCAGGGAAAATATGATAATTTTACCTGGGATAAGTATCTTCCAAAAGACAGCAAATTGTGGTTGGCTGAACAAGATGATGAGAAGTTGGCAGAAGGTTTTACTTGGGATGATTTTTGTCCAGATCAAGATCTTATGGCCAAAGAGATGTCCAAAAACATTTCTCATGCTTTCTTTGCTAATGCTTATGATTTGAAATGTGCAGAAAGGTGCAGAAAAGTCATGGAAGCTGCTGAAGAAAAACGAAGAAGAAATAGAGAAGAGGCAGAAGAGGAAGAGAGATTGAAGGAAGAAGCGAAAGCTGAGAAAAGAAGAAGAGCTGAGTTTTTACAACCGAGCAGAAGTGTCAAAGAAGTTCCAGAATATGAAGTGAAGATTGATGCAGAACGAGTTGAAGTGTCTGAAAAGTGCTTAAACTGTGATTCGCTAATCAAACAAAATAACGAGTTATTGCACAATATTCACAAATTGAAAGAATCGTATGACACAATGAACAGAGAAATCAACAAATATACTGATTCGAATGGTGAACAAGAAATGGCGATGAATACTTTGAAAGTAGCTTATCTTAGACAGCTGGATGATGCTAACTTTCATATCAAGAGATGTGCTGATTTAGAGTTGGAGTTGGCAACACAGAAGATAGAGACTGAAAAAGTTAAAAAGTTGTTAAACAGTTACTCATGTTCATCTTTTGTTGTTGACAGGATTTATCCCGTGGTGGAGAATTTGAAGACGTTTGAAGAAATGAAAATGTCCGAAGAAGAGAAAACTGTGACTGAAGATGAAGAAAAGTTGAAAACTTCTGGTAAGAAATCAAGTGTGGTCTATAACAGATGTCCGCCCCTGGTCGAAAATGGATATTCACCTCGAAATCCAAATTTTGAAAGAGTCAATAAGGCAATCAATTTACAATGGGAGTCTGGGCCGTCGGATAACTTGCCAGAAAGTATTGATATCACGTTTACGTCATCAGACACTGATCATGAGTCAAAGTTGATAAAAAGTGTGGTCGATCAGGTGTTAGATAAAGATGACAGTGAGGAGTCAAATCCGGAGTCTAAAACCGAGTCAAAGTCGACAAATAAAAAGGACAAACGGGTTTATGATAAAGAGTTTTTACTTTCGAAATCTAATTTGAATGATGAATCAGTCAAAGTGGCATATACTTTGAAAGGTTCTGACAAATTATATTCTTACGAGAGTTTTCCAATAAGAAGTGTCAGACTTGAAATGATTCAAAAGGTTTTCAAAATAACAGAAATTAATATTTTTGAAATAAAAGATTTTAATCTTAATGGAAAACCTAAACAATACACTTCAAGAGATCAACAAAGGATCAATAAGAAAATGGGTTACAATTGTGGTTATAGTTTTCGACAGAAACCAAACCATAATCGTAATTTCAAAAAGAAAGGTCTTGGTTTTGTTCCACTGAAAAACTATAAAAATGAGAAAATGTATAAACCAAAAACTATGTTTGTTTCAGGGAAAACGTCAGAGGCTGAAAAAGAACAATCATTCAGAAAGCAGACAAATCAGGAATTCCTTGCCAAGAAGCAAGAAGAACTAAAGAAGAATGAAGTTCCGAAGAAGATAGAAAAGAGAACTTGTTTTCAATGTAAGATTGCTGGTCATGTGGCAAAGGATTGTCTGAAGACTTTCAAGCCAAAACAGGAAGTCTCTGGGAAAATGAAAGAAAAAGTTGTTGAAAAGACTGAACTGTCAACCCGGAAGTTTACTGGCTTTGAAAATTCAACTTTTGAAAAAGGAGAATATTCAAAGAGTGCTTCAAAAAGGAAAGATAATATGCCAAATCAGAAATGGGTTGTGAAAGGTTCAGGTAATAGTTCTGGTGATGAATCTGATTTCATAAAATCAGAGGAGCCACGTGTTGAGAAAAAGGTTGAAAAGAAAGTTCTGATAGTGGACGATGTGAATTTTCCGCCACTGAATGCTAAAAATTACAAATCTAAAATCGGAAAAGTTGAAATATCAAATCAATTTTATTCTGACAAGAAGAAATTTGATGTTGAAAAAACTTTCAACGGAAATGTAAAACGTATCTTTGGAAAAATGATCAATGGTAAGGCCAAAAGCATCGAAGAGTTTTATGCTTCCAAAGGACGTGTTTACAAGCCTGTTGAAAGAAAAGATGAAGAAGATGTTATTACACCCAAGGAAGGTCAGGCTTGGGTGGATATATTTTTCAAAGAATAAAAATCTGACTTGCCGGAGATCCCAAGTTGGTATCGTGGATCATGAATCGGCATCTTTCTAAAGCCGTGTTTAAGATTTTTTGCAGGACTTGCCGGAACTCCCAGGTTTGTAAGCGAGGAGTAGGAATCGGCATCTTGAGAATTCAATCAAAAGATGGTAATTGGTTGAAAAACAGGTTTGATAAGCTTAATTGCTAAACCTACAAGTGGTTGTATGTTTGTGATTGTTGTAAATCTACAAGTGGTTAAATCAAGGTCGTTGAATTGAACTTGAATTAACTATCATTCATAAGATTGGTAAAACAATATGATGATTTGAACCCCAATGTTACAAAAGGTAAAAACAACTAAACTTATTTTCCAGAAAAACCATTCTGACTAAAACAAACTTAAGTGTTTTGAAATCATTATGGGAAAATAGTTTTGTTGTGAGGGGGAGTTCTGATTGTTTAAGCCAAACGGATGGAGAATTGAGGTGTTTCGATATCAGTTGTCATGTTCTGTATAGTTTGTTTTTCATTTTTCATTAGATGTATTTGAATTTTAGGGGGAGTAAGAATTTTTAGAAAATCCAAAAACATCAGAAAATTTGAAAAAGTCAAAAACATGATAAAACTGAAAAATGAGTTTTTGTTGCATAAAAGAGGAAATGATAGTACATCAGTGAACTATCACAGCATGCTAAAGAATTGGAAAGTCAAAATGTGATAAACAATCTTACTGCGGATGTGTCAGTAGATTTTCGCACATTTAGTAAATTGAAACGAGATATAAACGTAAATCAAACTTACTTAATTCGTGGGTAACTATTCTTGAATAAATGGGTAACCCCCGAAATCTTGTTTGAAAGGTCCCATATTCTGAGATACTAGGTCTTTATGCTCAGTGATATCTGGGGTATTATTCCAGGACTTTTGCTGTATGGAAATGCTGACCTAGTCCCCGAATAATACTTTCTGCTAAAAGCTTTGAAACATAAGCTCGCCCTCAGCAATCTGATTAAACAATAAAATTGATAATCTTTGCTGTTGTAATAAAAGATCCTCTACAGGGGACCCACCTAAAGTCGAAGCCGTCATCTCTCTGCGTATACGGAAGTATCGACCTGAGCTCTCACGGCCCTCGCACATTACCTCTTTACAGATATCAGCTGTGGTATACTCACCTGTAAGACTGAATATTTGGGATCTGGATACGGGAGTATATTCAAGTGGAGTGATACACAGTTAACTTTTAGTTTCTAAAACATTAATATCGTATCTCGAATCAGTTGAAATTTGTATGAAAATTTAAGTGGACAAACATACTGACAATCTAGGTAAATTGTTTGGAACTTAATATGTAATCAAGCTTAACGGTGTTTGTGATCTGTTTCATAACTGATATGATCCTCTTGCACAAGCTCACAAAAATAGTGTCTGTAAATATTTTATTTCTGCATTTTCATTTTCTTTCAGAAAAATCCAAAAAGATTTTTGGTGTGTTTTAGCAAAATTTTGAAAAATCAAAAAAGATTTTCGACAACTGGTGTTGAGATGCTGATTTTCGAAATTCAAAGTGCTAAACTTGAAGAACTAGTTTGGGAGAGTGTATATGAAGCTGATAAATTTGTTTGAAAAAGCTAGAAATCGATTCTGAATGCAAAATCATTATTATAGCTTATCAACATAGTTTCTGAATTGTTGAAAAGTTTTAATCTTTGAAGAAACTTATAGTTGGGTAGAGATTGTGCAGGACTTGAGCCAGATATTGATCCTGAGAGAGAATGGAGCCAGGTATCGATCTGGAACCTGATAGGAGCTTGTTAATGATCTTGATTTGAAGAATGAAGATATGAATTCCAGACTACGAACCTAGCTGTTTGAGAGGGGGAGTCTGAAGACACCGTGTCAACAGCTGAGAGAGAGGAGTTTGGTGATGATGAAGAAAGAAAACGAGGATTCTTGGAATGACAGATATTTCAGAGGAAGATTGACGACTGATGAAGATTGTAGTTTGACTTGTGCAAAGACTCTATGAAGACACCGTCAACATCCGAGGGGGAGTCTGTTGGTGCACCTACGTCTGTCGACTACGTCTTACATCGAGTCTTAGAGATGAAGAGATCGGATATGACACGGAAATCTAGAATTAGATGTTTATCATAGGTCCGCTTTTATGTACATTCCTAGGGCCGCTTTTGCGTCAGTATAGATCAGATTCGCTCAAGTGGTCTGGTCAGGTTCGCTTATGTGAACTTGACAGGTTCGCTTATTGTGTTGATGTGCAGGTTCGCTTATACGTGCATGTACGTATAAGCGGACCATGTCTGTCTATATATAGGGACCTTGGAGCGAACCGATAACACATAGTTTACGATGTATTTTGTTCCGGCATGCTGCTGAAGTGCTGTCTGACCTTGTATTCGTGCATTTGATCAATAATACAGCAAGTTTAAAGTGAATATAGCTAGAATAGCATCAAATCATTAGTTTCAGCCTCTTGATTTGGATAGTAACTTCTCTGATCGACTCAAACAGGGCCGAAAACGATCCTATAATTCAAAGCTTTCTAAGTGGAAGTATATGCTTCCTACCTGAGAGCGAATCGGGTCAAATCTTGCGGGGACCTTCTGTAAGTATTCTTTCGCGTTTTTCATTCGTTTTAGCGTTAAAGTCAAGCTGCGTTTGACTTTCTGCGTAGACCAGTTTATGGTCAACGTGAAGTTCGTTTGAACTTCATAACGTGAGCGTAATCACGATGGTTATAGTCCCTAGTGACTATACCTACTGATTTACACGTTATCTAGGCTCAGTGACGAGTCGTAGTTTCGGCCAAAATGCGTTTTCTTGCGTATTTTGTAACCAAACTACTCTAGGGTATTAAAACCGTTTGTTTTAATACTAAGCCTGTTTTCTAACTTTACTAAACATGTTCTAGCATGTTTAGCTCGTCGCTTTTAGAATTTGTGCTTGTTTAGGGTCGTAAAGGTAAGCGATCTAATCAATCGCTTATACTTTTGAACCCGACCCATTTGGTCGATCATTAGGATCTGACCAAACACTTTAGGTGACCATAGTTGTTTAAGGAATAACCTTCCGAGGTTATACCTTATGGTCACATCGTTTAAGTAGTTGTATGATAAGTAATTCTTATGCCTTAGGAAAATTACCAAAATGCCCTTTTCACGCTTAAATTCATTTTAAGCCTATGTAACATAACTTTTGACATCTAAACTGATTTAGCATCAATATTAAACATGTTAAGGCATATCTTGCTTGTCATAGGGCTAGTTAGGCACCCCGAACGCGTTCTACGCTAACGACGCGTTAAAGTAGCATAAGCTACCTAAGCGGGTCGTAACGGGTCAAAAGCACACAGGATAGGTTTCGTTTACGAACCCTCGTACTACCCGATCCTCAGATAGGTCCGTTTATTAATGTAGATACCTATATAAGTGCCGTTTGATTCCGTGATCTTCTAGCTTTGGTTGGTGGTTATCCTAGGACTTCTAAGCAATCTCAAGTGAGTACATAGACCCCTCTTTTACTATTTTTCAAACATTTTTGGGTGAAACACATGTGCCTACTTGTTACTTTCATGCTTTCCATGTTTTCACAACTTATGCTTGCTATGTTCATTAGTACACTTATAGTACATGATTTGATTATGTTTTGCTACGTGTGTTTACTTGCCATGCTAGCACATTGCTTTACATTACATTTCTTTTGCTATGTATGTTCATTTAACATGCTAGCACATTGATTTACATGACTTTTCTGCTTTGTATGTTTACTTAGCATACTTAGTACATTGTTTTCACATAACTTGTTTACATTTGGTATAACATTTGGTTTGTTTAAACGGTTCTTTATTACATTCATTAACATTAGCTACGCAGCTCGGTAGTAAGTAATGGTACCATAGGACTTGACAAATCCCGTTCCTGACATCCTAGGTTTGTTTGGGTGTAAGGAATGACTGAATCCGAAAACATTTTACTTTGATAACCTTTACTCTAAGGTTATCCTGCTGTCTCAAGGCTTGGATGTATGCGTTAACTCACCGCATAAGTGTTTGTATCAATAAAACATGCTTTTACTTGGCAAAACACAACTTTTTGATTTACTCAAAATACTTTGTTTTGTTCAATTTTACTTATGGTTTAAGTAGTCTCATTTTTACTTACCATACATAACTTTTGTTTACACATACATAACTACATGACTACATTTTGGACTTTTAAACATTGGCAAGGGTTTATACAAAAGCATTTGATGGTTGGTTTAAACATGAACTTTATACTTTGGTGGTTTGTTTAAGTGACTTAAGTAACGATATGTGTGTAGTATGATACAAGCATGGTGGATACGCCGCTGGTACTTCCTATATATAAGTGCTTGTATTGTATTACATATCATAACGTTATTTAAATCACTCAATTTGGACTTATACATTTTTGCGCAAATAACGTATTTTTCCCAAGACTCTATTTTACAAAACAGTTATTTATACAACTTATTTTACTTGGTTATTCATTTAACCTTACATTACACTTTTACATATCATGTACCTTATTATCGCTTTTCAAACATTTTATAAAAGCAAACACTTAAACTGGATTCATGACAAGTTTTCATTAAAACATTCTCTAAAACCTAAGTCGTGAATCCTATTTTCGCAAAACCTATGTTACTCACAGGCATTTTTGTCACACCCCGGCCGCGGTAAAACAACGAAAGCCGCGGCGGAAACGCCGGGGAGGTGAGTAGTGACAGAATTATTGTTTCAACAACCATGGCAAATAAAGTTTTGTATTATTAAAATTAAAGTTACATTGTCTTTGAGTTCAACTAAAACTACATAATAACTGTCTTTTAAGTCACTAAGGCCCGAGTCCGCCTAAGTGAAGCACAAACACCCTTATGCATTAGCACCTGAAACACATGTAAAAATAGGTACGTCAGCATAAAAATGCCTGTGAGATACATAGGTTTTGTTTATGCAGATTCATGACTTGTATTTGAAAGAAGTGTTTAATAAAGTGTAGTCATGAATCTTATAAAATGTTTTTCCTTTGTAAAACCATGTGAAAAATCAATGAAAATCAAATGATGATGAAATGATAATGCATGGTTAAATGAATAACCAAGTAAAAATGAATTTGGATAAAATATGTAATTTGTAAAACAATGTCATGTTTATGTATGAAATGTTCATGTCTTGCCCAAGTGGTTTATATAACGCAATGATGTATAATACGATAAAAGCACTTATATATAGGAAGTACCAGCGGCGTATCCACCATGCTTTTATCATATAACACATAGCCTCGTTACATAAGTCACTTATCAATAACCAACCAAAATGTCTTGTTCCATGTCAAAATGTGTATGTGTAAACCGTGTACAATGTCATGTGTATCATGTATAACCAATGAAATGCATAGCAAGTAGGAAATCATCTACTTAACTATGTAATGATGTCTAATGTGAAAACAAATGTCATGTATGGTGAATAACTAGAAGTTACTCAACCCCATAGAAAATGTACAAAACATGTTTTTGAATAAACCTAAGTTTAAATCAAATGTTATGCTTTGCAGAAAAACAATGCTTTATGATTACAAACATTTATGCAGTAATGTTAATCGCATACATTCAAGCCTTGAAACTGTGGCGACAAACCCTTAAACGAATTAAAGGTTCATCTAAAGTTATGTAGTCGGATTCTGTCATCCCCAACTTCCAAACAAACCCAGGAAGTCGGAAACGAGAGTTGTCAATTCCTATGGTACCATTACATAAGTCCGAGCGGCGTGATCAATGTTAATGAATGTATTATTGTCCCGATTGAACATACCAAATGTCATAACCAATGTAGCATGTGAAAACCATGTACTAGGAATGCTAAGTAAACATGCCTAGTAGAAATGTTCATGTAAAAACAATGTGCTAGCATGCTCAGTAAACATACATAGCAGAAACGTCATGTAAAACAATGTGTTACATATGCTAAGTAAACATATGCAACAAATGTGTAACAAATCAATGCGCTAGCATGCTTGACATACATAGCAAAACGCAATGGAAAACATGTACTATATATGTACTAGGTGAAACTAGCATGTTTATGTCATAAAAGCATGAAATGCACAAAAGTAACATGTATGTACATGTGTATCACCCCAAAGTATTTGAAAACGGTAAAAGAGGGGAACTATGTACTTACTTGGGATTGCTAATTAGTCTTGAGAATAAGACCAATTTAAGCTCCAAGGGTCACGGAATCAACCGGCACCTAGTATAGTAACTATGTTAATAATCGGCTCCTAAATCGGGAGATAGGATAGAATGAGGTTCTATAAATTAAATGAGTAATTGAACTCATATGGTATGATTTAATAGGCCCTACATTCTGATTAGAAAGCCTACCTAAGTGCTTTTGACCCGTTTCAACACATTATGGTAACATAAGTCACTATAAGGCGTCATTAGCGTAAAACTATGTTCGGATGGTAATCTATGTGCTATGTCAAGTCTTACATGCCCAATTATCCCTAAACATGTTACTAAATCAGATTATAAGTCAAAAATATGTTCACATAATCAAAATACGGATTTTAGCTTCAAAAGGGCATTTTGGTCATTTCCTATGGGCATACAAGCTAACAAGCATATGACTAATCGATTCTATGTGATCATAAGGTATAACATCAGAGGTTATTCCCTATGCAACTATGATCACTAACTAAGCTTGGTCGGATCCTAAAGATCGACCAAACGGGTCGGGTTCGGAAGTATAAGCGGTTGTTTAGACCGCTCACCTTACGACCCTAAACAAGCACAAACTAATAGTGTCGAGTTAGACATGTCAAAACATGTCTAACCTACTGATTTGGTATCAAAACAAAGTGTTTTGATATCCTAAAGTAGTTCCGAGGCAAAATGCGTGCTAAAACGCATTTTGACCGAAACTTTGACTCGAAACTACAACTAGCTAACGTGGTAATCAACGGTTATAATCACGAAGGATTATAACTATCGTGATTACAATCACGTTTCAAAGTTCAATTGAACTTTGACTTGACCAATTGATGGTCAAAACCGAAAGTCAAACTGTTGGCCAAACGTTTGACTTTCTGCACTACATAAGGAAAAAGCCATAAAAAGAAATGAAAGAATGCTCACTAAGGGTCCTTGCTATCTTTTCTACAAGAAGACAAAGTCCCAAATGCTTGAGAGAGAGCCCCAAAGCAGATGTGAAGAGAGAAAAGAAGGAATGAGCAAAGAATGAAGTGAATGGATGGGCTATTTATAGTTGTGGTGAGGCTCTAGGATCAATCCAAGTGGTTTGATTAGTCATTAAGCAAAGAAATCTGGCCATCCACTTGTTACAAGCTAATTAGAGCCTTGGTGAACACACAAACTTGCCCACCACACAAAGAATTAACCATAACAGCCCCTAAATATCAAACAGATTGCTAAAACTCATTTCTGGTCGCTGGGCATGCTTTACGGTCCGCAAGGGGACCCTTACGGTCCGTAAGGACCTTGCTGCAGATCAGCAAGTTTCCCAAAATGACAGATTTGGCCCCTGCACTTGTTTGAGTCCATTTTAGGCACTTTTGACACCCGTTAAGCCATTTTCAAGGCTCTACAAGGTCAATAAAGTTTAGGAGACTCAAAATATGCTTGGAGAATTCTCGAACGTCGGTTCGTTTAGTCGTAAGGTTGCGTTGTTCGGCTAATTACGACGGAAATCGTAACGAGCGCGACAACGATCCAAATTGCGAAACGAATGAAATTTTTTTGCATGCCGATCACTAAAATAAAAATATTTTAGTGTGTACAAAAATTTTGGATGTCCAGAAGTGGTCAGAACGTAAGATATGCGCGAAAATGCAAACTTATGCCGTTTTTGACACTTTTAGTCCCTGTAAGATCATATAAGCATGTTTTCGCACACCGAACCTATCAAAGCTTATTTCTAAGCCATGTTTAGGTTATATATGGTATGTTTAACTTATGATCAAGTTCCGGACTGTACGTTGCCTTACGAAATGGCAAATTTTTGCAAGTTGACGCAATTAGTCCCTGAGAGCGAATAAACTTGTTTTTGCCATACCAAAGCCTTTAAAACTTATTTCTAAGTTATGCAAAGGTTATTTAAGGTATGTTAAGTTTATGATGATGTTCCGGAGTGTTTTTCGCGTTTTACTGATCGTGTTAACACATCAGTTCGCGTATAACTTTCTAGAAAGCGATATAGAGTTCAAAATCGATCAAAAATCAACATGGGCACAAAACCAAACATAAATGACAAACATTGGGATCAAAACACATTGTTTTATTAATATTGTATTGTTCAGAGTTTGTAAAATGATATCACAAGCACAGATGTCACAATTTTTATGCTGACGTACCTATTTTCACATGTGTTTCAGGAGCTAATGCATAGGATGTTCGTGACACGCTAGGGTGGACTCGGGCCTTAGTGACATAAAATGGAGCTAGAATTAGTTTAATTACGTGTTGTACTTTTGTTTTCTTTTATTTTAAGACAATGTAACTTGTTGGTTCATGTTTTGGAACAATGTATTCCACTCCTGGGTGATGAAAAAAATAATATTTTAATTACCATGGTTGTGGAACAATAATTCTGTTACAACACACCCCCCACGTTTCCGCCACGATTTGATGTTTTACGTGGTTGGGGTGTGACAATTTGGGTTCCTCTGTTTGGTGGATTGAGAAAAGTTATCTTTGATGAAGCTCATAAATCACGGTACTCTATCCATCCGGGAGCGGATAAGATGTACCAAGATCTTAAGGATTATTATTGGTGGCCTATGATGAAAGGCGATGTGGCGGTTTATGTTAGCAAGTGTTTAACGTGCGCCAAGGTAAAAGCTGAATACTAGAAGCCTTCAGTGTTAGGTCCGGTTTCTCTCCGATTCGATTGCGTAACGACACGTTCGACGTGCGGAATCCGTGAACGTGTATGACCGAACACACGAGATCGTACTAATGTCGTGATTCCATTGATGATGTAACGATTACAAGCTCCGTGAATCACGTTTTGCCACTTTCTCTCTCTAGTTTCTCTCTCTAAGCACCTAGCTTCTCAAAGCTCTAATGTGGCAAAAGTCTACAACTCTAAACCTAAGGCTCCTATTTATAGGCACAAGGTTATAAGAGATTCCCCTTATTTACAAGTTTGCCACCTTGCCTATTTCTCTATTAATTACAATATAAAGCCTATTTTACTACAGTTTCAGCTACGGTTCTGATTGACGCAGGCGATAGACATCACTGCACTAACATTCAGGACTTTGCAACAACCTGAGATTCCCAAGTGGAAATGGGAACAAATTTCAATGGATTTCATAACGAAGTTACCAAGAACGCCAAAAGGTCATGACACTATTTGGGTAATAGTGGATCGGTTAACGAAATCTGCGCACTTCTTACCCATCAGAGAGAAAGATAACACAAGCAAGTTGGCCGAAATATACATGAGAGAAATTGTTGCACGTCATGGAGTGCCTCTCTCGATCATCTCTGATAGAGACGGAAGGTTTGTGTCAAGGATTTGGCAGTCCTTCCAAGAAGCATTCGGATCTCAGTTGAATCTGAGTACAACTTTTCACCCACAGACCGATGGACAGAGCGAACGGACGATACAGACATTGGAAGATATGCTGAGAGCATGTGTTATGGATTTGGGTGGTAGCTGGGATAAACATTTACCGTTGGTCGAATTTTCGTACAACAACAGTTACCACACCAGTATTGGAGCCGCGCCATTTGAAGCTCTATACGGGCGCAAGTGTCGATCACCGCTTTGTTGGTCTGATGCAGGTGATAGATAATTGGTTGGTCCTGATGTGGTCCAGGAAACCACAGATAAGATTGCATAGATCCGAGATCGTATCAAGGCGGCTCGTGTCACACCCCCCAAAAAATCCACACGCGGAGTATCACCGCTTGGGAGCGTGACTGACCAGGATCAAGCCATCAATCATATTGAACATAGCATAATATAAATAAGATAGTTCGTAAAACCCAATTCAATACAATTGATGTTCTAAACCAAACATAGTATCAATAGCGGAAGCGTAATAATGAAAATCCAAAGTATGTAAATGTAAACCCAAAGTAATGTTAAGTTTGATTGTTTAAACGTTTTAACATGGCATCCACGATCCATGTTCCACAACGACCTACTCCTTCCTAGTGCAAGCTCCATAAGTACCTAAGGTCCTGCAAGGCATGCAGCAGAGAGTCAACAACTAGTTGAGCGAGTTCACAGTTAATAGTTCAGTAATTGTATAGTGTGAGTGGTAGTATGTACGTTCGTTATGTCATGTATCGTATTAGTTTCCATCGCGGCCTCCCAGGCAGGTATGCGAAGATATTAGGGAATGTTTTTCCCAAGTATTCTAGACTAGGTTTATTTGTATCGCGGCCTCCCAGGCAGGCGTGCGAAGATTAGTAAATTTAGTTCGCAGCCTTCCTAAGGCAGGTGTGCGAAGTCGGTCATAATATCGCGGCCAACCCTTGGCAGGTGTGCGAAGATCAGTTCAATAAGTGTTACTAGTCTAGCCGTATCTTATCGTTAGGTTCTATCATCTGAGTATATACAATAAGCCATCCAATCCCATTCCCACCTGGGAACCCCATGCCTTGGCTGTGTGAACTCACCTTGGGTTTGCTCGGTATGCTAAGTATGTGCTCGAAGTAAATCAATCACGTCCTAGGGTATGCGCGTATACACAATCAGTTTGTATTCACGAAGTTGTTCACGTATAAGTATAATCACAGAAGTACTAAACATGTATTCAATATCATACAAGTCAAGCACATCACTTAACAACAGTTAATCAATCCAGTTAACATTTAACAGAGTTAAATCAGGTTACTGTGCAAATTACCCAAGTTGGCGAAACACAGGTTGGCGAAACATATTCTGTTTCGTCAACTTCCTTTTGGCGAAACACTATCTTGTTTCGTCGTTCATATCTTTGGCGAAACACTTTCTGTTTCGTCAAGGTCCCCTTTGACGAAACACACTCTTGTTTCGTCAAGAGTTCTATTTCGTCAAGTTCAGATTCGTGAAGGCATCAGTTACGTCAATCAATTACATCAGTTACACAATATCACAGAAACCCTAATTGCCGTCATCGTCCAGAAGCAATCATACGGGAATCATAAACACATAATTCATACCGAAATCATTCAGGAATCATGGCATTCATTGATTATTAATCATAACTAAAATCATGGATTAACTTTAGATCATTCTAGCATATGATTTAACCCTATTAACATACTATCATGCATCCGGATAACAGGAATAACATTCTAACATGACTGTTCCCGAGCATCATACCATCTAGTTCATCATCAACAATATAAAAGAAGTTGTAACCGATTAATCATACATTACTAATCCAGAATCATCATAAACATATATTCATATTTGATCCAGAAATCAAGCATACACAGAACATATAACAATAATCAAAGTATCAATGAAACCGATTAAACGAACACGAACTAACCGAGATATCCGGGATGTTAGTTTGATAGCTAGAGGGTTTGGAAGAACACAGAGTTGCCGTCACACACACACAGGAGTTCTAGGGTTTTCTGTTTTGCTAAAGTGTGACAAATGGAGTGATTACGTATGACTTATACGCGTTTAAGCATTCTGGGCCCTTAATGGGCTTGACGAATCTGACGGGCCGGCGGAACAGTTTATTTCGTTGAGATCGGTTTGGCGAAACAGGCTTTGTTTCGTCGAGCATGTTCATGGCGAATCACAACTCTGTTTCGTCGAGTTGTTATTGGCGAAACACATCTTGTGTTTCGTCGAGCCTATACATGGCTTAAATATTCTAAGTTTCATAACAAGTTCCACATTATAATACCAAACACATAAGCATGCAATACAATACGTTTATCATAACACAATATGTATATTACAAGTCAAACAAGTCAAACACTACACAGTCAAAGTCAACGTGCATTTAATGCGAAAGTGAAAGTCGGAAACACGAGTTGTCACATTATCCCCAACTTAAAATAAATTTCGTCCCGAAATTTAGCATGCGGTTACTGAGGAAGCTAGGTAAGTCGTATCGTTCACTGGTTTTCCTGGGGTGTCACATCATCCCCCCGTTGATTTGGAATTTCGTCCCGAAATTCTGCTGTAGTAGCTTCAGCCTCAGTAGTGGTTGCGTTGGTTCCGAATAACTGGGGATACTTGAGTTTCATTTGATCTTCACGCTCCCAGGTGAACTCTGGGCCGCGACGGGAGTTCCAACGAACGCGAACAAGAGGGATTCTCGTGTTCTTGAGGACCTTAACATCCTGGTCCGTGATTTCAACAGGTTCCTCGACGAACTGCAACCGCTCGTCGATTGTGAGCTCCATCAAGGGAACTATGAGGGTCTCATCTGACAGGCACTTCTTCAGATTCGACACGTGAAAGACGTTGTGAACTGCACCGAGTTCAGCTGGTAAGTTTAGCTTGTATGCCACTTTGCCAATCTTCTCAATGATCTCGAACGGTCCGACGTACCGCGGATTTAGTTTGCCTCGCTTGCCAAAGCGAACCACACCCTTCCAGGGTGAAACTTTAAGTAAAACCCGGTCCCCGACCTGAAATTCCAATGGCTTCCTGCGCTTATCCGCGTAGGCTTTCTGACGGTCGCGCGCTGCCGCCGTGCGTTGTCATATTTGTGCAATCTTTTCTGTGGCGTCCACCACAATTTCTGGACCCGTGATCTGACTATCCCCCACCTCTGCCCAACAGAGAGGTGACCGGCATTTACGCCCGTACAATGCCTCGAATGGAGCTCCTTGTATGCTGGTGTGATAACTGTTATTGTATGAGAATTCCACCAAAGGGAGATGCTTTTCCCAGCCGTTGCCGAAATCAATAACACATGCCCGAAGCATGTCTTCGAGAGTCTGGATCGTTCGCTCTGACTGCCCATCCGTCTGAGGATGATAAGCTGTGCTCATATCTAACTGAGAGCCAAAAGCCTTATGCATCGCTTGCCATAGCTCTGACGTGAATCGTGCATCGCGATCCGAAATGATGGAAGTGGGCACCCCGTGCCTCGAAACAACTTCTTTAAGATAAACGTCTGCGAGGGTGGAGAACTTATCCGTTTCCTTTATAGCCAGGAAGTGTGCAGACTTTGTGAGTCGATCCACGATCACCCATATGGTATCATTCCCACGTTGGGATCTGGGTAAGCCTGTAACAAAATCCATGGAAATTTCTTCCCATTTCCATTGCGGTATCTTGGGTTGCTGAAGTAGGCCCGCTGGTTTCTGATACTCCACTTTGACTCTTGCACATGTCTTGCCACCGTAAGTCGCGATGTGGGCTTTCATGCTAGGCCACCAATATGTTGTTTTGAGATCGTGGTACATTTTATCCGACCCTGGATGTACCGAGTAGCGAGAATTGTGTGCTTCATCCATTACAAGCTCTCGTAAACCGCCATAAAGTGGGACCCAAATACGCCTCGTTACATAGTAGGCGCCGTCTGTCTTCTGTTCCATTTGTTGCCTTGAGCCACGTAAGGCTTCAGCCTTGACGTTTTCGGGTTTTAAAGCTTCTATCTGAGCAGTTCGTATCTGTGCAGGAAGACTGGACTGAATAGTGAGTTGCAAAGCTCGTACACGCCTAGGTGTAGTATCTTTCCGACTAAGGGCATCCGCCACAACATTGGCCTTGCCTGGATGGTACTTGATGGCGCATTCGTAATCGTTCAGAAGTTCGACCCATCTTCGTTGATGCATGTTCAAATCCTTTTGCTTAAGGATATGCTCGAGACTCCTGTGATCGGTATAAATTGTGCACTTGGTACCGTACAGGTAGTGTCGCCATATCTTAAGCGCGAAAACAACAGCTCCCAGCTCTAGATCGTGCATCGTGTAGTTCCGTTCATGAACCTTGAGTTGCCGCGAAGCGTAGGCAATAACTTTATCCCGTTGCATCAATACACACCCAAGCCCCTGTATCGATGCGTCACAGTAGACCACAAAATCTTCCGTGCCCTCTGGCAATGAAAGAATAGGTGTGCTGCAAAGCCTATCCTTTAAGTACTGGAAAGCGGTTTCCTGAGAATCTCCCCAACGGTAAGTGACACCTTTCTGTGTCAGTAGTGTAAGCGGCTGTGCGATCTTCGAGAAGTCTTTGATGAATCGTCTGTAATAACCCGCCAAACCCAAGAATTGGCGTATTTCCGTTGGTGTACGTGGTGCAGGCCAGTTCCTGATCGAATCTACCTTGGATGGATCGACATGAATCCCATCCCTGTTCACCACATGGCCTAAGAAGTGGACTTCACGAAGCCAGAAGTCGCATTTTGAAAACTTGGCGTACAGTTGTTCCTTTCGAAGAAGTTCCAAGATAAGACGTAAGTGCTGCTCGTGTTCCTCCTGACTCTTGGAGTAAATCAGAATGTCGTCGATGAACACAATCACAAACTTGTCTAAGTACGGCTTGCACACCCTATTCATCAGATCCATAAATACGACAGGCGCATTCGTTAACCCAAATGGCATGACAAGAAACTCGTAGTGACCGTAGCGAGTTCTGAATGCGGTTTAGGAGACGTCCTCATCCCGGACTCTCAGCTGATGATACCCTGACCTCAAGTCTATCTTGGAGTAGTAACTCGACCCCTGCAAGTGGTCGAATAGGTCGCCTATACGCGGAAGAGGATAACGGTTCTTCACCGTCACCTTGTTCAGTTCCCGGTAGTCTATGCACATCCTGAAAGTGTCGTCCTTCTTTTTCACGAAAAGTACTGGAGCTCCCCAAGGCGATGAGCTTGGACGAATAAAGCCCTTTTCCAAGAGCTCTTGTAGCTGCTTCGACAGTTCTTCCAGTTCGGTTGGAGCTAAACGATACGGTGCGCGGGCTATTGGTGCTGCTCCAGGAGCTAACTCAATCTGGAATTTGACTTGGCGGTGAGGCGGTAAACCAGGTAAATCTTCAGGAAACACCTGAGGAAAGTCACGTACAACTGGAATATCCTCCAGCTTCTTTTCCTTTGCTGATGCATCAGTGACAAGTGCCAATATGGCAGTGTGACCCTTGCGCAAACATTTCTGAGCCTTCAAGAAAGAGATGATGCCAAGCACAGCACCACTCTTGTCGCCTTGAACTTCGAGAGGTTCTTGACTAGAACGAGGAATACGAATGATCTTTTCCTTGCATAAAATCTCTGCGTGATGTTGGGATAACCAATCCATACCGATGACGACGTCGAAACTACCCAAAACTATGGGTATAAGATCAATCGAGAAGGTCTGACCAGCTAAAACGATGCTACAACCCTTGATTACATGTGCGGCTTCTACACTTTTACCATTTGCTAACTCTACGACATGTTTGGTGTTTAGGGGTGTTGGTGTACATTTTAACAATTTACTCATTTTCAAGGACATATAACTTGTATCAGCACCCGAATCAAATAAGACAGTAACATAATTATCGTCGAGAAGAAACTTACCCATAACCACATTGGGATCATTCATTGCGTCGCCCCGACCTAGCACAAAAGCACGACCCCGAGCTTCGTTGCCATTGTTGTTATTGTTTCCCCCGTTGTTGTTGTTCCCGTTGCCCTGGTTATTGTTGTTGTTGCGATTCTGGTTCTGGTTCAATTGAGGGCAATCACGTTTGAAGTGGCCTTCAGCCCCACACTGGAAACATCCCCGGTTTCCACGCTGTGGCTGCTGCTGCTGGTTCTCTGGAGCTGGCGGTGGGAGTTGCTGGTTCTGATTTGCTGGCCGTGAGCTTCTACAATCCTTAGCCTCATGACCAATCTTGAGGCATCTTTGACAACGTTCCCTGTGACATCTTCCACTATGGTGTTTGTTGCACCTACTACACCATGGGTGAATTCCCCGATATCCACCCTGTCCCTGACTACCTGATGATTGCTGATTCGGACTCTGGTAGTCTTTTGTCTTGCGCTGCTGTGCTTGAGACTGAACAGAAACTGATCCCTTGCTGGAATCCCACTCCCATTTTATCTTGTTGTCACTGGGAGTAGCAGAAATAGTGATAGCAGTAGTGGTAGCACTGATGCGTTTTGGCAGTTTGTTCTGTTCTACTGCCTGATCGGTGAGTCGATGAGCAAGACGCTGAATGTCTTGGATGTTGTTGAGGTTAGTCGACGTAACGTGGCTCTGAATCTCTGGCGCAAGCCCCTTGAGATACAACTCAATGCGCTTAACTGGAGGGTCCACCATCGTTGGACACAAGATGGCCAGTTCGTTTGACCGTTTCGTATAAGCTTCGATTTCTGACCCCGTCATTTTCAGATGATACAGCTCCACCTCCAACTTGTGGATGTCATCTCGCGTGCAATATTCTCGTTTGATTAGTTCTTTGAAATCTTCCCAGGGTGTGGCGTTAGCAGCTGCCAACCCTAGGATCTGAACTTGCGCGTTCCACCAGGTTAGCGCAATCCCTTCCAACGTGCCAGTGGCGTACTTGACCCTGCGAGCCTCAGGGCATTCACACATCTCAAATACCGACTCGAGCTTCTCAAACCAATGGAGTAGTCCCACTGCTCCTTCCGTGCCACTGAATGTGTTTGGACGACAGTCCATGAAGTTCTTGAATGTGCAGATAGGTTGTGGAGCGTTTTGACCTATTGTGCATAGAATAGGACAATGTTAAATACAAAGGTTGATTTAGGAATGTAGGATTCAAAGATCCTAGTGTGTATCCCATCCGCAGGGTATACTACCTGCTGGTGCAGCTGCAAGTGCCGCAGCTACTCGTTCATTGATAAGTGCCGTCAACTGGGCTTGAGTCATGTTCACACGTCCAGACATGATCTTCATAGTAAAAGTAGAGTAAGTGAGAAAGGCTCGCGAGTAGTGCGATGACAGAAGAGTGTAAGCACATAGGTATTCTCATGTAATGACGTATAGTAGGCAATGTAATCTAAGCATACTACGAGCAAAGTTCTATATAGTTCTAGCAAGCAGGTAATAAACGTAAACCTTATTACCTAGGGTGCTGAGTCTTGCACGTGGAGCGAAGCGTCGTTGTGGATCGTTGAGGGCACTGTTCTGGTTATAGTCTAGTTTTAATAAAAACGTTTTTCCCATATTAAAACCAAGTTCTCTATAACCAATCGCTCTGATACCAATCTGTCACACCCCCAAAAAAATCCACACGCGGAGTATCACCGCTTGGGAGCGTGACTGACCAGGATCAAGCCATCAATCATATTGAACATAGCATAATATAAATAAGATAGTTCGTAAAACCCAATTCAATACAAATGATGTTCTAAACCAAACATAGTATCAATAGCGGAAGCGTAATAATGAAAATCCAAAGTATGTAAATGTAAACCCAAAGTAATGTTAAGTTTGATTGTTTAAGCATTTTAACATGGCATCCACGATCCATGTTCCACAACGACCTACTCCTTCCTAGTGCAAGCTCCATAAGTACCTAAGGTCCTGCAAGGCATGCAGCAGAGAGTCAACAACTAGTTGAGCGAGTTCACAGTTAATAGTTCAGTAATTGTATAGTGTGAGTGGTAGTATGTACGTTCGTTATGTCATGTATCGTATTAGTTTCCATCGCGGCCTCCCAGGCAGGTATGCGAAGATATTAGGGAATGTTTTTCCCAAGTATTCTAGACTAGGTTTATTTGTATCGCGGCCTCCCAGGCAGGTGTGCGAAGATTAGTAAATTTAGTTCGCGGCCTTCCTAAGGCAGGTGTGCGAAGTCAGTCATAATATCGCGGCCAACCCTTGGCAGGTGTGCGAAGATCAGTTCAATAAGTGTTACTAGTCTAGCCGTATCTTATCATTAGGTTCTATCATCTGAGTATATACAATAAGCCATCCAATCCCATTCCCACCCGGGAACCCCATGCCTTGGCTATGTGAACTCACCTTGGGTTTGCTCGGTATGCTAAGTATGTGCTCGAAGTAAATCAATCACGTCCTAGGGTATGCGCGTATACACAATCAGTTTGTATTCACGAAGTTGTTCACGTATAAGTATAATCACATAAGTACTAAACATGTATTCAATATCATACAAGTCAAGCACATCACTTAACAACAGTTAATCAATCCAGTTAACATTTAACAGAGTTAAATCAGGTTACTGTGCAAATTACCCAAGTTGGCGAAACACAGGTTGGCGAAACATATTCTGTTTCGTCAACTTCCTTTTGGCGAAACACTATCTTGTTTCGTCGTTCATATCTTTGGCGAAACACTTTCTGTTTCGTCAAGGTCCCCTTTGACGAAACACACTCTTGTTTCGCCAAGAGTTCTATTTCGTCAAGTTCAGATTCGTGAAGGCATCAGTTACGTCAATCAATTACATCAGTTACACAATATCACAGAAACCCTAATTGCCGTCATCGTCCAGAAGCAATCATACGGGAATCATAAACACAGAATTCATACCGAAATCATTCAGGAATCATGACATTCATTGATTATTAATCATAACTAAAATCATGGATTAACTTTAGATCATTCTAGCATATGATTTAACCCTATTAACATACTATCATGCATCCGGATAACACGAATAACATTCTAACATGACTGTTCCCGAGCATCATACCATCTAGTTCATCATCAACAATATAAAAGAAGTTGTAACCGATTAATCATACATTACTAATCCAGAATCATCATAAACATATATTCATATTTGATCCAGAAATCAAGCATACACACAACATATAACAATAATCAAAGTATCAATGAAACCGATTAAACGAACACGAACTAATCGAGATATCCGGGATGCTAGTTTGATAGCTAGAGGGTTTGGAAGAACACAGAGTTGCCGTCACACACACACAGGAGTTCTAGGGTTTTCTGTTTTGCTAAAGTGTGACAAATGGAGTGGTTACGTATGACTTATACGCGTGTAAGCGTTCTGGGCCCTTAATGGGCTTGACGAATCTGACAGGCCTGCGGAACAGTCTATTTCGTCGAGATCAGGTTGGCGAAACAGGCTTTGTTTCGTCGAGCATGTTCATGGCGAATCACAACTCTGTTTCGTTGAGTTGTTATCTTGTGTTTCGTCGAGCCTATACATGGCTTAAATATTCTAAGTTTCATAACAAGTTCCACATTATAATACCAAACACATAAGCATGCAATACAATACGTTTATCATAACACAATATGTATATTACAAGTCAAACAAGTCAAACACTACACAGTCAAAGTCAACGTGCATTTAATGCGAAAGTGAAAGTCGGAAACTCGAGTTGTCACATCGCGATTGACAAAAATGCTATACGGACCGAAGAAGGAAACCTCTGGAGTTTGAGGTAGGAGACATGGTATTATTGAGGGTATCACCCTGGAAGGGTGTGGCACGCTTCAGGAAGCGTGGAAAGTTGAATCCGCGATATATTGGTCCATTCAAGATTCTGGAAAGAATTTGTTTAGTAGCATACAAGCGGGACTTACCTGCCGAACTGAATGGTGTTCACGATACATTTCATGTATCAAATATGAAGAAAAGTCCAACGCAAGAAACTGTTGTCATTCCCACAGCGAGATTCATATTGACGACACGCTCCATTTTGTCGAAGAACCGGTTGAATCAAAGCGGACTTTAACGGATCAATAACCAACCGGACAACCGGACTTTACCCGGAACATAAAAATATTGTCAATAACATTGTTTACACTTTTCTGAGCTAGTTAGGGACCCGAACACCCTAACACCCTTTGTATTACACTACACACATAATACTCTAGTTAACACCATTGGAACTTAACAAGTCACTAACCATCCAATTGAAATCTAACCATATACCCCCCCCCCTCATCCAATCGGTTCCCCAAGGGGGACATACCCCTCACATTTTTGATTATTTTATTTGATGTTGTCTAATATCTTGGAGGCACTTTATATGTTGGATAAAACTCTAATATGGATTATAAATATAACCATAAGGTTTTATACCAAACACTTAAAGCACAGATTTCAATGCAAAATACTTAGAAAATATTTAACATATATCATGCATTGGATCGGATGGTCACCCGATTGGATTGCCACCCGATCGAGTTGCCACTCGTTCCAAGATCAGTGAAGAATAGTTTGAACATAATATGAACATCAAAAATTTTCTAACCTAATCATCAAATTGAACACAGATCCATGTAGAGAATTCAGAGGCGATCAAAACCCTATGTTCAGTTCTCTCTAACTCGGCTTAAACAGAGATTAATTTGACATTTAAAGGTCCGAAAACCGACTCGTCTAATCTTCAATTCTATGGATTTTAACATGTTATGGCACAAATTGAGATGGTAAACTTGTAGATCTAACACTCGTGATCAGAACCCTATGCTTGATTTCTATCAAAACATTCTAGAAATGACTAGATCTAACTCTAAAGCTCCGAACAGTCGCTAGGTTCAAAAACATATCAGAGACATCAAATTAACAATCAAAGATCAGGAATCTTACCTTGCCCATTGTGAAGGTTAAGTAGGCCAACAATCCAATGTAAAGTGGAAGGAAAAAGTGAAGAATCAAGATCAGAAGTGTGAGAGTGTTTGAGAGTATCGAATGGTCGCCCGGTAGAGTAAAAGTCTGACTAAAACCTTTGACCTTGTATTTATAGGCTGACCAAGCATCGGATGGCCATCCGATCCAAACACTCCTCTTTGACTTTTCAAGTTTTGACCTTTTGACTTTTCAAGTTTTTAACAAGTTTGATCAGTTTTAGAAATCCACATAAGTATCTAGGTCCAAATTAATGAATCTAGGCACTTAACTTGTCTACCAAGTCCAAGTTAATGACCTTGGTTGACCCGAAACGATACAAACTGACATTTTGTTCAAACATTCAAACACTTTTTCATGAAAAATACAAGTGTCAACTTAATGAACTTGTTTTGACTTTGAATTTTACCAAGTTTTTCATGATAAACTCCCAACCCTGTTGTCCAGTCTCAGAAACTTCCTGCATCTGCTTCAAGACTACGAGTCTGAAGATCAGCTTTCTATTTCGGTTTGTTGATAAAACTAAAGCAGAAATGTAAAATCTTTTTAGGATTTTAAGAAAGTTTAAAGACTAGAAAGCTATGAAATCTTTTTGGGTTTAAGATGCTAAAATGTAATGAAATGAAATGCAATGAAAGTAAACTATTTACGAACAAATTTTTGGTGAGCGTGTTAGGGGATCATATCAGCTACCGACAAGCTACAAGTACCGTTAAGCTTGATTTCATACTTAGTGTTAAATTTTCATACAAATTTCAATCTGCTCAGGATACGAATTAGTGTTTTAATAGCTTAACTTATACGCGTGTCCCACCTCAGAATATATTCTCGTATCCAGACTTCTATATTCAGTCTTACAAGTGAACGTAGAATAATGATATCTGTAAACGGGTAATGCGAGGCCATGAGAGCTCAGGTTAGAACTTCCGTTCAGACAAAGAGATGATGGCTCGACTTTTGGTGTGTCCCGTTTGGGGATTTTTTCTTCAACATCACATGATTAGCATTTTGCAATGTTTCATCATTTTTTATGCTGAGGGTGAGCTTTAAGATTAAAGCAGTGCAGAGTATTATACGAGGACTAGGCTATTGCTTCTGCAAAATCAGAAGTCCTGGTATAATACCCCAGATATCATCACGCACATAGAACTAGTATGTCAGAAATAGAGAATCTTTCAAACAAGATTTCAGGGGTTACCATTATATCCGAGAGATGTTCCCCACGTATTAAGCAAGAAATGATTTTATGTTTATATCCCGATCAAATCTACTAAATGTATAAAAACCTACCGGCATATCATCAGTGAGACTGCTTAACATCTTTTAATCGTTACATTTCTTTAGCGTACTGTAACTGTCTAGCTAATGTACTATCATTTCCCCTTTATACACAAACTCTTTTTCGGTTTTCTATTGTTTTTGCGTTTTACATTTTTTATTGTTTTTGGATTTTCTGAAAATATTATCTATCTCCCCCTAAATACCAAAACAACTAAAAAATACGTCAAACCAGTGCAGATTGCTTCTCAACATCATCTACAGTGGTACCTTCATCAACTCCAAGAATCCCCTCCGCAACCGATAATAGCTTCATACCATTTAGTTTTAAAAGATATTGAAAACGTGTTCTATCAAAAGCTTTGGTATGTAAATCAGCTTTTTGTTCGTCGGTGTGGATTTTGTCAATTCGTATCAACTTCTTCTTGAAGCAATCTCGGATGAAGTGATGACGAATTTCAATATGTTTGGTTTTAGCGTGATGAACAAGATTTTTTGTTATGTTAATGGCTGCCTCATTATCAACAAAAATAGGTGAAGTAAGAAATTGCAAACCGTAGTCGCGCATCTGTTGCTGAATCCACAAGATCTGAGAGCATCAGCTGCTGGCAGATACATACTCCGCTTCACATGTAGACAAAGCAACAGAGGTTTGCTTCTTACATTGCCACATGACCAATTGGGGTCCGAAAAATTGGCAACCAACAGTTGTTGATTTAGCATTGACTTTGCAGCAACCGAAGTCAGAATCAGAGTACCCCTCAAGTGTAAAGTCACCATCTTTTGGATACCACAACCCCAAGCTTGGAGTTCCTTTCAGGTAACGTAATATCCTCTTGACGATCGACATATGTGATGATCTAGGGCTTGATTGAAATTGGGCCGCGTGGCAGGTTGGATACATTATATCAGGCCTTGATGCTGTCAAATAAATCAGCGATCCGGTCATGGAGCGATATAATGTTTCATCGACCTTCTCCCCGGTGAGATCAGGGTTTATCCCATGATTCGTCGCTAACGAGGTGGACATTGGAGAAGTCTCGGACATCCCAAATTTCTCTAAGATGTCGGGAACATACTTTGTCTGATGTATGAAGGTTCCTTCGGGCATTTGGTCAACCTGGAGCCCTAAGAAGAACTTCATCTCACCCATTGAAGACATTTAAAACTTCTGCTTCATCACTTTTTCAAAATCAGAGTTCTTCATTTGTCGACCCAAAAATAATGTCATCCACGTAAATCTGGATTATCAGAAGATGACCATCGACTTCTTTCGTGAAAAGAGTGGCGTCTACCTTGCCTCGGATAAAGCCATTGGCTAGCAAATGTTGAGAGAGCGTCTCGTACTAGGCTCTCGGGGCCTGATGCAAGCCGTACAGTGCCTTGTCCAAGAGGTAAACCTTATCTTTGTGGATTGGGTCGGTGAAGCCTGGTGGCTGTCCGACATATGCCTCCTCTTTCACTTTGCCATAGAGAAATGCCGACTTAACATCTAGCTCATATACTTTAAATCCTTTCCATGAAGCAAACTCTAGGAAGATTCTGATAGCTTCAAGACGAGCAACAGGAGCATAAACCTCGATAAAGTCTATCCCTTCTTGTTGACTGAAACCCTGGACCACAAGTCGAGCTTTGTTCCGAACAATAACCCCTCGGTCGTCTCTTTTACACTTAAACACCCACTTCATGTTTATCTTCCTATGACCATCAGGCAGGTCCACCAGCTTCCACACACCCAGTTTCTCAAACTAACTCAGCTCCTCCTGCATTGCGTTGACCCAGGAATCTTCAGTTAGTGCTTCCTTGTAGGTTCGCGGCTCAATCAGCGAAATGAAACAACTAAGTGAAAATTCTGTTTGTAAAGGAGCAACTTTAGTATAAAAACAAGTAAGGCCATGGTCAATCTGGCTTCTGGTGCGAACGCCTGACTGTAGCTCTCCTATTATCAACTCTTCTAGATGGTATGAAAGAGTCCTCGGCATAACCTCATCTGGAATATCCACCTCGCCTTCCAAATTCGTAACATTCTGATCCGCAACTTATTCATTGACAGGAATTGACTGATCTGAAGATTGGATTTCCTCTCCCTCAGACTCTGAATCACCATGGTCAAAGGTAGGAATATCATCAGATTCTGAATTATCATTGACTGCCGTCTGATTTTCAGGAGCAGGCTCTCGTTCCGAAGTTGTCGGAGTTTGCTGAGCTTCATCATTCTCTTCAGTGTGACTTGGACCAGCTTCATCATCATTGGAAGTTTATCGTTGATGTTTAGAAGATCCTGCTGGAAATCTTTCCTGTGATGCTTCATATTCTCTTAAAATATCCAAATCATCAAAGAACTCTGGCTCTTCTTCCATGCCGTACCGTACAATTGCAATACGTGTTGTGAATAGGTAACAGGACTATATTTGACTGCTTATGATGTTTATATGTGAAATTAAATGTATTGGTAAAATTAAATTTTGATAAAAAATTATGTTGGCAACGGTAAGATAAACGCTTATCGCGTAACGGTTAAAATGCGAGACGAACATCGGTGACCACCCGGACAGTGTTAAAATCCTAAAAATAGCCTGTTATGATTAAAATGATAGTTTTAATCCTATTCGTGAGGACAAATAAATTTAAACACTAAGAAACTCTATTTTTCGAGTTTAAGCGCGTACCGCGCGATGTAGCGCGTATACCGACAAGATACTGTCAACAGGGCCTATCAAGACAACTGAAAATCATTTCAGGAATAACTTGATAAGTTTATTCTTATAGAATGACAAAAATAAATAAAAACGCTTAAATTCCTATTTTTGCGATTAAAAGCGCGTACCGCGCAGCACAGCGCGCATACTGCCAAATACCGACAACGTAGCCAGTCCAGGCAAACAAAATATTGTTCAGTAATATTTTGGCAGGTTTATTTTTATAGAGCGCTAAAAATAATTTAGAACGCACTAAAACGGGTTAAAAACACTAGATAAAATACCCGGTATCCAGTAAAATACTTGTTTAAACTATTAAACTCCATATGTATATGTATATATATAAGAAAATGTGTGTGGTTAGGAGAGAGAGAGGGAGTTGGCAGCCAAGGGAGGGGCCACCTCTTCTTGGAATTGTGAAAGTGTGCCAAGTGGCCCTTGTGTCATACAACCTAATCATCATAACTCTTTAAACACTTCACTTTAAGAATTGAGAAGATTAAAAATCACTCTCTCTCTTCCCTCTTGATACCTCACGGCCGAAACCATCACACGCACACACACACATTCAAAAATTTCAAACCTTTCTATGATGATTCAAGGGCTTTTCAAGATGATTTCAAGCTAAAAAGGGTGTTTGGAAGTGATTCCAAGCAAGAACAACCTCCATCTCATCATCTATTCTCAAAAACCCATCTAAAATCTTGAAGGTATAAAATTTGTTTCATAAATCTTGTTTTGATTCTTGATGATCTTAAATGATGATGGAAGTTTCTCTTGTTCTTGAATCTAAACATAAACTTGAAACTAAAACAAATGGGTTTTTGAAACAAAAATAAAATGGATTAGTATATATGTGTGGGTGTAGCCGTATATATTTACATATACGTATATGAGATTGAGTCTTGACTTTGGATGGATTCTTGTTTGACATAATTTTGTAAAGTGAGGTGCATGTGTGATCAAAGGAATGTTCTAAAAGTTTTTATGATTATAAATGGATTTGTGAAAAGTAAAATTTTGGAACTATATGTATGTATATGTGGTCGAAAGTTTAAGAGTGTGTGTATCTTGTTGTGTTTTAATTTTGTTAAATGATTCTTACTTGATTTGATTTTGAAAAGATGATTACATGCATGTGTTGTAAATGAGTCATAAAAAAAGTTCATAAAAAGGTTCCATGATTGAAGTAGTTGTGTTAAAAAGTGAAGTTTTGGAAGTTTATGCATGTGTGTATATGTGTGTATGTCGTGTATGTATATATGTATAGGTAAGTGTATACACTAAATTTTGTCATATGTAAATAAAAGAGGGAATGTTGCATTTATGTGAAATGATCTAATGATGATGGAATGAACATGTTGTGATTTATAAGAACATGAAGTAAATGTATCCTAGATGCATTTAAGGTTATGTAAGATGATGATGTTATGATATGGGTATAATAGATGCATCTACTTAGACATGCATGATGATATATGTTTATAAAAAGATGAATTGAGTATGGTTTAGTAAAAATTAATTATGACCAGATTATAAACCTTAAAATAAAGTTATTTTGAAGTGATTGGTGATATATAACTTTGTCATAATGTTTGCTAGCTTAGCATGTGGTACTTTGTGCGTTAAAAGTTGTAAAATACGTGAAACCGCATGATTTATGTGACTTACACAAAAACTGCACTAATCTGATTATAATCACTATTTTAATCAGTAAATGACATGTCTTGTGTTAAAATATCAAGTCGATTCGAGTTACGATGATTATAGTAACGTTTAACGCAAAACTATGCGTTAAAACAGTTAAAAATCGGCTTTTCGGTTGATTTTTATAAAACTGATTTAGATCAGTAAATAAACTGATGTTTTTAGTTTAGAAACAAGTATTTTAACTAATTTTAAGCTTACTTGGTGTTTGGTTGGTCATATGTGACTTCCGACGCTCGAAAACGTTACCGAATCGCTAAAATACGCATTTTTCAATGAACACTAGTATGGGTGAATTTTGAGTGAATCTTATATGATAAAATGTATTAATTGATTTGAAAATGTAAATGTGATAATATGTTAAGTGATAATTTGATAATGGAAAATTTAGACTATGCATGTATGCATGTACGTTTTGTGCGGTAGAAACGGTAAAATTGTGTTAAATGTGTAACATGTTTGTCAAGCACGAAATTTGGTATATGTGAGATGTTTTATCTATATTTGCTTTAAAAATGACAAAATAGTTAAGTTAGTAATGTTTCGCGTGTTTCGGTGTTAAATTATGAGAATATTTATGTATATATACTACGACGTACAAATCGTAGATATATTGCGTAGAAACGGGAGAGTTAACAGATTTACACAATAATGGTCACTAATAAAATCATTCAAATCGCAAAATCATATAAATATATATATATATATATATATATATATATATATATATATATATATATATATATTAACGTGCCAACATAATCAAAAATGACAACTTTTCGAGAAAATCTCAAAGTTATGTGATAATTCTAAGAAACGGAGAAACTAAGGATTTTTGTGTTAAATATGTATATTGATTTAAGATTGTTCCTATATCAGGACGTATATAAAAATCAATTTTTGGGATTGCGGTATTAAAATACGCACCCAAAGGTGAGTGTCACTGAACCCCTCTTTTTACTGCTTTGTACATATTTTGGGGTGGAACACGTTGTTAAAAGGGTTTAATAATGTTTTCGAAATAAAACATACCTTTTACTATAAAATATATCTTTTTGCTGAAAATATATGAAATTTGATAACTTATACATTTTGAAGTAAAACGATTTTGAAGAATGAATATTATAAGTGCGGTATTTCTTAAGTGAAACGAGACCGTATGAATTCGGGATGAATTCCGGACCGAGTCTCAACATTTGAGTGACAGGGGAATTCGTAAATCGTAGTATATTAAATTGTCATATTATTAGGATATATATATTGTACATGAGGCAGACATCATATTGTTCTTCGAGAAAGAACCCTGCGCCCATGATGTCGTTTAATCAATTAAGTATGGTATGCGAGGAATTGTTGGTAGATCTATCGGGTTGACAACCCCGTCATGACCGGTCACCCCGTGTCAATGTCAAACGACGAATTATTATTCTGTTTATTTTCTAGCTTTGATTATCCCTGCATGGTTAATATATAGTTCGTATCGTCTAGCTAACATACGAGTCTGAAAATTGACGCAATAATTTAATATATAAAACCTGGGCAGTATTACCGTTGTCGGAGTAATGAACCGACGAAAGGCCCATGGATTTTTTATAAGAAAGTAAAATGGACTTTCTAAGAGTTAAATGAATGTTTTACATAAACACCTAAACAGAAAGTTTTCCATGGAATAAATTCTGTTAGTAAACGAATAAGTGAACTCACCTTCCTTTGTGTTGACACTTGATTTTAACGTGTTCTACAGGTACATGAATTTGGCTTCGGGAAATCATGGCGTATCTTGTGTTTGAATGATGCATGTTGTTTGTTTGAAAATGTTGGAAAACTTTTAAACTTTCTGGGACTTTTGTAATAAGATCCGCAAGGGTCAAAGACATCTTAACTATGTAATTGTGTCATGTCTTAAAATGTAATGTTTAATAATTTATGTTTAAAATAAACCAATATGTCCAACAATAAATTGCATCGCTCGACAAGATATAAATGGGCACCAACTTCCGTCTCCATTACGTTTAAATATTCTGCTGCGACGTTTTTGGGGTGTGACAGAAGTTGGTATCAGAGCCATTGGTTGTTAGCGAACTAGATGTTTTCGTGGAAAACACTAGACTTCAACCGAAGAACTTTTAGATTTAAAGTCCAAAATTCTCGAAGCCAAGAATTTTAAATAGACATAGAAAAATTTTATCGTATATGAAAACCCTTATGTGATTATGTGCATATGTCATTCTCTGTTTATTTTGAGCTTAGGTGTTACTATTCATGTTGATCACACACTTACTTGTACGGTTATATATGTGTCACAGATATCGCACGAGCACGAGGTCATCGAGATCAATGACTCAAGTAGCGAGCCAGATTTCGAGACTTCACCCAGATCCATTTTACCAGAGACACCTATCACGACCCCACAGATGGTTGGTATGGCTGAGTTTGCTTCATCATTCCGTGTCAACCCTGCTTTCGCTAGCCAGGTAGACCCCCCATATGCTTTCAAAAGCAACGAGTGGATTGATGACAACGATGACGCTCCTCTCTCGATCCATGAGACAGGACAATCATCTGGCACAGTACCAGTTATCGAAGACGTGATCAGAGATGTCCCTGTATTTGGAGGACCTTTTAGTATTGCACCAGCAGTGGATGCCACTATTGTTACAGCTCGACCATTAGAGCCGTCTGTTGCTCCACCTGCTACTGTGATCGAGCCCGTTGCTGAGGTCCCTCCACCTGTTTTGTCAGAGTCACCTTTACCTGTCATTGAGTCACGCACATCTTCTACACCTCTATTAGTGTATTATCGCCGCGGGAAGAGAGTTAGGCCTGCTGGAGAGGTTGCTTCCACGTCACAGGTTGAGACTGCATCTGCTTCTAAGAAGCAGAAAGGAGTTTGGGTGGATCGATGTTGCCATTGTGACCGACAGTTCGCTGCCATGCGTGAAGAACTGGAAACGACTAAGGGTAAACTGAAGGACCTCGAGGGGCAAATGGATTGGTACAATGAGCTGAAGGAACTGGATGACAACGCGATGGATCAGATGCATTGGAGGATAGTAGATTTGGAGGAATTGGTTAGGAAGATGCTAGATTTCATAGGGATGAATTGTTAGATGTTGTTTATGTTTGTTTGTGGTTGTTTGTTTTTGGTTGTAGTGTCTGGATACTCTTTTGGTGCTTTTCTTTTGGGGGCCTGCGTGCCATTTATATTTTGTGATATTAGGTAGAAATTTTGTGAAAAACTTGTTATGGGTGTCGATGTAGACATACCAATGATAGATATCATGTACCGAAAAACAAGTTGTTAATTTCTATGGTAATATCAGATGATTAACTTTTGGTTTAAAAATTGTTCTCATTAATGTGTGGATATTATACATGCACAATGTTTGGTCCACTAATATTTAATGATTGAATTATTTTTATTTTAGTTATCGTCTCATGTGATTATTATTGTTGTAAATAATAGAAACGACGAAAATGCCGCCAAAAAGCAAAATCGGATACTGGACTACCTGCCACCCCAGAGGAGTTGGCACGACTTATAACTCAACACGTTAATACTGCCTTGGAACAGCGTGATGCTAACCAAAATGACGGTCAGAAACGTGAATGTGTTACTCCTGGGCAGGATCTTGGTGGGACACAGATTGGAAACCCTTCAGGTAAAATAATGATCGGAAAGTTTTGGTTGTTCATTTGTTATGATCTCATTGGAACATATTCCTGATTTCTATTAACCATATGAATAGTGCACCGGAGCGTACACAAAACAATCCAGGGTTGTAGCCCAAGATCATTTACTGGTGTCCTATGCAATGACGTGACCTCGATATGCGTGATATCAGGCTGTCAGAATGAGTCAGTTATCCGAGTGTTTCAGCGATCTGAACTTGGAATTGGAAATCCGAAGAAGCGCAAACTCGAGAGCTCCAAGAAGACTCCCGAAGTTGGAAGTAGGAAGAAACACAAATTGGAGAAAGCAAGTACAGCTAACCCTCAAGAGTCAGGGAAGGGTAAGGACAACAATGGACAAGAAAAGTGCGCCAGATGTAGCCGAACCGGACATGTGACTTCCCAGTGTTACGCTAAGAATGCCCTGGATGGAGCTATGCTCGAAGGATGTTTTACGTGCGGTGAACAAGGACACTACAAAAGGGAATTCCCGAAATCGAGAGGACAGAACGTTAAGGGTAACTCTGTTGGGACAAGTGTGGGAAAGGCAAGTGAGAGTCCTGCTACTGTTACCGGTATGTTTCAAATCAAAAGCCAATCTATGTTCATACTTATAATACTAAAGCTGACTTGAGTTTCGTTCGAGAAACTATGAACCATTGTTATGTTCACCTATAAGTAAGCCAAGTGTAAAGTGTCCGATAGAACAAATAGTTGGTAAATTGATAGAAACTAGCGAGATCATTCGTAGTTATAGTATATAGTTAGGCGATTGTGATTTTAGAGATTGGATTCTTATCAGTGGAGTTGAGAAGCTTCGACGAAAATGCAAGAATGAATTCACTATCAGAGGAAGAAGTGAGGACTATCGCTCGGAGAAGCTAGTTGGAATATTTCGTCCTGATGAAAATGGAAAGGCGGAAGCTGCTTGCGGGAATTGCTTAAGAAAAGTTTTGAGTGTTAATAGTCGAGAGTGGTCAGTGTTGTGAGGATGCTGAGTTGTTGTGAAAGGGGCTATCCAGCGGTTGTAGTGAATGCGATGGATACAGAAACCGAATGAAGGAACGTCTAAGAGATTTCTATCAAACACAACTATCCGAAAGACTTCCTAAAAAGACTTACCTGGATCTTCTTTACAAGATGGATCAAACTTCGTATTGATCTGACTTACGGTGCTACGCCCGATTGCACAATCTTCTTACAGATTAAGCACCGCCGGAAATGTTAGAAATGACGAGATAGTTTTAAGAGCTTTTGGACAAGGATTTCATTCGATTGAGCTTTTCGCCTTAAGATGCATCTGTCTTGGTGGAATGAAGAAGGATGATGAGTAGTGTATGTGGTATAATATTCGAATGCATTTGAAGAGGATGGAGAGTGTTGAGATGAGAGTTTAGGAATCGAGAACGTGTGTAATATAGATCTACAAGGATTCTTCGTAAGAATCCAAGTTTCTCGCAGAAACCATGAGACTATATTCATTATATTCGTTTGGTTTATTCCTATTAGTGCGAAAACAAAACCTGTAGAGTAAAAATTTCGGGGACGAAATTTCCTAAACAGGGGGGAGACTATGACACCCGGCTCTCCAGGCCGTACCGTACAATTGCAATACATGTTGTGAATAGGTAACAGGACTATATTTGACTGGTTATGATGTTTATATGTGAAATTTAATGTATTGGTAAAATTAAATTTTGATAAAAAAATTATGTTGGCAACGGTAAGATAAACGCTTATCGCGTAACGGTTAAAATGCGAAACGAACGTCGGTGACCACCCGGACAGTGTTAAAATCCTAAAAATAGCCTGTTATGATTAAAATGATAGTTTTAATCCTATTCGTGAGGAAAAATAAATTTAAACACTAAGAAACTCTATTTTTCGAGTTTAAGCGCGTACCACGCGATGCAGCGGGCTGTCAAGACAACTGAAAATCATTTTAGCAATAATTTGATAAGTTTATTCTTATAGAATGACAAAAATAAACAAAAACGCTTAAATTCCTATTTTTGCGATTTAAAGCGCGTACCGCGCAGCACATCGCGCATACTACCAAATACCGACAATGTAGCCAGTCCAGGCAAACAATTATTGTTCAATAATATTTTGGCAGGTTTATTTTTATAGAGCGCTAAAAATAATTTAAAACGCACTAAAACGGGTTTAAAACGCTAGATAAAATACCCGTTATCCAGTAAAATACCTGTTTAAACTATTAAACTCCATATGTATATGTATATATATAAGAAAATGTGTGTGGTTAGGAGAGAGAGAGGGAGTTGGCGGCCAAGGGAGGTGCCACCTCTTCTTGGAATTGTGAAACTGTGCCAAGTGGCCCTTGTGTCATACAACCTAATCATCATAACTCTTTAAACACTTCACTTCAAGAATTGAGAAGATCAAAAATCACTCTCTCTCTTCCCTCTTGATACCTCACGGCAGAAACCATCACACACACGCACACACATTCAAAAATTTCAAACCTTTCTATGATGATTCAAGGGCTTTTCAAGATGATTTCAAGCTAAAAAGGGTGTTTGGAAGTGATTCCAAGCAAGAACAACCTCCATCTCATCATCTATTCTCAAAAACCCATCTAAAATCTTGAAGGTATAAAATTTATTTCATAAATCTTGTTTTGATTCTTGATGATCTTAAATGATGATGGAAGTTTCTCTTGTTCTTGAATCTAAACATAAACCTGAAACTAAAACAAATGGGTTTTTGAAACAAAAATAAAATGGATGAGTATATATGTGTGGGTGTAGCCGTATATATGTATGTATACGTATATGAGATTGAGTCTTGACTTTTGATGGATTCTTGTTTGACATAATTTTTGTAAAGTGAGGTGCATGTGTGATCAAAGGAATGTTATAAAAGGTTTTATGATTATAAATGGATTTGTGAAAAGTAAAATTTTGGAACTATATGTATGTATATGTGGCCGAAAGTTTAAGAGTGTGTGTGTATCTTGTTGTGTTTTAATTTTATTAAATGATTCTTACTTGATTTGATTTTGAAAAGATGATTACATGCGTGTGTTGTAAATGAGTCATAAAAAAAGTTCTTAAAAAGGTTCCATGATTGAAGTAGATGTGTTAAAAAGTGAAGTTTTGGAAGTTTATGCATGTGTGTATATGTGTGTATGTCGTGTATGTATATATGTATAGGTAAGTGTATACACTAAATTTTGTCATATGTAAATAAAAGAGGGAATGTTGCATTTATGTGAAATGATCTAATGACGATGAAATGAACATGTTGTGATTTATAAGAACATGAAGTAAATGTATCCTTAGATGCATTTAAGGTTATGTAAGATGATGATGTTATGATATGGGTATAATAGATGCATCTACTTAGACATGCATGATGATATATGTCTATAAAAAGATGAATTGAGTATGGTTTAGTAAAAATTAATTATGACAAGATTATAAACCTTAAAATAAAGTTATTTTGAAGTGATTGGTGATATATAACTTTGTCATAATGTTTGCTAGCTTAGCATGTGGTACTTGGTGCGTTAAAAGTTGTAAAATACGTGAAACCGCATGATTTATGTGACTTACACAAAAACTGCACTAATCTGATTATAATCACTATTTTAATTAGTAAATGACATGTCTTGTTTTAAAATGTCAAGTCGTTTTGAGTTAGGATGATTATAGTAACATTTAATGCAAAACTATGCGTTAAAACGGTCAAAAATCGGCTTTTCAGGTGATTTTTATAAAACTGATTTAGATCAGTAAATAAACTGATGTTTTTAGTTTAAAAACAACTATTTTAACTAATTTTAAATTTACTTGGTGTTTGGTTGGTCATATGTGACTTCCGACGCCCGAAAACGTTACCGAATCGCTAAAATACGCATTTTTCGATGAACACTAGTATGGGTGAATTTTGAGTGAATCTTATATGATAAAATGTATTAAGTGATTTGAACATGTAAATGTGATAATATGTTAAGTAATAATTTAATAATGGAAAATTTAGACTATGCATGTATGCATGTACGTTTTCTACGGTAGAAACGGTAAAATTGTGTTAAATGTGTAGCATGTTTGTCAAGCACGAAATTTGGTACATGTAAGATGTTTTATGTATATTTGCTTTAAAAATGACAAAATAGTTAAGTTAGTAATGTTTCGCGTGTTTCGGTGTTAAATTATGAGAATATTTATGTATATATACTACGACGTGCAAATCGTAGATATGTTGCATAGAAACCGGAGAGTTAACGGATTTACACAATAATGGTCACCAATAAAATCATTCAAATCACAAAATCATATAAATATGTATATATATATATATGTATATATGGACTCATATATATTAACGTGCCAACATAATAAAAAATGACAACTTTTCGAGAAAATCTCAAAGTTATGTGATAATTCTAAGGAACGGAGAAACTTAGGATTTTTGTGTTAAATATGTATATTGATTTAAGATTGTTCCTATATTAGGACGTATATAAAAATCAATTTATGGGATTGTGGTATTAAAATACGCACCCAAAGGTGAGTGTCACTAAACCCCTCTTTTTACTGCTTTGTACATATTTTGGGGGTGGAACACGTTGTTAAAAGGGTTTAATAATATTTTCGAAATAAAACATACCTTTTACTATAAAATATATATTTTCGCTGAAAATATATGAAATTTGATAAGTTATACATTTTAAAGTAAAACGATTTTGAAGAATGAATATTATAAGTGCGGTATTTCTTAAGTGAAACGAGACCGTACGAATTGGGGATGAATTCCGGACTGAGTCTCAACATTTGAGTGACAGGGGAATTCGAAAATCGTAGTATATTAAATTGTCATATTAGTAGGATATATATATATTGTACATGAGGCGGACATCATATTGTTCTTCGAGAAAGAACCCTGCGCCCATGATGTCGTTTAATCAATTAAGTATGGTATGCGAGGAATTGTTGGTAGATCTATCGGGTTGACAACCCCGTCGTGACCGGTCACCCCGTGTCAATGTCAAACGAAGAATTATTATTCTGTTTATTGTCTAGCTTTGATTATCCCTGCATGGTTAATATATAGTTCGTATCATCTAGCTAACATACGAGTCTGAAAATTGACGCAACGAAAGGCCCATGGATTAATGAACCAACGAAAGGCCCATGGTTAATATATAGTTCGTATCACCTGAGCAGTATTACTGTTGTCGGAGTAATGAACCAACGAAAGGCCCATGGATTTTTAATAAGAAAGTAAAATGGACTTTCTAAGAGTTAAATGAATGTTTTAAATAAACACCTAAACAGAAAGTTTTCCTTGGAATAAAATCTGTTAGTAAACGAATAAGTGAGCTCACCTTCCTTTGTGTTGACACTTGATTTTAACGTGTTCTACAGGTACATGAATTCGGCTTCGGGAAATCATGGCGTATCTTGTGTTTGAATGATGCATGTTGTTTGTTTGAAAATGTTGGACAACTTTTAAACTTTCTGGGACTTTTGTAATAAGATCCGCAAGGGTCAAAGACATCTTAACTATGTAATTGTGTCGTGTCTTAAAACGTAATGTTTAATAATTTATGTTTAAAATAAACCAATATGTCCAACAATAAATTGCATCGCTCGACAAGATATAAATGGGCATCAACTTCCGTCTCTACTACGTTTAAATATTCCGATGCGACGTTTTTGGGGTGTGACATTTTGTATCAGGATCTGTTCGTCTGGAACGTGGTCGTATCGAATCAGAATCGATGTGCGGAATCCATTGATTATGTCACAAGATCAACAACAACGCATTTAACGTTTAAATCCGTCTGATTTTTATTAGATCAATGATGAAAGTACAGGAGCACCGGTAGAGGATCAGACTGATAGAGGTTCCTTACAAGTTCAGCAAAATGTTTTAAATGACAAGTCCTAGCTTGCTATTTATAGACAAACTCAGGGAGGGTTGGCCATCCGATCGGATGACATCTGACATCCGTCGGACTTCACTTTTACAGTTAAGCGCCATTCCCTGGTTTGTCGTTATACACACATACATACAAATACATACAAAAGACATATATAGTATAAAATAAGACTCAATGCTGACGGAAGCTACAGACATATGAACTAACACCTATGAGGAATGTCGATCCTATATCCATCATCACCAAAAGGGAAAAGAATGGGATTTTGAAGAGCAAGATATGATGGGTGTAACTCACTAATACGTTTAAGCACACCAGATTCAGTTTCAACTAAAATGTCTCGACGATCAATAGATGCATCTAAATCATCAACAATCAGTGCCGCAACCTTAGTAGTGGATGGTAGATTATAAGTCCTACCATCTTTGTCTCTGTTGTAAATAAGGCGGAGCTTTATGTTTGCTTGAGGATTCTCATGAAAGTGGTTTCTTACCATTCTGTACGATTTAACCAACTCGTTATGAGAATCTAAAAAATCTCTGAGGTATTCAATTATTTCAACGTCCAACTCCTTTTCATGTAAGATAGTTGATTCCTATTATGAGAACAAAAAAAATAAATTTAAATAACAAACAATAATTATATTTGAATAACACTTATAAGTTGTTAAAAAATATAAATAAACCAACGAATACGCTTACCCCAATACACTCTGTCTGTTAGAGATCTCGTTCTCAGTATCATATATGTATAGCTGAGAAAACTTAGCTTTCTTGCATTAGGTGGTCTAAGGCTACCTAAACTATGACAATTTTGACCACTAATACGGTATATGAATGGGGCATTACCCTTGTTGATCTTCGAATCAACCTTTCCACCCATAGATGTAAATGAGAACATAGAATTATAACGTCGGATATTCTTCAAGAAAAACTTGCTTTTCGTATCGGACATGTGAAACAACTGTTGATACTAAGAATTAGCGTCTTTTAAGACTGGTAGCTCAACTTTCCCATATCCACAACACAAACCATTACATAGTTTATCCATTGTTATACGACCTTTGCCACCTTCTGAAGTCCACAACTTTGCATGACAAATCTCACATATTAGATCCTGGTCACCATGATCTAAATAGTCTACATAAAAATAAGTTTCAATTATCTTGAATGAATTTTATTTATTTTAAAAAAAATGTTGTCTGTTAAATAATATAAATTGCACACCTGATGAAATTCCTCTATAAGGATCCAACACAAAAAGTGTAGGATCGAATTTCGACCTAAACGAGTCGTTCGGAAGAGCTCAACTCCGTTTCAGAGGCGGAAACAAGGAAACGGATGCGTACACAGCTAGATTCACACTTTAAACCTCTTGTAGATTGATTTTACACTGTTTACATTCACAAGGAAAACCGGCAATACCTCGGTACCAGATCTGAAAACTGTTACAAATGAAATGTATGACAAGCCTATATATACTAGACTAGGACCGCTCTAAAGACATCTACCATAAAAGCGAATCAACCAAAACCTTAAAAGCGATCCATCAACTTGACCTTAAAAGCGATCCGTCAAGATGACGTATAAGCGGTTCAACAAGTTGTCCATATAAGCGAACTGCTTCAATGTTGTTATTTTGTCTTCACATAAACTCTTGTCTTATTGGACCTTTTGAAACAAACACTTCATTGAACCTTTATATCATTACTTCTCATTGGACCTCCTAGTGGTCCAATCACAAAATAATCTCACAATTATCTTTCAAGACCTTGTTGTTTACTGATATTTCAATATGTAGTAGGCATGTGATGATGTAATGTATGATGTCATCAATATGATGTCATCATCATATGTGATGACATCATGCTTGAACGAATCGCAACGTATCTCGGACTCGACATTAGACGAAGACGACAGATGACTGCACCAACAAAAAGTTCTTCGTTGGGTTGTTCGACGGAATCCAAATCTACCATAACTACTGGAGTTGTGTCACGTGCCTTGTGCTTCAATTTGCGCTTACCAGCTGATAACTTATTAAGTGATGATATGTTAGATGTTGTAGACGGATTTGTAGATGTCACATTACTTGAATTAAATGAATATACCCCAGGTGTAGATAACGCCCCATCATTATTATCTATATTATCATTTGCTAAAAATAAACTCAAAGGAAAATTGGAATTATAACATAATTAATGATGAATAAAATATTTATAAGAAATTAAATAATCTACTATATAGAATATAATACAATATATTAAGATGTTTCACGTCCCCGAAGTAATATTAACTAATGAAGTTGTAGCATTTATACTTCTGTGAAACGGGATGGGAATATTTAACTGATTTGTAACATTCGAGACTTGAGATAAGTTTTCTTTGTCACGTAAGGTGACACCAACCTTCCTATATGAAGATTTTCTCTTTGCCTTTTTACTATCAGTTATTGCTTTTCGAACTCTACGCCTTTCCCCGGTATCAATTACTTAATAATCAACCAAAAACAATAAATACATATATTATTAATCTAAACAAAACAGTAAATAAAGATATGAATTAATTTTGTGATCTAATAAAAAGTAATATTTACAGTTAGAAATATTTGAAAGAGGAGTTTTGTCCAAAAAACCTACATGTTTACATGTATTATTAAAGGTACAAGTAAGCTATTGTCGGTTTAAAGATAAATTGTTATAAACTTAAAACTTACTGTTAACATCTACTGCTACTGATCTACCGGGTGTTGATGTTGATGAACGTAAATTATAGGTTCTCTTTGACATATTCTACACAAATTAAGATCCACAAAAACGAAATACTTAACATATAAACATGGATCAAAAGATGTGCAAACTTGAGTTTCAAAACAACATCAATTAGTAGAATAATAAAACAAAATAACATTGAATAAATTATTGAGATGTTTTGAAGTGCCAATACAATACAACTAACGTTGAAGAAAGTATTGAGATGTTTTCAACTGCCAAATATTGAAATTGGAACTGACGAAATGAGTTGGGTGAATAGATATATGTTTTCAATTGAAATGCATGGCATATATATAATAGATTAAAACATATTTTATTTTTTAAACTTTATATTAATATGGAATGTATGTTATTACATTAATTAGCCAGAATCACAATTACAATCATATTTACTTTTCAAAATTGGAAAGATAATAATTACTAACCATAATTCGTAATATACATAATAATTACCAAACGGTATGAATTAACCATAATCTATTATAGTAGTGGAAAAATGATGCGTCCATGAATAAAAAAGAAACCGATAAAGTTTAAGTAAAGTGAAACCCTTGATAAGCTTATCAATTGGGCTCGGGATAGAGAACTTGAGATTAAAAGACATGAGGAACGTGGGGAAAAGAGGTCGATAGAAAGAGGGACAAATGCAAGTCCTTCTAAAAAGGCGAGGTTCCAAGATCAGGGAAGGAAGGATAAGTCGAAGGGTGGCATTACTCCTTGCAAGACAAGTGGGAAACTTCATACTGGGAATGCCTTTTGTTGGTAGATAATGTCTATCGCCTACGTCATCAGTCTAGGTCGTGTCATGTAATAGTTTAAGTGTTAGAAAGTTAAGTTTATATGTAAATGGACCAATTCGCACGAAGTGACAAGTATGAATGTCAGGTTGCACGAACTGGACTTTGCCAGTTCGTGCGAAGTGGATTGTTTAGTCCGTGCGAACTGGAACACCTATAAATAGGTGTGTTGGGTTTTTCATTTGTAACTTTTGGAGATCTGGTGTACCGAACTGCTGTCCATTTCTCTCTGTACAAGAACGTCTATTATCAATGGAAAACCGGTTTAAAGTGTATTTCTACTCTTCTACTCCTATTCTAGCACTGATTCAAGGTTACTAGTCTGTTTCCGCCTTTGTAGTCACCCATATTTGACTCAGATTGACTTGTTTTGATCGAATATCGATCCTACAAGTGGTATCAGAGCTCAGGATGAGTCAAATCAGTTGATATCAGTGTTTTGAATGGTTTAGAACTCTATACTTTACTCTTTCTTGGATTTTTGGACGAATTCACAGACAAAATGGACTGAATTCTGGGTATAACATGTAAAACATCATTTTAAACAATCCTACAAAGTTACAGACCATAATTCGAACTAAAACTGATCCAAAAGTGTCAAAAACATCAGATCGTGTGAAAATGTGTCAGTTCGTGTGAAAATTGTGTCCAGTCTGCACGGATTGAACCAGTTTGTGTGAATTTTTACCAAATCATTTGAAATTCCTATCCAGCTCGCACGAGTTGGATCAGGTCGCTTGAAATTTTCAAAAAAGTTCATCAGTTTGCATGAAGTGATTGTCCAGATCATGTGAACTCACCACTCCGCACGAACTGAAATTTTTTTTATTAAAACCTGTCACTTCGCACGATGTGAAAGTCCAGGTCGTTTGAACCTTCAGTTCATTTGAAAGTCCAGAAAGTGTGAAAGTTCAGTTCGCTTGAAAGTCTGATTTTTCAAAACTTAAAAATTTTTCAAAACATTTTTCAAAGTATAAAAATGGATAACCAAGAGTTTTACAATGCGTTCTTCAGAGGAGGTATGCCTGTTCAATCTCCAGCGAGTATAGCCCAGAATATGAATTTGGAGAACGAACTCGGAACCATGCAAAAACCACCGAAACTGCTCAACATTGAAGATTATTCAGGGTGGCATGATAGATTTTGCACGTGGGTTCAGGCGAATCATCTCGAATGTTGGTTGAACTTTGAAACAAAATACGTAGTTCCTGTCAATGATGCTGGTATTCCGAAAACACTTAACTCGTTAACTCCAGCTGAAGCAAAAAGTTTTAAAGCCGAGAAGAAAATGGTCAGTATATTGCAACAGGCAATTAAAAAAGACATTTTGGTATTGCTACAACATCAGAATGATGCACAATCTATTTGGAACTCTCTTAAATGAAATTTCTTGGAAGTGCTGCAATGATCAAAAATAAAAAGCCATTACTGAAAAAGGAATTCGACATTTTTACTGCTATCAGTGGAGAGTCAACGAAAGAATTGATTGAGAGGTACTGTCACTTGGTAGTGGAGATGAAGCGTTTGAGTATAGATAAAATAGACGAAGAGTTGGTTGATAAGTTGGCTAACGCATTACCACAAGAAGTGTGGGGTACGTTCTTAATGGTCTTGAAAAACAACTTGGAATACATTGGTTTCAATTTGAGTACGTTTATCGAGAGAATTGAAGCTCAAGAGCTTGAAATGCGAAAGATGAGTAAAATAAAATCTGCAAACGTACAACAAGATGTTCAGCTTTACTACAAAGGAAGCTCATCTGCCACATCTACTCCAAGTCCAAAGATTCAAACGGCATTCAGTGCAGATTCTTCATCAGGAGTATCTCAAAGCACGTCTAACAACAACATTTCACCATTTCCAAACTACGAACCGAATCCTAAGGTTCAGAGTTCTCCAGAACAAGTTTCTTCTCAAAGTTCTTCAGGCTCGAATAATCAGAGTTATAGTCATGGGATACTGTGCAATATCGCTGTTAACATCAAAAGCGGTCAAGATTTTACTAAGACAGCCGCAAAGCAGCATATAGCACTTCTTGCTTCCGTACTTGAGTCTTACGAGAGTCTAGTAGCCGGACGAATTGGTAACCCAGACATGACTAAAGAAGACTACGATCAAATTGATCCAGAAGAACTAGAACTCATCGACATCAAATGGGGTATGGCGAGCATTTTGAGAAGAGCTCAAAGGTTCATGGAAATTACCGGATGAAGTAGTCTAGCAGGTCCTGATCCTAAACTTGGATTCGATAAATCAAAGGTGACTTGCATCAAGTGTAAAGAAAAGGGACACTTCAAGCGTGAATGTCCGAATAGAGAAGTCAATAATCACCAGAATCCATTCGCCAACGACTATTACCGACATGCCATCTATCATAAAACCAGTCAACAACCATTCAATCCAAGACCTCAAATCGAGAATAGTCCATCAAAAGAAAAAGCTCTTCTGGTGAATCAAGATGATGAAAAACTTCCAGAAGGTTTCAGTTGGGATAAGTACATTCCAGGAGGGGGTCTTGCAATGATGGCTGAAATTGTTGAAGTGCCGGAACTAGAAATTAGTGAAGTCAGTGAAGTGATGACTGAAGAAAGTTATGCAGAACTAGAAGAGGCAGCAGCAAGGGTCTACTATTATCAGTCAGAACAGGAGGTTATTGCTAATACATTTAAATCTATAATGCCTTCTAATGTGTTTGATTCTTTTGCAGGATTCTTCAGTGAACCGACTACAGGTTTCTGCCCACTGTACGAAGCCGAACAAACACCTTTTCAAGAGATGATTGATGTTTCAAAGGAAATGAATGAAGAGACTTTGAAAGAAATAGCAGACAAAGCTCTCATGGTCAAGCTGCAAGAGGTAGAACAAACTAAAATATCTTCTGATAACAATGAGATCAAAGAAGCAACTCTGGAGTCAGTGTCAGTTGAAAAGGAGTCAATTTTGTCAGAAAATGTGAAGTCTGAGTCCGATGGCAAATCAGAAAATGTGAAGTCTGAATCCGTAGAGAAATCTGAGTCTGAGTCCGGAGTGTTTGGTAAATCGGAAAGTAAAAATGACAAACAAGAAAATGCTTTTGAAAAAGTTGATCCAATTCCTGAAACGCCATGCAAAAACAGTTTAAAACCATGCATGGATTGTCTTGAAAAAGACAAACAGTTTCAAGAGTTGAAAAAGTTTCACGACAAATTAAAATTTGATTTTAATGATGTTAAAGAAGCTTTTGACAATCTGTCATGATCAATTAAAGCGATTCAAACTGAGAGTTTGGAAAATGATAAAATTGCTAATATGTTAAAAGCTACGGTCATGGATAAGCAAATGTCGATTAACATCCATCTGGACACAATCGCATCTCTAAAGAAGGAACTTGAACTGATGCGCATTGAGACAGAAAGAGTCGACAAAAAGTTGATCAGTTATCTTTCATCTTCATATGTGATTGATCAGATAGTTCCTCAACAAGCTTTCAACAATGTTCCACCCCCCAATGTGGAATCATTACACTTAGAAATATCCAGACGGGGTGGAAGAGGCATTGAATCTCAAATTGAGAACAGAGGAGAATGAGTTACCGGAAAATATAGATGTTACATTCTCTCCGTCTGACATCGACACGAGTGGTAACTCTGATTTCGAAACGGTCAAAACTCATTTTGAGAACTCCAGTTCAGATTCTGAAGATGATGGAAACTTTCTTGATAAGTTTATACCAAAATCAGATAAAGTTTTGGATGACGATTCGATCATTATGGTTTACACGATGAAACGGAACCGACAAATTATATACTGATTTTGAGTACCCGATTCAGAATTCGAAACTGGAAAATGTTGAAAAAGTTTTCAAACTTGTGGAAATTGACATCTCAGAAGTCAACAACAATTCGTTCCTTTCAAAACCAAAAAAGTTTTTTATTAAACAACAACCATCAAACAACCCGGGAAAGCAGAATGAATTGGTGGGTAACAATGGTAACAAGAGACATGGTAATAATTTCAAAAAAGAAAGGTGTTGGTTTTGAAAAGAATATGGATAAAAGGGAAGTTAAGCCAAAAGAAAAATTGAGCGAAGTGTTTGTCGCTGGAAAGAATACAGAGGCCGAAAAGGATTATATCTTTAGTTTGAAAGCAATTCACGATTTTATTGCAGCCAAAAAGATAAAAGAAGAGACCAACAGATCCACTTTTGTTGAATATGACAAAAGAATCTGCTATCGGTGCAATGAAATTGGTCACATGGCGAAACAGTGTGTCAAAAAGATAATAAAACCAGTTTTCCAGAAACCAAAACCAAAAATTTCAAAAGATGTTAAAGGAAAATCACCGATGGTATTCCCCATGCGTATTTTGAAACGCGGTGAATCATTGAAGTCCGAGAACAAACCAAAATCAACTTTTGAAATTGGTGAATCTTCGAAAACAAAAAAGACTTCAAAGGTTTATCCTAAAACAAAGACTTTCCAAAGTCAATCATCGGTGGAGAAACCTAAAAGTTCTTTTGAAGAAAAGAAAATGGAAAAGGTTTTAAAATCTGAACCAAAAATATGTGAAACCAACAATGAGAAAATTGAGTTTGAGTTAGAAAAGGTGATTGAAGAATTTCCACATATCAAAGAGGGAACTCTAAAATCAAAGTCAAAACCTGATGTTCCAAATGTGGTTTTTAACATTCCAAAACGTGACAAAGTAGCTCATGATATTGTCTTTGGTAGTATACCAAATGTTGAGAAATCTTGGGCATCGTTGTTTAAGTAAATGTCTTGTGATATGTGCATGGGCTTCCAAGGTCTATCATTTCTAAGTGGATAATGGATAGCGGCGCCTCAAGGCACATGACAGGGATGTTAGCATTGCTCTACAACGTCAAATCAATCAATGGAGGTTATGTCGGGTTTGCTGGAACTCAAGGTCGTAGAATTGTTGGAGAAGGAATACTTACAAACGTGGTCGTATCATTTGAAAAAGTGAATTACATCGCTGAGTTAGAAAACAATCTGTTGAGCATTTCACAGATTTGTGACAAGTCTTTTACAGTTCATTTCACAAAGGATGAATGTCTGATTCTTAAACCAGGGTTTAAGATACCTGAAGAAATGGTATTGATGCGTGCTCCTCGAGAAAATGATCTCTATATACTAGACATGAGCACTGCAACAACGCCAGATAAAAAAGCACAATGCTTCGTAAGTAAGACGAAGGCAACGGAAAAAGAATCCATCATGTGGCATCGTAAAATGGGGCATATTCATGTGAGGAAAATGAACTTCTTAGTTCATAATGATCTTGTTGAAGGTGTAAATTTGAAAAGCTTCCATCTTAACAATGACTGTGTCGAATGCAAGAAAGGGAAGCAGACAAAGAAATCGCACCCGAAAAAGCTTCTGAACTCCATCAGATTACCGCTCGAAAGACTCCATATGGATCTTTTAGGTCCGGTAAATGTGAAAAGCATAAGTGGAGATCTGTATTGTTTAGTTGTCACTAACGACTTTACAAGATTCTCTTGGGTGTTGTTTCTCGAGAAGAAAGATGAAACGTTTGATTCTTTGATGAAGTTATTCAGAAAAATGGAGAATCTTTACAAACTGCCAATCAGACGCATTCGAAGCGACAATGGCACCGAATTCAAAAACAACCGCATGCTCGAATTCTGCAACGATAAAGGAATTCTTCATGAATTCAGCGCACCGTATACTCCACAACAAAACGGTGTCGCAGAACGAAAGAATTGTACGTTGATCGAAACAGCTCGTACCATGCTAGCAGATTCGAAGCTACCGGTATATTTTTGGAGTGAAGCGGTCGCTACGGCATGTTACATGCTCAATCGTGTTCTTACAGTGAAGATACACGAGAAAACTTGTTTTGAACTGCTACATCTTTACAAAACAAATCTGAAATTTTTAGAACCATTTGGATCACCATGTACTTTCATTGATCCAGACGGTAAATTTGGTGCAAAAGCTAATGAAGGTTTTTTTGTAGGTTATGCTAGTCCGTTAAAGACAGTATTTGTTCCGTGTTTGGGAAATATAATACAAGTTCAACACGTTGATTGTCAAAGGTTCACTGCTCCGGAACAACTTCTCGGAAACAGGTTGCTATTTGATTACGATAATCTCTGGTAGTCATTCCATTTGCCGACAGAGCCTAGTTAGAGGAACTAGCATTCTTATACCAACAACAGCAGTTTCTTTCACAAGAACAAGTGTCGAGACCGTTGGTAGTTTCTTCGCCCACCGAGGGTTCAAATGATCATGAGGCTGGTCCGAGTGGAACTGCACACGAGCCCCCAGAAGAAACAGCTCCAATATTTGACCAATCTGACGACTCAAAATCGGAAACCGATCCGACTTATGACGAGGAACCAAATATTGAGAATTCAAATTCTGTTGATCACACGGATGATCAGAACATAACAAATTTGCAATCGGAAGTGAGCATACTAGATACAGTCATGCCAAGAACATTATCTTACCATCCGTCAGAACAAATCATTGGTGTCCTTCACAGTGGCATGAAAACCCGCGAACAAATCAACAAAGGGCTTACATGTTTTTATGCATTTGTCGCTCCTTTACAAGTTGATTTCTCATTAAAATGTTTTATCTCGCAGGTAGAGCCAAAAACATACAAAGAAGCATTGACCGAAGAGAGTTGGGTAAATGCAATGCAAGAAGAGCCACAACAATTTGAAAAGCTTGGAGTGTGGAGGTTGGTTGATCTCCCCGGTGATCAGAAATTGATCAAGACCAAGTGGGTCTTCAAATGTAAACGAGATGATAGAGGGGTTATTGTAAGGAACAAAGAACGTTTGGTAGTCCAAGGATTTAGTTAGCAAGAAAGGATTGACTTTACTGAAGTGTATGCTCCCGTTGCTCGACCCGAGGCAATTAGAATCTTCTTGGCATTCGCGTCTTGGAAGGGATTCAAGGTCTACCAACTGGATGTCAAATCTGCATTTCTCTATGGAAAGATCAAAGAAGAAGTGTACGTAGGAAAACCACCGGGGTTTACTGATCATGTACACAAAACAAGGTGTATCTACTCGACAAGGCGTTATACGGACTACACCAGGCCCCGAGAGCCTGGTACGAGACGCTTTCCCAGCATCTGCTGTCACACCCTGGCTTTTGCGGAAGCGTGGGTTTATTTGGTGTGACTTCTTAATACCATAGCAATTATCATAACAATGCTATATGAAAATAAAACATATGATGTTAATCCATTCATCAAGTTTTAAAAGTTATCACAACAACATTGTTTAAAAAGTCGACACTTAAAACAAGTTAACATGTGTTCACATGACACAACCAAAAGACATGAATAAAAACACAGTTTAAGACTTGTAACCCGTCCAGGCAAGGATCACATTTCCTAAACTCGGATGACATCATTATTCCTTACGCAGCTTGACGTGAATGCATACCTTGCCAGATCCACTAATTTCCTGAAATACATGTAGTTTGAAAAATCAATAAAAAGTTGAGCGAGTCATGTAAAAGTGAGTATGTATAAACCTTTAAAGTATGTATAAAAGTCCCTAGTATGTAGCAATAAGGAAAAAGAGATCACCAATGGGTTGCAAAGCCACTGGCATGTGTGAGAAAGTGCAGGGAAACTCAAACCTAGCAAATTTGTTACCGGGCTTCGACGGTAAGACACAGTCACCTCTATGGGCCGCCCCGGCCTCACGGGTGTGGGCTCCCTACACCCAAATAGATCTATCACTCTTGTGTCCCTCGGTCCTAACTACGAGGATCAATGGCCTCAAGTGTTGTACCCACCCCTCACATGATCTAGTAGTATAAACCCTCCCTACGCTAACCATACCATGTAAATAAATTTTTGTGATAATTGTCGCATGTATTTCACCCCCGAAGTATAAAACTGAAAGTAGTAAAGAGAAAAGGGGGACATGAACTCACAGAAGTGCGTATCCTGAAACGTCAATCTCCAACTCAATCTATTGCGTGACGACCTACATGTACTAATGCCTATTAGACGGATGGTCGTGCCTTGGCTTAGGGTTTAACGTTCTTGGAAAAATAGTTAGGCACCTATTTCGTATTCACACTTCTTAATTATTTTATAAGTGTATTTGTTGGTGCATCTAGTGTTTGTTAACTTCGTCTTAATCGAGTCTTATGTCTAGATAGGATAAACAAGCACACAACAGAGTTAAAATTAGGGTTTTAAAGGTTAAAGGTGGTAATTCTGCTTGAAAGTGACATTGTTCATTTCAAGCGAAATCAGATGCTTGTTATTCCGCTTGAACTTAACATAGAGGTTTCGCTTGAGTGTGTTTGAAGCGAAATCAGGGTCCGCTTGAGATGTTTCAAGCGGAATCACCATTACTATAAATAGGAGATAGGTTGTGTCATTTGGAGCGGAATCTGATCATTAGTTCTATGTCGAGGTGCTGTCCGTTTGTCATTTGAACGTGTAAAAACTTAGGATATCAGTAATAGATAAAGAATTGAAAAGGAACAAGCTGTTTGACATTGTTTGCATTAATTCCGCCTTTGTAAATGATGATGAACTACTCAACTTGACTGTTTAGGGTCATCGGAACGATCCAACAAGTGGTATCAGAGCTCAGGACGAGGAGTTCATACCAATTTAGCTTGATTATACCGGATTCTCTCACTTCTACTCATTCTTTTCTGATCTTTGGCCTGATTTTGACATATATCAAGCGAAACATAGTGTTAACTAATCCCTGAAAGAATTGGACCTTAATTGGAACAAAATTGGACAAAATTGTTTAATTCCGCTTGAAAAACATTGCGAACATGATGACGTCATAAGATATTCCGCTTGAAAATCAGTGTAATTCCAAGCGGAATTACATATATTGGCTTATTTCGCTTGAAACTTGTGTCTGATTTCGCTTGAAAGTTCTGTGTAATTTCGCTTGAATTCATATTCCGCTTGAAATTTCAAGCGAAATAAGAGATTTCGTTTGAAAAGACTTATTCCGCTTGAGCAGTATTTCGCTTGAAAAAGTGATTTCGCTTGAAATTGCTGTTTTTCAAAATTTCAAAAATTTTCTAAGTGTTTGTTGATCGTTTCAGGTACTTGGAAATGGATGATCTGTTCATGAATCCGTTCTGTGATGTGTTTGCTTATACCAGTGGTTCGGGAGATGGCACAACGAACAACACGAATGAGACTACACAGACATCGAGTGCAAAGAAGATTCTTTCCGATGCAATGAGTGTAGAAAGTGCTTACGGTACATACAACAAGCCTCCTAAACTATTGGCGATCGAAGATTACAACCGGTGGGCTACCAGATTTGAGGAGTGGCTTAAAGCATTCGCATACTTAAGCTAGAAAAGTTTAAAGAATGGTTACAGTTCGGGAGATCGTGTTGGTGAATGTTTGACAGATATTGATGATGTTGAAAGATACGTTGCTGAACAAAAATGCATAGCATTGATTCATCAGTCAGTCAGAGATGATATAATTTCATTGATCGAGTATACAAATTCGAAAGATCTTTGGGAAAAGTTGAAAGTTAAATGTGTAGGTAGTGCTGAGATTGTGAAAAACAAAAAGAAATTGTTACCTAAAGAGTTTGATTTATTTAGTTGTATGAAGAATGAATTTGTTTGTAAAATGATCGAGAGATTTGGGCATCTGAAGATGGAGCTGGCTAGACATGGAATCACTTATACTCAAGAGGAGTTGGTCGACAAATTGTTTGATTCGTTGTCGAATGATCAAGATTGGCAATACTTTGCCTTGATGTTGAAGAACACTATCAAGCCGCTAGAAGAGTTGACTGTGGATTTGCTGATCGAAAGACTAGAAAGCTACGAGTTGGAGATAAAGAAATCTAAGGTCAACAATTCAACTTATTAGCAGAATGTGGAGCTGTATTACAGAGGAAATCTTCCAAAGACCGGATCTCCAAGAACAGCATTTTCTGCAGAGAATTCAAATTCTGTGAATCATGAAACTCCTCATAGTCGCTTTCACAGTGGATCTTCTTCAACAACTTCAAACCAATCTGCATAAAAGAATTTATTCCAATGTAACATTGCTGTGGATCTGAAGAACGCTCAAAATTTCAATGAAGAGTCAGCAAAACAACAGATGGTATTCTTAGCATCTGTGCTTGAATCATATGAGAGCCTCGTGGCAGGCAAGATTGGAAACACCAACCTGACTGTTGGTGCACTACATCTGTTGATTACGTCTAGGTGTCTTGGATCAGATCTTACATCGTATTGTATAGCATAGGGCATGAAATACGAGAAAACAGGAGTCTGTATGTGTTTCATGAACTAGGTCCGCTCATATGGACATAGGGTGTTAGGATCGCTTATTTGGCAGGCTGGTCCGCTTATGTGGACATGTCTGGTCCGCTTTTATGGTCATGTGACACATAAGCGGACCTAGCTGCCTATATATAGATGTAGCCATGAGCGGTTCAGTAGAGTAATTGTCGAATTCCACGCCGAAGCTCTGCCGGTGTGAAGATTGAGCTGTAAAACGTTTCAAATCAATAACACAAGCAGTTAGGAGGAAGAACAAGCTATATCTACTTGCATTTTTTATTATTCCGCATCTAAAACGCAAGAGACAACCTCTGAATGACTCGTTCGGGGTCAGCAAACGATCCTACAATTGGTATCAGAGCCTAGGAGGAGGTTTTCTGCAGATTATAGCCGGATTTCATTATTTCTTCTCACTTCTACACCTTCTTTTCTCATTTTCAGAAGATTTCACGGTCGAATTTCGTCCAAAAACTCACAGATTGTGGATAATCATACTTAGACAAACACTTGAAAGATTCATTTAGAAATTCAGCTTAAAAACAGGTCAAAACATGTTCGTTTTATGGATCGCTCGAACTGACGTCATCATGAACCGCTCATAGATCACTGTTTGGATCGCTCGAGTGTACATTTTTTGCTTCTGGTTCGCTCAAAAGTACATATCAGAATCGCTTATTTGATCATCTCGGTCCGCTTATTTGTCATAACAGGTCCGCTCCAAAGACATTGTTGGTCCGCTCCAAAGAACACTTTCTGGATCGCTCGTGTGAACATCCGGTTCGCTTATCTGTGCAAAGTTGATTCGCTTTTCTGTCACTTACCTTGAAAATCGTGCCGAGTCAATAGGGATTCCGAGTTTTACAACGCGTTTGCATCACCGACTACTCCAGCCGCAATTGCTCAAGCAATGAACTTAGAAAATGAGAAGGGAACGACTCAAAAGCCCCCTAGATTGATGAGCATTGAGGAGTATTATGAGTAGAAGGATCGGTTTGAAAACTGGGTTCAGGCAAACCATCCAGATCATGGGAATGCATATTGAAGAAGTACACATTGCCTCGAACAGATTTGCAAGTTATTAAAGAGATATCTGAGTTTACCGATCAAGAACGATCAATGTATAAAGCCGAGAAAATGATGATCAGTTTGTTGCAGCAGGCGATTAAAGAAGATATATTCATCCTGTTACAGCACGACAAAACTGCTAAGTCGATATGGGATGCTCTTAAGGTTAAATTCGAGGGAAGCGAAAACATGATCAAAAGCAGGAAGGCATTGTTAAAGAAAGAGTTCGATTTGTTTAGCAGTTTGCCGGGATAGGATACTAAAAAGCTAATCGAGAGATACTGTCACTTAGTGCGATCATTGTCAATGTTGGGAGTTGAAAAAGGTCGTGAGGAATGGGTGGATAAATTGGCTGACGCATTACCTCAGAAAGAGTGGGGAACATATTTGATGATTTTAAAGAATACTGGTGTGTATGACGGGCTGACTATTTCACAGTTCATTGAGAAAATAGAAAGTCAGGATCTTGAGCAGCAGAAGATCGCAAGGATGAATAGTCCGAGTGGTCAACAGGATGTGAAGATGTACTACCGGGGTAGTGTTCCAGTTACTGAATCTGAAAGAAGTCCGAAGATTCAAACTGCATTTAGTGCTGGTGATTCATCTGAAAAAGCTGATCAGGGTTCGAACAAGAGTAGCAGCGGGTTTTCATCGTTTCCGAGTGTGAATCCGAAAGAGACTAACACAAGTTTTTAGTCTCAGAGTACTAAAACTGGAAATGGATACATAATTCAATGTAACATAGCTCTTAATCTTCAAGAAGGTCAAAGCTTCTCTAAAGACACTGCGAAAGACTACATGGCACTTCTTGGTTCAGTCCTGTTATCATATGAAGGTCTTGTTGCTGGTCGGATCGGAAATCCTATGCTTACTAAAGAGGATTACGATCAGATAGACGCCAAAGAGATGGAACTCATGGATATTAAATGGTGTCTTGCTAGTGTTCTTCGACGAGCTGAGAAATTCAAAACCATTACCGGGAGAAATGACTTTCTTGATGCAGATGTCTCTACTTAAGTTTTTATAATCTAAAGTTACTTGTTTTCGATGCAGGGAGAAAGGCCATTTCAAACGGGAGTGCAAAGGAAGAGAAGCTAGCGGAGCACAGAATCCATTCGGGAAAGATGACTACTACCGCAAAGCTATCTATCAGCAAGTTGGTCAATCCCAAGAACCACAGACAGCTCACGGGAGAAAGATTGAAGATCCTAAGAGAGTATGTTTGGTAGATTTCAACTGGAGTAATTAAATATCATCTGAAGTCACAGCAGCACGCATTAGTGATCAAGATGATGAGAAACTACCAGAAGGTTTCAGTTGGGATATGTTTGTGGATAAGAAGGGAGAATTCAAAGCTTTCATTGCTAAGATCGTCCGCGAGCCAGATTTGTTTGCTACTTGGATGAAATCTATTGGAGAGACTGTGAAAAGTGAAGATGAAAAGTCTGTATCATCTGATGAAAGTTTAGACAGTATTGACAAACTTTCAGAACATTCTAGGGAAGTGTCAGAAAGTTCAGATGAAGGTTTACAGGGTTCAGATGAAGAATTACAAAGTTCTGATAAAAGTGTACAGAATGAAAATGTTCATGAAAAGGAAGTTGTTTTTGATAAAACACCGTCTGATTCGGATGTATCAGATAGTGATTCTGATAAGTCTGTAAAGTTTGATCAATCACCTGATCACAGCAGCAGTGATGATGAGGAAGAAAAACACATAAATATTGCAAAAACTCATCTTTCTCCTGAAAGTTTTCATTTCTATTTTGCAGAAAGAATGGAGAAACTGAAGGAGAAACGAGCTGTTAAAGAACAACAAGCTGAATCTGAAGGTGATATTCAAAACGCTGAGAATTTTGCTGAGAAGATTACTGAAGTTGTGAAAGAAGAAGAAAAGGTGATTGAAGTAGAAAAAGTGGTAGAAGTTGTTAAAACAATTGAAGTTGAGAAGATTGTTGAAGTCGTTAAGCCGTGTGAGAAGTGCTTGGAAGTTTGCAAAGATTGTGCTGTTAAAGACAACATCATAGCTGAATTTGAGAAGAAAAAGGAGCAGTTACTGTTCAACCTCAACTATGTGAAAGAATCTTACGATGTTTTGAATAAAACAGTAACTGGTCTTCAAAAGACTAACTCAGAGAGAGAACAAGCACTAACGATGTTAAACACAGTTTTAATGACAAAACAAAAAGCAATAAACTTCTACATCGAAGAAAGTGCTAAATGGAAGCAAGAGTTGGAGACGGAAAAGATAGAGAATGAGAGAATTAGACGCTTATTGCAAAGTTATTCTAGTTCTGATTATGTCATTGATCGTATTTACCCAACTGTTGCAGGTATGGAAGCTTTCAAAGATGAAAAGCTAAAAGACAAGAAAGACTGTGGTAAGAAATCGACTGTTAGTTACAACAAATGTCCGCCTCTGATTTGGGATGGTTATTCACCTAGAAGACCAAATGAGGAGCAATTGGAAAAAGCAGTCAATATAAAGCTTAAAACCGATACAACTAACGTTTTACCAGATAATATTGATGTCACGTATACCTTGTCCGATACTGATCATGAGTCTGAATTAATCAAAAAGGTGGTCGATCAGGTGTTGGATACTGATGAGGAGTCTGAGTCGAAATCTGGGTCTGGAAAGTCAAAGTCGTCAGTCAACAGTCAAAATTCGTCGGATAAACGGTCTTATAGTAAAGAATTTTTATTGTCAAAGGCAGATTTGAATGATGAAACATTCGAAGTTGTGTATACTTTGAATGGTTCGGACAAATTATACTACAATAAAGAGTTCCCAATAATGAGTATTAAAACGGAACTAATAAACAAAACTTTCAAACTTATAGAAGTTAATATTCCAGAATTAAAAGTTTTGAAAAGTTTTGAAAAATCTAAAAAATATACATCTAGAGTTCGGCAACGTTTAAATAAGAAAAAGGGCAACAATTCTGGGTCTGGTTGTCAAAAGAAACCTAACCAGAATCGTAGCTACAAAAAGAAAGGCCTTGGTTTTGTTCCACAAGAAAATGATAAAAATATGAAAAATTCTAAAACAAAATCTGAATTTGTGTCAGGTGGAAGTGCTGAGGAGGAACAGCAGAAACCGTTCTGGAGACAGTCTAATAAAGAGTTTCTTGCTGAGAGAAAGAAGAATGGAGCTGATATATGTTATCTAAGAGAGACTAGAACCTGTTATAGATGCAATGAAGCTGGTCACATTGCATGGAATTGCTCAAAAAGTGTCCAATCAAAACAGGGAGTTTCTCAGAAGTTGAAAGAGAAAGTTGTTGATGTTGACACACCAACCAATAGACCTAAAATTTTTGAGAATTCAAAATTCGAGGTTGGTGAGTGTTCAAAGAAGAATAAATATAAGAAGAAAGGAAAAGACAACCAGGTGTGGGTTGCGAAGAAAGGTGAAATGAATGTCGGCGATGAATCTGGTTCCACAAAGCCAGAAGAGCCAACGGTTGAGAAGAAGATTCCAGTGAATGATGAGGAGTTTCCATCATTGAAGTTTGAGGAAGTGAAAAAGAAAGTTGGAAAAACTGAGATTTCGAATTAGTTCTACAAAGAAAAGAATGATTTTGATGTCGAGAAAACATTCAACGGGAATGTTAAAAAGATTTTTGGGAAAATGTTGAGTGGGAGAGCTAAAGGGGTTAAAGATTTTTACGCAACTAAAAAGGCAACATACAACCCGACTGCTCAAGAGTTGAAAGCCATCAAGTCTGAGAAGACTTGGATGGAAGTTTGTTTTCCATGATAGTCGAAGGACTACGCCGGAGATCCCAAGTTTTTATTGTGGATCAGGAATCGGCATCTTCCTAGTGTTTGAAGAGATTGTTTGAAAGATTTTGAATAATGTTGTTAATGTTTGCAGGTGAAAGGACTACGCCGGAGCTTCCAAATTGGTAAGTGTGAAGCAGGAATCGGCATCCTGATTGGTAAAATGGTGATGTAGATGTAACATTCCTATAAGTGGTAACCTTGATCTTACAAGTGGTATTTGTGGTTATATTTTGAGATGTTTGTATTTTTACAAGTGATACAGTAGGTTCTGAAATGCAAATGGTAAATCAGGGACATTAAATTGTACTTGATTTACTATTCATGGCAAAAGATAGACAAGATGATGAACCACATCCCCGTTTTTTAATAGATAGACCTACAAGTGGTTGTTATCAACACAAATTCATTTTCCGGAAAAGTCATTTTGATTAAAACAAACTTAAGTGTTTTGAAATCTAAATGAAAAAAGTGGTTTGTGATAGGGGGAGTTCTGATTGTTTGTGCCGAGTGAATGGCGATTTGAGGTGATTCGATATCAGTTGTCAAGTTTCTGTATAGTTTGTTTTACTTTTCATATTTCTATTGGGTTAGAGTCTAGTTGTTTTCAAATTTCATTTGAAATGTGTTTGCATTTTAGGGGGAGTAGGGAAATTTCGGGAAATTCGGAAAATCCAAAAACATTAGAAAATTTGAAAAAGCAAAAAATATGATAAAATTCAAAAAAGAGGTTTGTTGCGAAAAAGAGGAAATGATAGTACATCAGTGGACTATCACGGCACGCTAAAGAAATGTAACGTTAAAATGTGATAAACAATCTTACTGCGGATGTGTCAGTAGATTTTCGCACATTTAGTAATTTGAAACGAGATATAAACCTAAATTCAAACTTGCTTGATTCGTGGGTAACTATTCTTGAATATATGGGTAACCCCCGAAATCTTGTTTGAAAGGTCCCATATTCTGAGATACTAGGTCTTTATACTCAGTGATATCTAGGGTATTATCCCGAGACTTCTGCTGAATGGAAGTTCTGACCTAGTCCCCGGATAATACTTTCTACAAAAGCTTTGAAATATAAGCGCCGCCCTCAGCAATCTGATTAAACAATAAAATTGATAGTCATTGCTGTTGTAAAAAAGATCCTCTAAAGGGGACCACCAAAAGTCGAGCCGTCATCTCTCTGCTGAACGGAAGTTCTGACCTGAGCTCTCACGGTTTCGCATCTAATTCCTTTACAGATATCAGCTGTGGTATACTCACCTGTAAGACTGAATATTTGGGATCTGGATACGGGAGTATATTCAAGTGGAGTGATACACAATTAAGTTTAAGTCTCTAAAACATTAATATCGTATCTCGAATCGATTGAAATCTGTGTGAGAATTTAAGTGGACAAACATACTGACAATCTAGGTAAATTGTTTAAAGCTTAAAATGAAATCAAGCTTAACGGTGTTGGTGATTTGTTTCAGAATCTGATATGATCCTCTTGCACAAACTCACAAAAATATTGTTTGTAAATATTACATTTCTGTATGTTTTGTTTACTAGTAGTGTCAGGTAATATCTCTCAGAAAATCCAAAAAGATTTTGTGTGTGTTTTTAGCATAAATTTTGAAAAGTCAAAAAGATTTTCGACAGCTGATGTTGAAGAACTAATTTTCAAAATTCCGAGTGCTAAACATGATGAGCAGCATTTGAGGGGAGTGTTTGTGTAAATCTAACTGTTTTTGTTAATCTAATCTTCTTCAAGTGGTTCATCATAGATATTTGAAAGAAGTCATGTGTTGGTGCAAAATTGGTTGAAATGTTTGTGAAAGAAAATTTATTTCGGGGTTGAGATTGTGCAGGTAGCCAGGTTTCGATGCCTGAAGATCTCTGATGAAAGAGAGTCAAGTTTCGATCCTGAAAATCAATCCTGAAAGAATGAGTAGAGTCAGATTCTGATCCTGAAGATCACGTCTATCGTTGATGCTGATCAACTTAAGGAATCAAGAGATCTGATCAAGAGAATTAGAGTGTGAAAACCAGACAACGATCCTGAAGATGTTACTGAAGAACAAAAGAATGCCAGTAAATCGAGAGGGGGAGTCTGAAGATTGAAGAAAAAGGAGAAAGCCCAGAGACTGATCTAGACTGAAGATGTGAAAACACAGTTTTGCTGTCAGGGTGTATTGGCGACTCCATCAACATCTGAGGGGGAGTCTGTTGGTGCACTACATCTGTTGATTACGTCTAGGTGTCTAGGATCAGATCTTACATCGTATTGTATAGCATAGGGCACGAAATACGAGAAAACAGGAGTCTGTATTTGTTTCATGAACTAAGTCCGCTCATATGGACATAGGGTGTTAGGATCGCTTATTTGGCAGGCTGGTCTGCTTATGTGGACATGTCTGGTCCGCTTTTATGGTCATGTGACACATAAGCGGACCTAGCTGCCTATATATAGATGTAGCCATGAGCGGTTCAGTAGAGTAATTGTCGAATTCCACGCCGAAGCTCTGCCGGTGTGAAGATTGAGCTGTAAAACGTTTCAAATCAATAACACAAGCAGTTAGGAGGAAGAACAAGCTATATCTACTTGCATTTTTTATTATTCCGCATCTAAAACGCAAGAGACAACCTCTGAATGACTCGTTCGGGGTCAGCAAACGATCCTACACTGACAAAGGAAGATTATGACAGATCGATCCGGAAGAGATGGAATTGATCGACATCAGGTGGTGTATGGCCAGTGCAGTCCGGAGAGCTCAACGTTTCATGGAGATTATAGGAAGAAAGTCTATTGGTGGACCATCTACCAAGTTAGGCTTTGACAAATCGAAAGTCACATGTTTTAAGTGTAAACAGAAAGGTCATTTTAAAAGAGAATGCCGAAATGCTTATGCTGATGATTCTGAAAATCCTTTTCGAGAGGATTATTACAAGAAGGCAATTTATCATCAGAACAAATCAGAACCTCCCAGGATGAAGCAGCTTGAGGATACCCCCAAAGGAAAATCCAGAGCTCTTGCCATCATTCATGACGATGAAGGATTTGACTGGAGTGAACTGCTACCTGAGGAAGATGCAGTAGGTTATGCATTTGCAGCAAAAACAGAAATTAAACCGTTCAAAGACACCAGAACAGTAGCACAAAAATCAAATGATAGACAACAGAGAGCTCAATACAAAATGATGAGAATTTCTCGTGTATACAGTGAAGCTAAAAAGGCAAAAAGATGGGATGCGGCTAGAGAGTGTTACCTTGATCCTGATGGAAACAATGCTATTGATCCAAAGACTCTTAGTCTTGATGCTTTCGCTGAGGAATTTGCTGAACTAGAAGAGTCTCAACAGAGAGAATGGTGGGGAGGTGGTGAAGAAAAAGAGAAAGAGAAAGAGAAAGAGAAAGAGAAAGAAAAAGAGCAGGAACTGAAGCCAAAGAAGATAGATGAAGGGATCATTGATATGTCACAGCAGTTGACAACTGAAAACTTTGGAAAAATGGCTGACAAGGTGTTGGCTGCTAAGGCACTTGAGGTAGACTCTAAGTCTGTATCTGAGTCTAAAAGCCAGGACAGTTCAAATGCATCATCGAGTGAGTCAGGTAAGAAAGTCAAAGGTGACAGTGACTGCAAAAATTGCATGAGAAACTGCAAAGTTTGTAGTACATAAGCTTACCTTAATGATACAAAGGTTAATGATCTGACAAAAAGAGTCAGAAAAGTTGAAGAACAGATTCTTGATCGTGATAAAATGCTCAAGTTTTCAAATGATCAAGTTAAAAAGTTGACTAAGAAAATTGACAATGATAAAATTGAAGTAGAAAGAATTAGGAAAGAAAATGAGAAACTAATTCATGAAAACCGTCAAATTTCAGAAAATTTTGAGAAACTGAAACGAACAGTAAAAGATTATGATGAAAGAAACGGTAAAACCAATAAAGAAAATGAGCATTTAACCGTAGTTCTTAGACACAAAGAAGAACAAATCAACAAGAAACTGGATGAGATTGCTAAGTTGAAGCTTCAGTTTAAAGAAGCTAAGATTGAAAATGAGCGCATCAATCTGAAATTGACCAGTTACAACTCCGCAAGCTTTGTTTTGCAACACATTGTTCCCAAACCTATCGGGAAAAACAAAGCAGGCGAAGATGTATTCTCTAATGGAACAGGGGTGGGTTATCATCAAGTTCCACCACTAGTTCTAAACAATTTTTCAAATAAACAATCAGGGTTGGTTAATGATGATGATGAAAATGAGGTGAAACTTCTGGACACGATTGATGTCACATTCACTTCATCTTCCGATGATGATAGTGTCCAAACTGAAGTGGTGAAAAGTGTGGTTGAGAATGTTCTAAAATCTGAAAGTGACACTACTGAGGAGGATGAATGTTTCTTGGACAAATACATTCGGAAACCACAGTCCAAGAACAACTTAAATGAAGGACCTAATCTTGTCATGTACAAGATGTTGGGATCGGATAAGTTGTATTCGGATTCTGCGTTTCCTCTGGAGAATGTTAATGTGAACAAATTGACAAATGTTTTCAAATTGATTGAAGTTGAGTTGTCAGAAGTGAATAGTTTAAATCAAACAAAAAGGCAAATGAATTTTGAAAAAGATAAAGCTTACTACAAGAAACCTGTTGTTCCACCACGTTTTTATAACAACAATCGAAACAAATGGTCGGGTGGATATCAGGGTGTTAAGACTTATCAGAGAAGGAATGTTCAAGACAGAAGGTTTGTTGAGAAGAAAGTGTTTGTGACAAGTTCAAGTTCACTTTCTGATGAAGAATCAAAAAATTTTCAAAATCTAACAAAGAGTTCTTTGAGAAGAAGGCCTCACAGCCTCAGTCTGAAGGCACAAGTCGAGTAGTTAACACTCGAACTTGCTTCAAATGCAATCAAATTGGACATATTGCACGAAAATGTACCAATTTGAAGCCTAAGACGGAAGTTGTGATGAATCAAAGAAAGAAAGATGATGTGAAGGGCAAAAGACCATTGTTTGTTGAGAAAAAGGTTTTGAAAAATGAAAACATCAAAGTCAAAACTGAACGTGCTAAAAAAGTGGTAACTAAAAACGACAAGTTTTACAAGCGGGTTGCGCCACCTCAACAAACATGGAAGCCAAAAGTGGTTGAAAAGAAAGCAAGTGTTCCAAAACCAAAGGTTTCTGAGTCAGAAAAACAATCATCTTCTACCACACCGGTAAAGACGAATGTTCCTTTGGATTACTATGTGAAACTTGAGAAAGAAAAGCGAAATTCTGAAAAGAAAAATGTTCAAAAGAAAGACCTGATGTCTGTCGTTAGTGACATGCAAAAACCGAAATAAACTAGTAGCTAGAGTAAGTCGGATATCGAACCAGAGGAGGATTGTGGAAAGTGTTATGATGCTAAGTATTAATTAACTAATGCTAAAAAGTAAAATTCAATTGATGGTTTGATTGTTTATCTAGAAATTACGAACTAACAGTGAGATTTAAATCAATAGAAAGAACAATGGTTCCTCTAGATTTCAGGTTTTACAGCTAGATTCAATTATGTGTTTAATCGAAACACTCACATAGACATAAGTGTTTAACTTAATTCATCAATTGTGATAACCAACGACTAAGTACTCCGGTCAATACATAACGGGAGGTTATCGAATGATTATCAATTACAATTACAAACCCTAACCCCATGTCAAATATATCCCAATTACTAGAACTCTCGGGAACTGAATGCTTAGAAATTAAGGTTTAAATAAATGCAATTGTTTACAACCAATAAACCAAATCAAGGTGAAAAGCATCGAATACTTAGATCACCGAGTTATACGATTGTAACAAACACATAAAATTATCCAACTTACAAAATTCTCCATCCGGAGGAAACCATAAAACGACTAGCCGCTCATGTCGGTTGAATGATCTTCAAGGGCTTGATAAATCATTGGAACCATCCTCTAAGTGGCGGCTGCCCCCTGTGAGATGTGACAGACCCCCTTCACTGCCGTCGAAGATATCATATTGTTATCTCCAATTCACGTTTGTGGGCCCACTAAGATGATGATGTTTTTCTCAAGTCAAAGCCCTCCACTATCTTGTGCATATGTAGGCTGCTCATAACCCACGTGAGTGTGCCTCTTGTCTGCGTCCACTAGTATCGGCCCACCCCCTTCTTTTTCACGTGATGCCTCTTTTGTTATCGGCCCATAAGTCTGTGTGATGGATGATGAATCTTGCTGTTTTGTTCATGTCGGCCCACTTAATAAATAAATCAATTGTTACTTCCCTTGGTGTGCATGAAAAGACCATGTGCCGTCAACTTATGAAGTGATGATGTTGTTGACTTTTAATAACACTCCTAGAAATGCACGTGAATATGGAGGATGATGTGATGTTGCTCGCTGCCTTTTGTTTCTTCCACAAAGTGATTATATTATCTGAATTAAAACTCATATTGTCCCTTTGATTTCGTGAATATGGCTGTGATGATATGCTGACTCCTTCACACGTGTCCCTTGGCAGCCTTTTTTATTAGAATGATACAAATTTAGAGCTCAAAAATATGTTCTATGGCTTCTGGTCACGTGATGTTCCCCAATATATGCGGCCCCCAGTATTAATTCTCATCAATTGTCAACACTACCTCCACCGTAGGTTCGCACATCACCCGTAGCCTACGGTTCGATGTTCCTGTTTATTGCCCCTTTCTCAGCCGTAATTTACGTTTAAGAACCGTAGGCTACGATTCATACCTGCTGGAACTCATTTGACTGAATGTGAACTTCCATTTAATTACCAATCAACCCTTGGACTTCATTATTGTGCATCTCTTGTATATTCAAGCAACCTTTTCGATCCGAACAAGTCCCGAATAATGCCTTTCGCTATGTTTATCATCCACGGGTGTTCCGCATCATCTTTAAACTCTCCAACTTTACTGAGTTAAATGATTTACCTGTAAAACCACAAACACTCGTAGTTAACACATTCGGGGCATATAATCACATAAAACGCATTAAAACACATAATAAAATACACTTTAAGGCACGGGTTTCACACTCTCCATCACATCCCCACACTTAACATTGCTTGTCCTCAAGCAACCATTACAACAATACTCACCTTATTAACAAACAACCATTGAATCACTTACCGAATTAGCAATTTAAGATCCCAAGTCATACCCGTCCCATAGACTGACACAATCGAGATTGACAATCTGACAGATAAATGATACGCATTTAAAACAACTTAAGACTTGGCTAACTAAAACTAACATGCTTATATTACTACACACATGCCACACGCCCTCACAATAATCACTCCTCTCGGCTTAATCAAGACTAGCGTGTAATGTGCTAGTATATAATTCACTCAAAACCAAATATGCTACTTTGCAATCATAAGCTTGTATAGCAATCACACCTCCACTGTATTAAATAACATAACACATATCAAAAGGACTTTTCTGGGTTTTGGGTTAAGGGTAAAGGTAGGGATATATTTTTGGGTTTTTCTGTTTATATGGCGAAAACAATGAATAAACCAAACCATGACAACTTATTCACAATACTACTAACACTTTGGGTTATTTCCGACCCATTTATTTAACACGAACATAACAATTATTTTTTTTTACTTTTCTTTTTTTTTCTATTTTGTTTTCATAACATATACACACTTGTTATTCATGGTTGGTAATCAAACGGGTCAAACAAAGTGTAGCAAACGAAGGATAAAAGGCTCAACATGATTAACTACGGTGGGTGAAATAACATCAACAAATAACACAATGAAGGGATCCTAATGCCTTTATCATCTATGTGTATACGCTAAACCATAGTTTCGACACGTATCAAACCACACAAGTTCTAACACAAAGCAACATATGGCCTACTCTCAGCAAATGAACATGTATTGCAATTCAACTATAATTCTAGTAGGCTCAAATATCTCATAGAACAAAAGGAATATGGGTTGCCGACATATAGCATGTGTAATTCCTAAAGCATGTTACCCCTAGTTAGGCATCTCTTCTCAACTATTTTCTAAAACATGTCAGAAAAACTCTCATGAAACTTAAAGGGACAACCATGACTAGGGATCTAAGTTGGTTTAAAATCAGCAAGGAACCCAGTAGCGATTGAAAATGTTGGTTTTCATGAAGTTCAAGCATACTTGAGACAAAAATTTTCAAAAAATTTTCAATTTTTAGCAAATTCAACCCTTTCAAGCTTCTGAAATCATCAATCTTACCAACCCTTTCTCGAGTTACCGCATCCCCACACTTGGGATACATTGTCCCCAATGTATGGTGCAATTTATACTCTAAACTCGAGAGAAACCACCCGCAAACCATGACCGGCTAACAACCTAGACGACTCACAATTGACACCATTCCCAACACAAAGATTCACACCACCAATTGTACAAATAAAAATAAAAGAAAGGATAGAGAGACACATGAACCTGATAATTCAATCAGCAAGTGTCTGTAGCGGTGCGGCTGCTATGATCAGACAGGGCCGTAAACATCTCTTGGATTCTCCGATATCTCAATGGGGATGTTGCCAAACATCCCCACACTTGACTCATTGCATCCGCAAGAATTAAACGTAGTGACCTGCCAAAACAGAACCAACACCAAAACGAAACCAAACCAAAATACAATACAATACTCTACATCCTCGGGCTGCCTCCCGAGAGCGCTAAGTTTAAAGGTCTTCAGCCAGACCGTACTTGATATGTGCTATGGTGGTCTCAGTGCACATTTACCCCTTGTATTTCCCACGAATGCACGATACCTGACATCACTGATGCAGCGGGGTCTAATTTTTATCAAGATGTCCACTGAAGCACTACAATCCGGCCTCAATCCACACTTTCCTATCGAGTTCCCAACATACACTCGATAGTTAACTATCCACATGCATTTCTTTTTACTCAATATCAGCAGATAAATTGGATCATTGCACAACCACTTTATGATGATCTGTCCGATGTCCTTCACCGTCACCTTCCTCATCTCTATATGTGCATCCCCACACTTATTTTTTGGAATGTCTTCTTTCACCTCATCACCTTCAGCAATTTTCTCCACATCTGACTGTTCAACAATTGAGAGAATCATCGGTGTTGTATTAACCTCCACAACCTCATCCCTTACTTGAGAAGGAGACATCTGTAGAGACACCTATCTATCCCTGGCTTGGCGTTTTTCCATTGGAGTCATTCTTGGCCCATCATCCTTCACTTCAGCCATCAAAAGGTTATACTTCGTAATCCACATCTCCAACTGGTCCTCTATTGACAGGTCAGGATTCGCCAATTCCTTTTCAATGTATGCCAGCTCTCTTTTTCTCATATATTCCATAAGACTTCTAAATTGAGGTGATTGATAGTAACTATCTGACTGGGGTGCACATTCAGACTCACCCTGATCAACTGTATACTGGGTATGATAGGCATCCTGATAGTGTACCGGATGGTCTTCATAAGAAAATTGAGAGTATTCATTATAAAAATGGTCATACTCCTCTTGGTAACTCACGCTTTGTACCATCCCCAGACCATAGCTACTCTCATACCATGTCTGCTCATCATAACAATAATTTGTATCTGATTGGTAATCATATGCAACTCGCAGCGAATCAGAATAAGAATAGTATGGGTGGACATCATCATCAGAAAAAAAATCCAACTCATCGGCTCTCCTTTGTTCGTCCTCACACATTTTCCGGAACACAGGACAATCGTCACGCGTGTGACATGGACTACCACAACCTCGGCATGACCAGTAAGCACTTTCCATAATAAGATTTGCAATAAATCTACACAGACAAAACTAGTATACCCAAGGTAAAAGCAAACAGTGGAATATGTGACGAATAAAATACTATTTTTGGATTTTTGTTTTTGAATTTTTTTTATCTATTTTACTAAAAACGTAACACTAAACACTTTGCGCACGCCTCCCCGGCAACGGCGCCATTTTGATGTCTGTCGTTAGTGACATGCAAAAACCGAAATAAACTAGTAGCTAGAGTAAGTCGGATATCGAACCAGAGGAGGATTGTAGGACCGGTTTTGACGCCGTTCGATTGCGTAACGAACGTTCGATGTGCGGAATCCGTGAACGTGCGTGACCGAACACACAATAACGTACTAGAAACGTGAATCCATTGCAAGATATGACAAGTTCGGTACAAGAATCACGTTTACAACGACTTTCTCTCTCTAGACTTTCTCTCTCTAAACTTGAATCACCAAAAGTACAAATGTGAGAGCCAAAGTCTTGAAAGTCTTCCAAAAACTTTAAACTTTAATCCTAACTCTCCTATTTATAGGCCTTGGAATTAATGAGAATTCTCATTAATTACCAAAACGCCACCTTACTAATTCTAATTAGTAACACCATCAAGTCTTGATTCTTCGATTTCTTGCTACTGCTTGGATTGACGAAGGCGATAGACATTCGTGCACTAACAATCTCCCCCTTGGATATTGCCGTAGTCAATCCGTAGTGCAACTTGTAGCGACTTGTCTCTTTCTCTCTCTTGAGTTCCTCTTGCTTGAACAGAATCCCGGTGGATCTGTCTTCAGCTTCCGTTGCTCTCTTTCGTCAGACTCTTCAGGCTCCCCCTTTCGTCAAGCTTCCGTGCTTTTGGGATCGACGCCTGGCTTTTCGTGTCAACAGATCAAAAACCTGCATATCTCAACCTCTCTACTACAAACCAATAAAGTTATGATTCTGTGACAACCCTCACAAAACCAGGTATCCGTACGACTTAATTAGCTATTAACTGTTGCCTAATTACTGTGCTTAACTGAGATTTCTGATAAACTGCTACTTGATTGTTGATACATGTACATGTCTGCATCATACTTTGATTTTTCCTGTCACTACATTATTTATTTACTGAACTCTAGTGACAAACTTGATGCACAAGAAGCACAGTAGCACTAAACGGATACACAGTGAACATGCTGATATAACCAGCATCAGGCAAACACTGCCTCTAAAGGCTTGAATGAGCCAGAATTATTTTACTACGCCCATAGTGTGTGTAGAGATACAAGGGTTGTATGATTGCGTCTCTAGGAATAAGATACAGAGATTGGATGTGCCTAAAACGTACTTTAAGCACGGAACACAGCACTTTTATTTACACACTAGCTTCTAGCTAATTAATAAAGTGCCAAAATATGAGGAATTATTCCTGACACTTTGCAGAATAAATTGTGTCGCTAAAAATATTATTTATGACGCTTAAAGGATATCTTAAGCACTTTAACGGATTACTATCCGACCGAACAACCGGACAATACCCGGAACATAAAAATATTGCCAAAATTAATATTGGTATTTTTCTGAGCCAGTTAGGGTCCCCGATTACCCTAACACCCGCTTTCTAATGCATTAAACAACTAACGGGGTTAGACCTCTCACTTAACGCACTTAACCAAACTGAACCGTAACTGAACGATTGGAAACGAACCGGATACCATTACATTCTAATGAAATCGGCCAACTAGTGGGACCCGGGGAGAGTACACCTTTGAATATTTAATTAGATTTCGCGAAGACCGAGACGACATTCTCTATAAATACCCTCACATCTCACACACACAAACACACACACTTCACAAAACTCTCTCTCTCCCTCCCCCTTGCTCCCTCTCGGCCGAACCACACACCCACACCCAACCATTTTTCGGTTCTTGATTCACCCATTCCAAGTCCATACAAGTGTCGGGGATCACGTACAACGAAGCTCGGAACAAACGGAAGTTGAAGGACCTCGCCACGTTGCTTTTATCCACGCCGTATTCGACTAGTTTCTTCCCTAGCCTCGAGCTAGAGGTATATTGTTTAAAACTCGTTATTAGTCATGTTTAAAGTGGTTAAAAGGATTTTTATCGGTTAAATGTCGGTAACCCGCTTCATGAATCTTTAAAGTCTACTAAAAAGTGAAAATCGTTGGATAAAAGAACATAACGCGTGTAAATGTCGTAGTATTTGAATATGTTGGTTTTTATGGCCCGATCTATGATGTGGTGGCTCTCATCATCGTTTAACCCGACTTTGTTAGGATCACGTATCTTGACATACACTTGTTTCTTTGGTACAAGGGTTAAAAGGTGAAACTCCACCACACGGGAAACATGAACTTGTGTAAAAATGTTTTAACGTGAAAAATAGTATTTAAAACGAGCCGATCTACGTATGTACAAGTGGTATATTCGTAGGACCGGGTGTCGAGAAAATCATGTTTTATAAAAGTTGTATAACATGTTAACAAATGTGATTTTTATGAACTACAAGTGTAGAAACACTTATAAAATGAAAGATCCGACAAAATAACAATTTTTATAAAAATTGTCGGAAGTTGTAAAGAGTGATTTGTTCCAAAAACGGGGTTTTTGCAAGAATAAACTATTTTATACCTAGATCCACTAAATACAACGAGATCTACATAATAGTTTTAGAAAAACTACAAGTTCATGTAATATTGCGATTTTACATACTTATCGACTAGTTTGAAGTATTGGAAATTGATTTGGTTGATTTGAAGAATTGTTGAAATAAAAGAAGTGTTTTTGTAAAAGAAAATGATACGCTTGAAAGCATGGCCACCTCCAGTTACAGGGGAAACTCTGGCGAAATTTTCTAAAAATCTAACACTTAGAATTATTTACAAGTGTTAGACTACTTTGACATGTTTTCGAAAATATATTTCGCCACAACTTTATTTATAAAATAATCGGAGGTGGGATTTTCACAAAACTAAACGTGATAAATATATAATCGGTAAATATATTTTGTCACAACCCTTTTTATGATTATTTTGTGAAAATGTATAAATATTATTTTTAGAGTAAAAATAATATTTACTAACTTGTCAAACCCAAAATAATACCAACGCTTATACGACAAGCATAAAAGTTACAACGGTAATTTCTATTACCACCTAATCATTTAAAACGTAACTTACGCATTACGCGGAAATATTCACCGACACGTATGTTGTCAACGTATTATTTTGGAAAATATCATGTAAAGAGAAAATATATTATTTTTGAGAAAAATAATTATATTTTGGAATGAGAAATAAAAATATATTAAGTGGGACTTAATGAGATAGTATAAATACACATGTATTTAAATCCCCCATCCTTGGGAAGGAAAGTAAAATACCAAGTATGTACACGAAACGGTTGTCTAACCGTCTCCTAAAAATATAAGTTATAAAGCTAAGGCACGGCCATCCGTCTAATAGAATTAGCACCTGTAGGTCGTTGCACAGCTTCGGATATTCGGATTACTTGGTAGAGATACGCATTCACTGTGAGTTCATGTCCCCCTTTTCTCTAACTGTTTTCAGTTTACTTAACTGCGGGGGTGAAATACATGTTACTATGATTTACGAGTACTTTACAACGGTATGTTTAACGTAAGGAGGTGTTATACGATCATGTGAGTGGATAGGAACAACATGGGGCCATTAGTCCTCATGGAGGGACCGAGGGACAGGAGCGGTAGATCTATCTGGGTGTAGCGAGCCCAGCCCCCGGCCAAACTAGAAACGGACCGTGGGGTGACTTTGTCCACATACTTTGCCGTGGCATAAATCTGCTAGGTTTGAGTCTCCCTATTTGCACTACACATATGTCAGTGGCCTTGCAAACCATTGATGATCACAAGTCCTCTTACACTGCTACATACCACAATTATTTTTATACTCACAAAGGTTTTACATACTCACTTACGCATGAACTCGCTCAACATTATTGTTGATTTTTCAACTCACATGTATTTCAGGAAATTAGACGGATCTGGCACGGTATGGAACGTTTTCCGCTGCACTGGTCATGAAGTCATCAGGGTTTAGGGTTGTGTCTCTTACCTGGACAAGACACAATCCCTAAATCACGTCTATGTTTTGTTATAAGTTGTTATGTTTCTGAACAAGGTTATGGTTGCATGTTAAAAACAATGGTATTGTATGATGTTTTCAAAAACTTAATGGATGACTTGCATGGTTTTTAAATTCATATAGCTTTGTTATGATTAAGCTATGGTATTAAGAAGTCACACAAATTAACCACGCTTCCGCAAAGCCAGGGTGTGACAGCTTGGTATCAGAGCTCTGATCATAGCGAACTAGGATTCATTCTCGAGTCTAGACTATGATCACTAGGGCTCTCACGAAAACATTTTTCTGCATACCACTTATGTGACAACTCGAACTTTAGACTCGTTTTGTGTAACGCTACGTGCATATGTGAACTGGATTATATGTTTGGATTTAATAAACGTTTTGTTATTGTGTGCTTTGTATATATATAAATGTTAATAACTCGAACCGCACATCATACACATCACTCGCACAAGGCCGTTTGAGCCTCATTCTTGTACACGGATCATAGGGCGGCCCATGAGGGGTTTCGGCCCACTTCCCTTTCACGTGAACAAACATATTGCAAGGGGTTTGTTTCTCATTTTGTTACCAACACAAAAACACACACAACCCTAAACCCTCTCTCTCTCTCGGCTGCTTAGAACCCGACGGCACAAGGCACAAGAGGATCATCGCCTCTCTCTTGATTTCCAACCGGTTAGTGTATGTTGCTTGTTTACTAATTGATTGTATGTGATATGCACTCACATGATGTTACATGATGGTTGTTGATCGATCTAGGCTAGTCTTTATATGTGAATACACCTCATGATCTTAACACAAAAATCGGAAGTATAGATATATAGTAATCGGCTGTGATGTGTTAATGCGTTAAACGGACTCATGCTTATGAAATCGGTATTGTATGTTGATGATTAATCTGTTGTGATGATATGAAATTCTGATGATGTGATGCTAACCGGCTGCCATGTATTGATTCGGGTTGTTGGATTTAGTATGAATGTTAATGATGTTCTTGTTGAATTGTTAAGTCAAGATTAGGGTTCATAGGAAGTTCATAATAAAAACCCTTGTTTGATTCATAATTAGTTAACCGAATTGTAGGGAGTATGTTAATTGATTGGTGTATGTTTGGAAACTGGTAAACAAATTATAACCGAATTACTTGATTAGTGGGATGATTGAACTGATCGCACAAATGGACCACACGCACAAGCTGGCTCGATCGCACAACTGAGCTGGTCGCACATGCTGGTCCAAACACACAAGTGCAGCCCAGTCGCACAAGGGCAGCCTGGTCGCACAAGGCTGTATGTTGGGCCGGGCAGTCCAATTGTCCAATCGCACAAGAGCCCACAATCGTACAAGCCCAATTGGAGCGCACAAGTATATCATCAGTTGGGCTGTGTTTGATAATGAAACTGTTGGGCCGAACAAGCCCAAAGTCAGACCGCACAAGCCCCACACTGATCGCACAATTGATTGTTTAGTTGCTGGGCCGAGATGTTTATTATGTATTGCTTAACTGTTGGGCCACACACCTATGTTATGATATTTGTTTAACCGATTAGGCCTCAAGCCCAATCCCAAATCGCACAACACCAATGGACTCGCACAAGTCACTTATGCATATTGGGCCGGATAGTTTGGGCCTAGACTTACATCGCACAAGATGGTTGGGCTCGCACAAGCTCTTTGACCCAACCATCCGAATAGCACAAGTAGTGTACTTAATATATTTGCGTGCATACGTGTTTGCCATGTTGTGTACGTGCATCTTTGAACCAAACCTGACTTGTATTACAAACATGCTAGGACGTGATTGACCAATTACTAGCTTATCTATACTCTTTGTGTATCTGCCGAGCAAACCAAGGTGAGTTCACACAGCCAAGGCATGGGATTCCCGGGTTGGGAATTGGGTTGGATACGATATTGTAAAAGGAGTTACTCGTACTTACGCATATATCGGACTATAGACCATCGTCCTCAGGTTAGTCAGGACACGTTACGTAAAGCCTACGTAACCCAGTATATTTGCCATATGTCTCCCGGGTCAGGAAGGACACGTTACGTAAAGCCTACGTAACCCAATACCATTCACTGGCTTCCAGGTCGGAAGGCCACGCTGCGTAAAGCCTACGTAGCCCTCACGCGTACCACTGTCTTCGGGGAAAGGCACGTCACGTAAAGCCTACGTGACCCTGTACGTTTTCCTGTTCTCGGTAAAGAAGAACACATGGTCGGAAGTTAGTCTAGTAAGTACCGTTAATGAGAAGCCCTCATTAGCCAGGATAAACATGGGAAGCCCCCACTAGTTATACTTATGCACTACGTTATGAACTTACTTTCTGTGAACTCGCTCAACTAGTTTGTTGATTATTTGCTGCATGCCTTGCAGGACCTTAGGTATACTTGGAGCTTGCACCAGAGGAGAAGCGGGTCGTTGTGGACAAGAACTCGTGAATGCTTATTAAACACTTTTACATTCACACATTGATACTTATGTTTTGGGTTTTACATTTAATGCTTCCGCTACTTAAACAGTGTTTGGTTTTGAACACACCAATTATGTCTTTGATTACTATTAAATTCTATGTTTGATATAATTGGTGGCTTGATCCTGGTCAGTCACGCCTCCAAGCGGTAGTACTCCGCGTGTGGGATTTTGGGGGTGTGACAGATTGGTATCAGAGCCATTGGTTATAGAGAACTTGGTTTTAATATGAGAAAACGTTTTTATTAAAACCAGACTATAACCAGAACAGTGCTCTCAAACGATCCACAACGACGCTTCGCTCCACGTGCAAGACTCGACATACTAGGTAATAAGGTTTATGTTTATTGCCTGTTTGCTAGAACTGCTTAGAACTTTGCTCGCATTACGCTTAGATACACATGCTTTGATTTCATGAGAACACCTATATGCCTACGCTTTTCTGTCATCGCCCTATTCGCGAATCATTCTTACGTATGCCACTTGTTACTATGAAGATCATGTCTGGAAGAATCAACATGACACAAGCCCAGCTAGAGGCTCTCGTTCAAGCCCAAGTCACAGCAGCATTTGCGGCTGCTCAAGCAGGTAGGATAACCTGTAGTTATAACTTACGCTAGGATCTTTAGATCCTACACTCCTAAACTAGCTTTTGTATTTAAACTTTGCCCTACTCGTACACAATAGGTCAACACGCGCAGCAGCCTGTCTGCACGTTCAAGAACTTCATGGACTGTCGTCCAAACTCTTTCAGCGGCACAGAAGGAGCAGTTGGACTCCTCCACTGGTTCGAGAAGCTAGAATCAGTATTTGAAATGTGCGAGTGCCCTGAGGCTCGCAAGGTCAAGTTTGCTACTGGCACTCTGGAGGGAATAGCACTGACTTGGTGGAACGCCCAAGTCCAGATCTTAGGGTTGGCAGCTGCTAACGCCACCCCATGGAACGACTTTAAGGAACTCATCAAGCGTGAGTATTGCACGCGGGAAGACATACACAAGCTGGAAGACGAGCTTTATAACTTGAAAATGGTTGGATCGGAAATCGAAGCGTATACTAAACGGTCGAATGAGCTGGCCGTTCTGTGTCCAACTATGGTGGACCCTCCCTACAAGCGCATCGAGTTGTATCTCAAAGGTTTGGCGCCAGAAATTCAGAGCCACGTGACGTCGGCTAATCTCGAAAACATTCAGGAAATTCAGCGTCTCGCTCACCGTATCACTGATCAGGCAGTGGATCAGAATAGACTGCCAAAGCGTGTTAATGCTACTGCTAATGTCACCACCTCAGTTACTCCTGCTACATCTGGTGACAGTAAAAGAAAATGGGATGTAGATTCTAGCAAAGGTTCAGCATCTGTTCAGCCACAAGCTCAGCAGCAGAAGGTCGATCACTATCAGAGTCCCAGTCAGCAATCCTCTAGTGGTCACAGACAGAGGAGATATCAGGGTAGTCAACCCAGGTGCCACAACTGCAACAGGCATCACCACGGCCCATGCAACAAGGGTCGTTGTCAAAGGTGCCTTAAGATGGGGCACGAGGCTAAAGACTGCAGGAGCCCTCGTCCTGCGAATCAGAATCAGCAGCCTCAGCAACCAGCTCCACCGAACCAGAATCAGCAGCAGCAGCCACAGCGTGGAAACCGGGGATGTTTCCAGTGTGGGGCTGAAGGTCACTTCAAACGCGATTGCCCTCAGTTGAACCAGAATCGCAACAACAATAACAACCAGGGCAACGGCAACAATAACGGCAGGAACAACAACAACAACGGCAATGAAGCTCGTGGTCGCGCTTTTGTGCTAGGTCGAGGCGATGCAGTGAACGATCCCAACGTTGTTATGGGTAAGTTTCTCCTCGACAATATTTACGTTACTGTTTTGTTTGATTCGGGTGCGGATACAAGCTATATGTCTGTGAAAATGTGTCAACTGCTAAAACGTGCACCAACACTTTTACCCACCAAACATGTAGTCGAGTTAGCTAACGGTAAAAGTCTAGAAGCCACGCACGTAGTTCAGGGTTGTAATCTTATCTTAGCTGGTCAAGCTTTCTCTATCGACCTCATTCCCATAGTTTTGGGTAGCTTCGACGTTGTGATTGGGATGGATTGGTTATCCCAACACCAGGCAGAAATCTTATGCAGCGAAAAGGTTATTCGCATTCCTCGTTCGGGTCAGGAACCTCTAGAAGTTCAAGGCGACAAGAGTGGTGCAGTGGTTGGCATCATCTCTTTCTTGAAGGCTCAGAAATGCTTACGTAAGGGTCACACAGCCATTCTGGCTCTTGTTACAGACGCCTCAGCAAAGGAAAAGAAATTGGAAGATATTCCAATTGTACGTGATTACCCCCAGGTGTTTCCTGAAGACTTACCTGGCTTACCGCCTCATCGTCAGGTCGAATTTCAGATCGAACTCGCTCCAGGAGCAGCACCCATCGCTCGCGCACCATATCGTCTAGCTCCATCAGAATTGGAGGAATTGTCAAAGCAACTGCAGGAACTCTTGGAAAAGGGTTTCATACGACCAAGCTCTTCGCCTTGGGGAGCTCCAGTACTTTTCGTGAAGAAGAAAGACGGTACGTTCAGGATGTGCATAGACTACAGGGAACTGAACAAGGTGACGGTGAAGAACCGTTATCCTCTTCCACGCATAGACGACTTATTCGACCAGTTGCAAGGGTCGTGTTACTATTCGAAGATAGACTTAAGGTCGGGGTACCATCAGCTGAGAGTCCGGGATGAGGACGTCTCCAAGACAGCCTTCAGAACTCGTTACGGTCACTACGAGTTTCTCGTCATGCCATTCGGGTTAACGAACGCGCCTGCTGTATTTATGGATCTTATGAACAGGGTGTGCAAACCCTATCTCGACAAGTTCGTCATAGTATTCATCGACGACATCCTGATTTACTCCAAGAGTCAGGAGGAACACGAGCAACATCTTCGTCTCATTTTGGAACTCCTTCGGAAGGAACAGTTGTACGCCAAGCTTTCTAAATGCGACTTCTGGCTTCGTGAAGTCCACTTCTTAGGCCACGTAGTGAACAAGGATGGGATCCATGTCGATCCATCCAAGGTAGATTCGATCAGAAACTGGCCTGCACCGCGTACACCGACAGAAATACGCCAATTCTTGGGTCTGGCAGGTTATTACAGACGGTTTATTAAGGATTTCTCGAAGATTGCGCAGCCACTCACACTACTGACACAGAAGGGTGTCACCTACCGTTGGGGCAACACGCAGGAAACTGCTTTTCAGTATCTAAAGGATAGGCTTTGCAGTGCACCTATTCTTTCATTGCCAGAGGGCACAGATGACTTCGTAGTATATTGTGACGCATCCATACAGGGTCTGGGATGCGTATTGATGCAGCGGGATAAAGTGATTGCCTACGCCTCTCGTCAACTCAAGGTTCATGAACGGAACTACACGACGCACGATTTAGAGCTGGGAGCTGTTGTTTTCGCGCTTAAGATATGGCGACACTACCTGTACGGTACCAGGTGCACGATTTACACCGATCACAGGAGTCTCGAGCATATCCTTAAGCAGAAGGATTTGAACATGCGTCAACGACGATGGGTCGAGTTACTGAACGACTACGAATGCGCTATCAAGTACCATCCAGGCAAAGCCAATGTTGTGGCTGATGCCCTTAGTCGAAAGGACACTTTACCACGGCGCGTGCGAGCGCTACAGCTTACAATTCAGTCTAGCCTTCCCGCACAGATACGAGCTGCTCAGACAGAAGCACTGAAACCAGAAAACGTCAAGGCTGAAGCCTTACGCGGCTCACGACAACAGATGGAACAGAAGGCAGACGGCGCCTACTATGTAACGGGCCGTATTTGGGTCCCACTTTATGGCGGTCTACGCGAACTTGTGATGGACGAAGCACACAAGTCTCGCTATTCGGTACATCCAGGGTCGGATAAAATGTACCACGACATCAGCACTACCTATTGGTGGCCTAGTATGAAGGCCCACATTGCTACGTATGTTGGAAAATGCTTGACCTGTGCAAGAGTCAAGGTCGAATATCAGAAACCAGCTGGCCTACTTCAGCAGCCTAAGATACCACAATGGAAATGGGAAGAAATTTCCATGGATTTCGTTACAGGCTTACCTAGATCCCAGCGGGGGAACGATACAATATGGGTCATAGTTGATCGACTCACCAAGTCTGCACACTTCCTGCCGATCAAGGAAACGGACAAGTTCTCCACTCTTGCAGACGTATATCTTAAGGAAGTTGTCTCGAGGCACGGGGTGCCCACGTCTATCATTTCGGATCACGACGCACGATTCACGTCAGAACTTTGGCAAGCGATGCATAAATCTTTCGGCTCAAGGTTAGACATGAGCACAGCATACCACCCTCAGACGGATGGACAGTCTGAGCGAACGATTCAAACACTTGAAGACATGCTTCGGGCATGCGTCATCGATTTCGGCAACGGCTGGGAAAAGCATCTCCCTTTGGTGGAGTTTTCTTACAATAACAGTTATCACACCAGCATTCAAGCCGCTCCATTCGAGGCATTGTACGGGCGTAAATGCCGGTCACCCCTCTGTTGGGCAGAGGTGGGAGATAGTCAGATCACGGGTCCAGAGATTGTAGTGGACGCCACAGAAAAGATTGCACAGATACGACAACGCATGGCGGCAGCACGCGACCGTCAGAAAGCCTACGCGGACAAGCGTAGAAAGCCGTTAGAATTTGAGGTCGGGGACCGGGTTTTATTGAAAGTCTCACCCTGGAAGGGTGTGGTACGTTTTGGCAAACGGGGCAAACTGAATCCGCGATACGTCGGACCCTTCGAAATTATAGAAAAGGTTGGCAAAGTTGCCTACAAGTTGAACCTACCAGCTGAACTCGGGGCAGTTCACAATGTCTTTCACGTATCGAACTTAAAGAAGTGCCTATCTGATGAAAACCTCATCATTCCTTACAAGGAACTCACTATCGACGAGCGGTTGCAGTTCGTCGAGGAACCAGTAGAAATCACGGACCGGGATGTGAAGGTCCTCAAACACAAGAGAATCCCTCTTGTCCGAGTTCGCTGGAACTCCAAACGTGGCCCAGAGTACACCTGGGAACGCGAAGACAGGATGACAGAAAAGTACCCCCATTTATTCGGGAACCAGGCAACCACTACTGAGGCTGAAGCTACTACTTCGGAATTTCGGGACGAAATTCCAGATCAACGGGGGGAGGATGTGACACCCCAGGAAAACCAGTGAACAGTACAGTTTACCTAGCTTCCTCAGTGAGTGCATACCAAATTTCGGGACGAAATTTCCAATTAGTTGGGGATAATGTGACAACTCGAACTTTAGACTCGTTTTGTGTAACGCTACGTGCATATGTGAACTGGATTATATGTTTGGATTTAATAAACGTTTTGTTATTGTGTGCTTTGTATATATATAAATGTTAATAACTCGAACCGCACATCATACACATCACTCGCACAAGGCCGTTTGAGCCTCATTCTTGTACACGGATCATAGGGCGGCCCATGAGGGGTTTCGGCCCACTTCCCTTTCACGTGAACAAACATATTGCAAGGGGTTTGTTTCTCATTTTGTTACCAACACAAAAACACACACAACCCTAAACCCTCTCTCTCTCTCGGCTGCTTAGAACCCGACGGCACAAGGCACAAGAGGATCATCGCCTCTCTCTTGATTTCCAACCGGTTAGTGTATGTTGCTTGTTTACTAATTGATTGTATGTGATATGCACTCACATGATGTTACATGATGGTTGTTGATCGATCTAGGCTAGTCTTTATATGTGAATACACCTCATGATCTTAACACAAAAATCGGAAGTATAGATATATAGTAATCGGCTGTGATGTGTTAATGCGTTAAACGGACTCATGCTTATGAAATCGGTATTGTATGTTGATGATTAATCTGTTGTGATGATATGAAATTCTGATGATGTGATGCTAACCGGCTGCCATGTATTGATTCGGGTTGTTGGATTTAGTATGAATGTTAATGATGTTCTTGTTGAATTGTTAAGTCAAGATTAGGGTTCATAGGAAGTTCATAATAAAAACCCTTGTTTGATTCATAATTAGTTAACCGAATTGTAGGGAGTATGTTAATTGATTGGTGTATGTTTGGAAACTGGTAAACAAATTATAACCGAATTACTTGATTAGTGGGATGATTGAACTGATCGCACAAATGGACCACACGCACAAGCTGGCTCGATCGCACAACTGAGCTGGTCGCACATGCTGGTCCAAACACACAAGTGCAGCCCAGTCGCACAAGGGCAGCCTGGTCGCACAAGGCTGTATGTTGGGCCGGGCAGTCCAATTGTCCAATCGCACAAGAGCCCACAATCGTACAAGCCCAATTGGAGCGCACAAGTATATCATCAGTTGGGCTGTGTTTGATAATGAAACTGTTGGGCCGAACAAGCCCAAAGTCAGACCGCACAAGCCCCACACTGATCGCACAATTGATTGTTTAGTTGTTGGGCCGAGATGTTTATTATGTATTGCTTAACTGTTGGGCCACACACCTATGTTATGATATTTGTTTAACCGATTAGGCCTCAAGCCCAATCCCAAATCGCACAACACCAATGGACTCGCACAAGTCACTTATGCATATTGGGCCGGATAGTTTGGGCCTAGACTTACATCGCACAAGATGGTTGGGCTCGCACAAGCTCTTTGACCCAACCATCCGAATAGCACAAGTAGTGTACTTAATATATTTGCGTGCATACGTGTTTGCCATGTTGTGTACGTGCATCTTTGAACCAAACCTGACTTGTATTACAAACATGCTAGGACGTGATTGACCAATTACTAGCTTATCTATACTCTTTGTGTATCTGCCGAGCAAACCAAGGTGAGTTCACACAGCCAAGGCATGGGATTCCCGGGTTGGGAATTGGGTTGGATACGATATTGTAAAAGGAGTTACTCGTACTTACGCATATATCGGACTATAGACCATCGTCCTCAGGTTAGTCAGGACACGTTACGTAAAGCCTACGTAACCCAGTATATTTGCCATATGTCTCCCGGGTCGGGAAGGACACGTTACGTAAAGCCTACGTAACCCAATACCATTCACTGGCTTCCAGGTCGGAAGGCCACGCTGCGTAAAGCCTACGTAGCCCTCACGCGTACCACTGTCTTCGGGGAAAGGCACGTCACGTAAAGCCTACGTGACCCTGTACGTTTTCCTGTTCTCGGTAAAGAAGAACACATGGTCGGAAGTTAGTCTAGTAAGTACCGTTAATGAGAAGCCCTCATTAGCCAGGATAAACATGGGAAGCCCCCACTAGTTATATTTATGCACTACGTTATGAACTTACTTTCTGTGAACTCGCTCAACTAGTTTGTTGATTATTTGCTGCATGCCTTGCAGGACCTTAGGTATACTTGGAGCTTGCACCAGAGGAGAAGCGGGTCGTTGTGGACAAGAACTCGTGAATGCTTATTAAACACTTTTACATTCACACATTGATACTTATGTTTTGGGTTTTACATTTAATGCTTCCGCTACTTAAACAGTGTTTGGTTTTGAACACACCAATTATGTCTTTGATTACTATTAAATGCTATGTTTGATATAATTGGTGGCTTGATCCTGGTCAGTCACGCCTCCAAGCGGTAGTACTCCGCGTGTGGGATTTTGGGGGTGTGACAACTTAAGTCCAGATCCACAAACTTTTTACAAACAAATGTTGAGCACGTATTATTCATTATTTTAGGCTCAGTCTGGGAGGCTGAGGATCAGGCTAGTGGGACTAGGAGTGTTGGCTAGTGGGACTAGGAGTGTTGGCTAGTGGGACTAGGAGTGTTGGCTAGTGGGACTAGGAATGTTGGCTAGTGAGACTAGGAAGGACAGTCTGAGAGGCTGGGAGGCTAGTGGGACTAGGTGGATTATGTGATTATTATCTGGTAACTTATGTGACTATTTGATTCACTGATTTTGTGCTTATTCTGTGTTATGTTACAGACCCATGGATTCACCAGCTACAGGTGGATCAGGTACCACTGGACCCCTACCGTTAGTGTCAGACGATGTTATGTCTTCGGAGCATGAGGTGCACACCTCAGACTATACTAGCACCGACGACGACGACTTCCAGCCGTTCGCGTTACCTGACGGCGCCGATGAGCACGCTGATGACCCCTTACCCTTCGCCTTACCCGAGGATGCCTATGAGCCCATTGATGGCGACCCTGCTGAGTACCTCCCTATTGTTGCGATTCCGGCACCGATTCCTCTTGCTGCTTACCCTGCTTATGAGCTTATGCCAGACGCCGATGCCGACGGCGACATCGAGCTTTACGAGGACGAGCCATTTGAGGACGAGGATCCTGACGTAGCTCCTCTACCTGCTGGCGGTCTCTTGATGATAGCTGACGTTCCAGCTGGAGACTCGCCCATTCACTCACCAGTCCCGGACTCTTTAGAGTCTGTGGCATCTGTATCATCTCGTGGGGCGAGCGCGCAGCAGTTTATTCACGACTCAGACCCTGATCAGGCGTCTTCAGCTGCCCCTATTCCGAGCTACGCGTTTGAGCATGATGAGATCGAAGATTCTGACCCTGTTTTCCCTTCAGGATTTGATCCTGACCATGATATCGAGTATATTCCTATGGATGAGCATATAGAGGACCCTGATGATCCTATCGATCCCATTGATCCAGACTTTGACTTTGATATGGCGTTCGACGACCCTGAGCCTGCCGTAGCCCCAGAGCAGGCAGCTGCTTTTGATCCTTTACCTGAGCATGACCCTGATCATGCTGATTTTCCTCTTGAGCCTGTTGATGTTGATCCCCCTGTAGGTGTTCCTGTGATCGAGGGCGATCATGTTGCTGCTGATCCCATTGTTCCTTTACCCGTAGGTGACATACCTGCTGACCCTGTTATTGATCCTGTCGATCCTGTTATTGCACCTGTTGACCCCGTTATTGCTCCTATCGATCCTTTACCCATCGAGCCCGAGCACGCTCTTTTTGCTGAGCACATGGATCCTCCAGATGAGGAGGCACAGCACGGGTGGATACCGGCGGACGAGGATGTTCCACCGTTTCCCCCACATCACACTGGCACACATCATACTGAGTTCTCTTTTCAGATCCCACCGTTTATTCCTCCAGCGGGGCCTGGAGAGGGCTCTTCAGCCCACCCTTTCGGTCATGTACCGACGACCATGCCATTCATGCCTCAGATAGCATCTATCCCATCTTCTGTTGCACCTATCGATCTTACCGGCACGCCATTACTTTGGTCATCTTCCTCACCCACAGATCCATACCACCCATTTCATTTGGGCCATACTATTGAGGATCTTTTGATGTCGTTTGTACACCAGCACGAGTCTCATTCGCAGCGACTCCAGGAGCTCGAGAGAGCTCAGTTGTCTTTTGGTCCATATCTTGGTCAGACATCTTCGTCATTTCAGCCTTTTCGATCATTTCCTCCTGACATTGCTGCCCGACTTTCGACCTTGGAGCAGCAGGTTGCGTCCATGATCCGTACTCAGCAGGCGATGGAGGAGGACTGGTACCACTTACGTCGCTTACTTTTTGCTCACTTTCCCCCTCCCCCACCCCCATCCGCATAGGGCTCATTGGTACTGTAGTGGTAGGCGATGGTGAGACGACCGCGATTGTGACTGCACAGATTTTTGGAGACCATCTGACGATACAGATTTTTGCTGATATTTGTTGATGTACTGGTTGTATGTGACACTGATGTGATGTTGTTTTGACAGGGGTGATGTAGCCCCTATTTGATTTATGATTGTATGATACAGTGACGTGCTGACACACTTGCTACACTTTATGGTCTCGATATATATAACAATCGCCGTATTCTCACCATATCTGTTTCACTTGATTGCTTATTTATGTTTTGTGACATGGGATGTTGTGTAGATGATATTTGTGACATGGGATGTTGGGACATGGGATGTTGTGTGTGATATATTGATAACATGAGATGTTATATGCTATTACTATTACTATATACGTATGTTATTATGGCCTAATCGACGTACGCATCTTTAGAAGATGGCACCAAGACGTCAACCGCAGCCGATGCCCACTACTCCTGAAGAACTACAGCAAGTTATTGCTGCCGCCATTGCTCAGTATGCTGCCTCGCAAGAAGGACCAAGCGGAAGTAACACGAACATCAACGGCAACCAAAATCCTCCTCATGGTAAACCTAAGTCATTAAGACATACCATGGCATAAATGGATTCCTTTAGCAAATGCTAATGCCGTTCCTATGATATGATGTATGTGCAGGGTGCACCTACAAACAATTCTTGGACTGTAAGCCCATCAACTTCGACGGCACAGGAGGTGCTGTTGCTTTCGTTCGCTGGGCAGAGAAGACTGATTCCACCATCCGCATGAGCAAATGTGCGCTCGACCAGCAGGTCACTTACATCTCAGGGCTGTTTCTAGACGGAGCCCTATCTTGGTGGAACTTACAAGTGCAAACACTAGGCGAAGCTGCCGCCTACGCCCTGACTTGGGCCGAATTGAAAGAGCTTATGCGCAAGAAGTATTGTTCCCGTGCAGAAATTCAAAGGTTGGAGACTGAATTTTGGCACCTAAAGATGGATGGACCGAAGGTTGCAGAGTACGTCCAGAGATTTCATGACCTATCGCAAGTGGTTCCTTATATGGTCACGCCTGAATACAAGCGAATTGAGCGCTTCATTTGGGGGTTAGCTCCCCAAATCATTAGCATGGTGACCTCCGCCAGACCGGCAACTATTACGGAAGCCATTGATTTGAGCGTGGCTCTCACTGAGGAGGCAATTCGTTTAAACAAGTTTGATGAAGTCAAGGCGAAGAAGACAGAGACTCACGTTGAGTCCTCAGGAGATAACAAAAGGAAGTTTTCAAACTTCAAACAAGGCGTCAGTATGGCAGTAAAGAAAGGAAAATCAGCTGGTAGTACCAAGAAAGGGAAAGGGTACCAGGGCACCCAGCCCAAATGCAACAACTGCCAACGCCACCATGCGGGCAATTGTAACGTGAAAGTTTGTGAAACTTGTGGAAAACCGGGCCACTCAAAGGAATCATGTTGGGCTAGTACTGGCCGAGGAGGCCAGGGAGGAAATATGAATAGAAACGATAATCGTGGTGGTTTGGGAAATCGCCCACAAGGGAATAATCGAGGCTACAATGCAAATCAAGCCGGAACTGCCAATCAAAACAACCCGCCAGTTGGGGGCGGTGCAGGAAGTGGAAAAAGATTAGGATGTTTTCATTGCGGTGACGTTGGGCACTTCAAGAAGGATTGCCCAGGATTGAACCAAGCCCGTGGAAGGGTGTTCCAGATCGGTGCACAGGAAGCGCGCCAGGATCCCAACGTTGTTACTGGTACGTTCCCTGTAAATCAACGTTATGCATCTGTTCTGTTTGATACTGGTGCCGACTATAGCTTCATATCACTAGAATTTAAGAATATACTTGGGCTAGCCGCTAATAAGTTAGACATTCCCTACGTAATCGAATTGGCTAATGGAAAGTTAGTAGAAGCCAATGATGTGATCAGAGGCTGTGTGATTGAATTAGGAGAACGCGAGTTTACTCTAGATCTACTACCAGTCCAGTTGGGAAGCTTCGACGTGGTAGTAGGGATGGATTGGTTAACGAGAAACAAGGCTGAGATAGTGTGTCACGAAAAGGTTATTCGTATCCCGACCGGTGATGGTGAGACCATTGTTGTTCATGGAGAAAAGCGTGAGACGCCGTTAAGGATGATTAGTTGCCTGAAAGCAAGGAAGTGTTTGAGGAAAGGATGTGTTGCTTTTCTAGCACACATTGTGGATAAGAAGGCTGCTGAGCCGAAGATCGAAGACATCCCTGTCGTGAGGGAATACCCAGAAGTCTTTCCAGAAGACTTGCCTGGCTTGCCACCTCAAAGGCAAGTGGAGTTCCGCATCGACTTAGTACCAGGCGCCGCGCCTGTGGCTAAGGCACCATACAGACTTGCTCCGTCTGAGATGCAGGAATTGTCGACACAACTTCAAGAGTTGTTAGACAAGGGTTTTATCCGACCAAGCTTCTCGCCTTGGGGAGCTCCAGTTTTGTTTGTCAAGAAGAAGGACGGAAGTTTCCGCATGTGCATCGACTACAGAGAGTTGAACAAGCTAACAATCAAGAATAGGTATCCCCTGCCAAGAATTGATGATCTGTTCGACCAGCTTCAAGGTTCAAGCTTCTATTCAAAGATCGATCTTCGATCCGGATACCATCAACTTCGGATACAGGAGGAGAGTATCCCGACGACAGCTTTCAGAACTCGTTATGGACACTACGAGTTTCTCGTTATGCCGTTTGGTTTGACAAACGCGCCTGCAGTGTTCATGGATTTGATGAACCGAGTTTGTAAGCCGTACTTGGATAAGTTCGTGATCGTATTCATCGATGACATCCTGATTTACTCAAGGACGAAGGCTGAGCACGAGCAACATCTTAGAACTATTCTGGAACTGCTAAAGAAGGAACAGCTGTACGCCAAGTTCTCTAAGTGTGAGTTTTGGCTAAGAGAAGTGCAGTTTCTTGGGCACGTGGTGAATGGAGATGGAATCCACGTGGATCCAACCAAGATCGAGGCGATCAAAGATTGGGAAACGCCAAAGACGCCAACCGAGATTCGGCAATTCTTGGGTTTGGCTGGCTACTATCGAAGGTTCATCGAGGATTTCTCGAAAATCGCTCAACCTTTGACGCTCCTCACGCAGAAAGATAAGAAGTTTGATTGGGGAATCAAACAGGATGAAGCGTTTCAAGTGTTGAAGGACAAGCTTTGTAACGCGCCAATCTTAGCTCTACCGGAAGGAACCGACGATTTTGTGGTATATTGCGACGCATCGCGTCAAGGATTGGGTTGCGTGTTGATGCAACGTCAAAAGGTTATCGCCTACGCATCACGCCAACTGAAGGTGCATGAAAAGAACTATACCACTCATGATCTGGAGCTAGGCGCAGTGGTTTTTGCTTTGAAGATCTGGAGACACTACCTGTATGGTACGAAGTGCACAATCTTCACAGATCACAAAAGCCTACAGCATATATTCAACCAGAAGGAGTTGAATATGAGGCAAAGACGATGGGTTGAATTATTGAACGATTACGACTGCGAGATCAAGTATCACCCAGGGAAGGCGAATGTAGTCGCCGATGCCCTAAGTCGTAAGGAAAGGATCAAGCCCCTAAGGGTTAGGGCTATGGAAATGATTATCCAAACCGATCTCTCCTCGCGCGTTCGTGCAGCGCAGAAAGAAGCTCTCAAGGAGGAGAACCTTGAGAAGGAGTATCTCCGTGGGATGGAGAAGATATTGGTGCCAAACGAGGAAGGAACATTATGTTTTGAGAAAAGGATTTGGGTTCCTCTATTTGGTGAATTAAGGGAAGTTATTTTCGATGAAGCGCACAAGTCACGGTACTCTATCCACCCGGGATCGGATAAGATGTACCAAGATCTCAAAAATTACTATTGGTGGCCTAGGATGAAAGGCGACGTTGCTATTTACGTGAGCAAATGTTTAACGTGCGCTAAGGTCAAGGCGGAATACCAGAAGCCCTCGGGACTTCTGCAACAACCTGAGATTCCCAAGTGGAAATGGGAACAAATCTCAATGGATTTTGTTACAAAACTGCCAAGAACGCCAAGAGGCCATGATATGATTTGGGTGATTGTTGACCGCCTAACAAAGTCCGCACACTTTCTGCCAATCAAGGAGAAAGACAGTACTAGTAAACTTGCGGAAATTTACTTGAGAGAGATCGTAGCACGACATGGAGTACCCCTCTCAATCATCTCTGATAGAGACGGAAGGTTTGTGTCAAGGATATGGCAATCCTTCCAAGAAGCTTTTGGCTCACAATTGAATCTGAGCACAGCGTTCCATCCGCAAACTGACGGCCAGAGCGAGCGAACGATACAGACTTTGGAAGACATGCTGAGAGCATGTGCTATGGATTTGGGCGGTAGCTGGGATAAACACTTACCTTTGGTCGAATTTTCATACAACAACAGCTACCACACCAGTATTGGTGTCGCGCCTTTTGAAGCCCTTTACGGACGCAAGTGTCGATCACCACTATGTTGGGCTGACGCAGGTGATAGGCAGCTTGCCGGTCCCGAAATCGTCCAAGAGACGACAGACAAGATTGCGCAGATTCTTAAACGCATCGAAGCCGCTCGCCACAGACACAAGGCCTATGCGGATCCAAACCGAAAGCATGTGGATTTTCAAGTTGGAGAAATGGTGTTATTGAAGGTATCACCCTGGAAAGGGGTAGCACGCTTTGGGAAGCGTGGGAAGTTAAATCCACGCTACATTGGTCCTTTCAGAATTCTAGAAAGAATTGGAACCGTAGCATACAAGTTGGACCTACCTGCTGAATTAAATGGTGTTCACGATACATTTCATGTATCCAATTTAAAGAAGAGTCCAACTCAAGTTGAAGTTGCCATTCCTATCGACGAGATTCATGTTGACGACACGCTCCACTTCGTAGAAGCACCTGTCGAGGTCACAGACTGGAAAGTTAACAGGACCCGCCGGAGCAGTGTCAAACTCGTCAAGGTTCGCTGGAATGCCAGACATGGTCCTGAATACACCTGGGAGCGTGAGGACCGGATGAAAGAGAAATACCCCCACTTATTTCCTAAAAACTCTGCATCTACAAGTAGAACTTAAATTTCGGGACGAAATTTATTTAACGGGGGGAGAATGTGACAACCCTCACAAAACCAGGTATCCGTACGACTTAATTAGCTATTAACTGTTGCCTAATTACTGTGCTTAACTGAGATTTCTGATAAACTGCTACTTGATTGTTGATACATGTACATGTCTGCATCATACTTTGATTTTTCCTGTCACTGCATTATTTATTTACTGAACTCTAGTGACAAACTTGATGCACAAGAAGCACAGTAGCACTAAACGGATACACAGTGAACATGCTGATATAACCAGCATCAGGCAAACACTGCCTCTAAAGGCTTGAATGAGCCAGAATTATTTTACTACGCCCATAGTGTGTGTAGAGATACAAGGGTTGTATGATTGCGTCTCTAGGAATAAGATACAGAGATTGGATGTGCCTAAAACGTACTTTAAGCACGGAACACAGCACTTTTATTTACACACTAGCTTCTACCTAATTAATAAAGTGCCAAAATATGAGGAATTATTCCTGACACTTTGCAGAATAAATTGTGTCGCTAAAAATATTATTTATGACGCTTAAAGGATATCTTAAGCACTTTAACGGATTACTATCCGACCGAACAACCGGACAATACCCGGAACATAAAAATATTGCCAAAATTAATATTGGTATTTTTCTGAGCCAGTTAGGGTCCCCGATTACCCTAACACCCGCTTTCTAATGCATTAAACAACTAACGGGGTTAGACCTCTCACTTAACGCACTTAACCAAACTGAACCGTAACTGAACGATTGGAAACGAACCGGATACCATTACATTCTAATGAAATCGGCCAACTAGTGGGACCCGGGGAGAGTACACCTTTGAATATTTAATTAGATTTCGCGAAGACCGAGACGACATTCTCTATAAATACCCTCACATCTCACACACACAAACACACACACTTCACAAAACTCTCTCTCTCCCTCCCCCTTGCTCCCTCTCGGCCGAACCACACACCCACACCCAACCATTTTTCGGTTCTTGATTCACCCATTCCAAGTCCATACAAGTGTCGGGGATCACGTACAACGAAGCTCGGAACAACGGAAGTTGAAGGACCTCGCCACGTTGCTTTTATCCACGCCGTATTCGACTAGTTTCTTCCCTAGCCTCGAGCTAGAGGTATATTGTTTAAAACTCGTTATTAGTCATGTTTAAAGTGGTTAAAAGGATTTTTTGTCACACCCCCAAAATCCCACACGCGGAGTACTACCGCTTGGAGGCGTGACTGACCAGGATCAAGCCATCAATCATATCAAACATAGCATTTAATATAAAAGTAAATAACGTAAGTCATCATGACATGATTGATGTTTCAAAAACCAACATCGTTTAAGTAGCGGAAGCATAGTAATGTATCTCCAAAATAATTATAAGTTCACATAAAGTTCATGATTCACATCCCACAACGACCTGCTCCTCCCTGTGCAAGCTCCATAATGTACCTAAGGCCCTGCAAGGCATGCAGCAAATAATCAACAAACTAGTTGAGCGAGTTCACAGAAAGTAAGTTCATAATCATAGAGCGTGAGTTAACTAGTGGGGGCTTCCCATGTTTATCCTGGCTAATGAGGGCTTCTCATTAACGGTACTTACTAGACTAACTTCCGACCATGTGTTCTTCTTTACCGAGAACAGGAAAACGTACAGGGTCACGTAGGCTTTACGTGACGTGCCCTTCCCCGAGGACAGTGGTACGCGTGGGGGCTACGTAGGCTTTACGCAGCGTGGCCTTCCGACCTGGAAGCCAGTGAATGGTATTGGGTTACGTAGGCTTTACGTAACGTGTCCTCCCGACCCGGGAGACATATGGCAAGTATACTGGGTTACGTAGGCTTTACGTAACGTGTCCTGACTAACCTGAGGACGATGGTCTATAGTCTGGTATATGTGTAAGTACGGGTAATCATTCCACAATCAACAAATCCAACCCAATTCCCAACCCGGGAATCCCATGCCTTGGCTGTGTGAACTCACCTTGGTTTGCTCGGCAGATACACAATTAAAAGACTCTTGAACTAACAGTGGTCAACCACGTCCTAACAGGGTTACCATACAAGTCAGGTTCGGTTCAAGTATTGCATGTATAAGACATACAAGTAAACACATAGCACGTAATAGTCACGAGTATAATGGAATCATGCATGTACGGCCCAATTAGAAAGTCAAACAATACAGGTATCGGCCCAATAATAAAACACAATAGTGGACTTGTGCGATAGAAGCCTTGGGCTACCCGGCCCAATTAAATGACACGTAATTGCCGTTGTGCGATTCAGCATTCTTGTGCGATCAGCTACTTACCCAGCCCAACAGTTTATCCGGCCCAAACTATCAGGTAACACATGTGCGGCCCAAATAATGTAACAGTCAGCTTGTGCGGTTGACATGTGCTTGTGCGAGTGATCTGGTTTGTACGACTGGAATTGGGCTTGTGCGCCTGGACTTGGGCTGTCCGGCCCAACAGTCTTAATTATGTTTCAGCCGATAAGCCCAAATGAGCCTTGTGCGACCGATAATCTCTTGTGCGAATGGGCTCATCTTGTGTGATCAGGTCCACTTGTGCGAGTGGGCCTGTTGTGCGTGTGATCTTGTGCGGCCGGTTAACAACTTCCACGTATTTAGCAATCAGTTACACAATCAAATTAATTCCTTTGACTCCATTCAATGGTTTCCATTCTTGTGGGTATCAATCAACTACACTAACAGTTTCTATCATCAACATAATCGATCAAAACATAGAAATTTCATCACAACTCACATGATTAATTATATGAACATATGACCTAGAACATCGACCCATCCGATTTACTTAGCACAATATCCATCTAAGATCCGATTACATGAGCCTACACATATGACCGATTTTCAAGACACTACTTAGCACCATACGATTAACAGAAATACCAATCATCATCAACGATCATGCATTCTAGAAAAGTATAAACATTATTGAACTTGCAATTAAAGTGCACAAGGGATCCGATTATCAAAACATTATCATACAACATGGATAATCATAAGTCATCGATCACACATAACAACAATACAATAAGCATACCAATTACTAACCGGATTAGGGGAAAGAACGAAGATTGATCTTGTGCCGTCGGGTTCGAGCAAGAAAGAGAGAGCTAGGGTTTCTTGGTGTGTTCTTGTGTTGTGAATTGTAACAAATGAGAAAAAGGATCATGTCCCTAAATGTTTACACGGTTAGAGGGGGTGGGCCAGCCCTTACATGGGCTGCCATATTGATCCGTGTACAAGGTGTAAAGCCCAACGGCTTTGTGCGATCCAATGTAGGTGTGTGGGTGTTGTGCGTTTCTTGTGCGGTTCGGTACATACATACATACAATATAACACAACACATGATTCACAAAGCTCACATAGCACAAAATAACAAACATTTATTAATCCAAACATATAATCCAGTTCACATATGCACGTAGCGTTACACAAAGCGAGTCTAAAATTCGAGTTGTCACATTATCCCCAACTAATTGGAAATTTCGTCCCGAAATTTGGTATGCACTCACTGAGGAAGCTAGGTAAACTGTACTGTTCACTGGTTTTCCTGGGGTGTCACATCTTCCCCCCGTTGATCTGGAATTTCGTCCCGAAATTCCGAAGTAGTAGCTTCAGCCTCAGTAGTGGTTGCCTGGTTCCCGAATAAATGGGGGTACTTTTCTGTCATCCTGTCTTCGCGTTCCCAGGTGTACTCTGGGCCACGTTTGGAGTTCCAACGAACTCGGACAAGAGGGATTCTCTTGTGTTTGAGGACCTTCATATCCCGGTCCGTGATTTCTACTGGTTCCTCAACGAACTGCAACCGCTCGTCGATAGTGAGTTCCTTAAAAGGAATGATGAGGTTTTCATCAGATAGGCACTTCTTTAAGTTCGATACATGAAAGACATTGTGAACTGCCCCGAGTTCAGCTGGTAGTTTCAACTTGTAGGCTACTTTGCCAATCTTTTCTAAAATTTCGAATGGTCCGACGTATCGCGGATTCAGTTTGCCCCGTTTGCCAAAACGTACCACACCCTTCCAGGGTGAAACTTTCAATAAAACCCGGTCCCCGACCTCGAATTCCAATGGCTTTCTACGCTTATCCGCGTAGGCTTTCTGACGGTCGCGTGCTGCCGCCATGCGTTGTCGTATTTGTGCAATCTTTTCTGTGGCGTCCACAACAATCTCTGGACCCGTGATCTGACTATCTCCCACCTCTGCCCAACAGAGAGGTGACCGGCATTTACGCCCGTACAATGCCTCGAATGGAGCGGCTTGAATGCTGGTGTGATAACTGTTATTATACGAGAACTCCACCAAAGGGAGGTGCTTTTCCCAGCCGTTGCCGAAATCGATAACGCATGCCCGAAGCATGTCTTCGAGAGTTTGGATCGTACGTTCAGACTGTCCATCCGTCTGAGGGTGGTATGCTGTGCTCATGTCTAACCTTGAGCCGAAAGATTTATGCATTGCTTGCCAAAGTTCTGACGTGAATCGTGCATCGCGATCCGAAATGATAGACGTGGGCACCCCGTGCCTCGAGACAACTTCTTTAAGATATACGTCTGCGAGAGTGGAGAATTTATCCGTTTCCTTAATCGGTAGGAAGTGTGCAGACTTGGTGAGTCGATCCACGATCACCCATATCGTATCGTTCCCACGCTGGGATCTAGGTAGGCCTGTAACGAAATCCATGGAAATTTCTTCCCATTTCCACTGAGGTATTTTAGGCTGCTGAAGTAGGCCAGCTGGTTTCTGATATTCAACCTTGACTCTCGCACAAGTCAAGCACTTTCCAACGTACGTAGCGATGTGGGCCTTCATACTAGGCCACCAATAAGTAGTACTGATATCGTGGTACATTTTATCCGACCCTGGATGTACCGAATAGCGAGACTTGTGTGCTTCATCCATCACAAGTTCGCGTAGACCGCCATAAAGAGGGACCCAAATCCGGCCCGTTACATAGTAGGCGCCGTCTTCCTTCTGTTCCATTTGTTGTCGTGAGCCGCGTAAGGCTTCATCCTTGACGTTTTCGGGCTTCAATGCTTCTGTCTGAGCAGCTCGTATCTGAGCAGGAAGACTAGACTGAATCGTAAGTTGTAGCGCTCGTACGCGCCGTGGTAAAGTGTCCTTTCGACTGAGGGCATCAGCCACAACATTGGCTTTGCCTGGATGATACTTAATAGCACATTCGTAGTCGTTAAGTAGCTCGACCCATCGTCGTTGACGCATATTCAAATCCTTCTGCTTAAGAATATGCTCGAGACTCCTGTGATCGGTGTAAATCGTGCACCTGGTACCGTACAGGTAGTGTCGCCATATCTTAAGCGCGAAAACAACAGCTCCCAGCTCTAAATCGTGCGTCGTGTAGTTCCGTTCATGAACCTTGAGTTGACGAGAGGCGTAGGCAATCACTTTGTCCCGCTGCATCAATACGCATCCCAGACCCTGTATGGATGCGTCACAATATACTACGAAGTCATCTGTGCCCTCTGGCAATGAAAGAATAGGTGCACTGCAAAGCCTATCCTTTAGATACTGAAAAGCAGTTTCCTGTGTGTTGCCCCAACGGTAGGTGACACCCTTCTGTGTCAGTAGTGTGAGTGGCTGCGCAATCTTCGAGAAATCCTTAATAAACCGTCTGTAATAACCTGCCAGACCCAAGAATTGGCGTATTTCTGTCGGCGTACGCGGTGCAGGCCAGTTCCTGATCGAATCTACCTTGGATGGATCGACATGGATCCCATCCTTGTTCACTACGTGGCCTAAGAAGTGGACTTCACGAAGCCAGAAGTCGCATTTAGAAAGCTTGGCGTACAACTGTTCCTTCCGAAGGAGTTCCAAAATAAGACGAAGATGCTGCTCGTGTTCCTCCTGACTCTTGGAGTAAATCAGGATGTCGTCGATGAATACTATGACGAACTTGTCAAGATAGGGTTTGCACACCCTGTTCATAAGATCCATAAATACAGCAGGCGTGTTCGTTAACCCAAACGGCATGACAAGAAACTCGTAGTGACCGTAACGAGTTCTGAAGGCTGTCTTGGAGACGTCCTCATCCCGGACTCTCAGCTGATGATACCCAGACCTTAAGTCTATCTTCGAATAGTAGCACGACCCTTGCAACTGGTCGAATAAGTCGTCGATGCGCGGAAGAGGATAACGGTTCTTCACCGTCACCTTATTGAGTTCACGGTAGTCAATGCACATCCTGAACGTACCGTCTTTCTTTTTCACGAAAAGCACTGGAGCTCCCCAAGGCGAAGAGCTTGGTCGTATGAGACCCTTTTCCAAGAGTTCCTGCAGTTGCTTTGACAATTCCTCCAATTCCGATGGAGCTAGACGATATGGTGCGCGAGCTATGGGTGCTGCTCCTGGAGCGAGCTCGATCTGAAATTCGACCTGACGATGAGGCGGTAAGCCAGGTAAGTCTTCAGGAAACACCTGAGGGTAATCACGTACAATTGGAATATCCTCCAATTTCTTTTCCTTTGTTGAGGCGTCTGTAACAAGAGCCAGAATGGCTGTGTGACCCTTACGTAAGCATTTCTGAGCCTTCAAGAAAGAGATGATGCCAACCACTGCACCCCTCTTGTCGCCTTGAACTTCTAGAGGTTCCTGACCCAAACGAGGAATGCGAATAACCTTTTCGCTGCATAGGATTTCTGCCTGGTGTTGGGAAAGCCAATCCATCCCAATCACGACGTCGAAACTTCCCAAAACTATGGGAATGAGGTCGATAGAGAAAGCTTGACCAGCTAAGATAAGATTACAACCCTGAACTACGTGCGTGGCTTCTAAACTTTTACCGTTAGCTAACTCGACTACATGTTTGGTGGGTAAAAGTGTTGGTGCACGTTTTAGCAGTTGACACATTTTCACAGACATATAGCTTGTATCCGCACCCGAATCAAATAAAACAGTAACGTAAATATTGTCGAGGAGAAACTTACCCATAACAACGTTGGGATCGTTCACTGCGTCGCCTCGACCTAGTACAAAAGCACGACCACGAGCTTCATTGCCGTTGTTGTTGTTGTTCCCGCCGTTATTGTTGCCGTTGCCCTGGTTGTTATTGTTGTTGCGATTCTGGTTCAACTGGGGGCAATCGCGCTTAAAGTGACCTTCAGCCCCACACTGGAAACATCCCCGGTTTCCACGCTGTGGCTGCTGCTGCTGATTCTGGTTCTGTGGAGCTGGTTGCTGAGGCTGCTGATTCTGATTTGCAGGACGAGGGCTCCTACAGTCTTTAGCCTCGTGCCCCATTTTAAGACACCTTTGACAGCGACCCTTGTTACACGGACCGTGGTGATGCCTGTTGCAGTTGTGGCACCTAGGTTGACTACCCTGATATCTCCTCTGCCTGTGACCACTAGAGGATTGCTGACTGGGACTCTGATAGTGGTCAATCTTCTGCTGCTGGGATTGTGGCTGAACAGATGCTGAACCTTTACTGGAATCCCCATCCCATTTCCTTTTACTGTCACCAGATGTAGCAGGAGTAACTGAGGTGGTGACGTTAGCAGTAGCATTAACACGCTTTGGCAGTCTATTCTGATCCACTGCCTGATCGGTGATACGGTGAGCGAGACGCTGAATTTCCTGGATGTTTTCGAGGTTAGCCGACGTCACGTGGCTCTGAATTTCTGGCGCCAAACCCTTGAGATACAACTCGATGCGCTTGTATGGAGGGTCCACCATAGTAGGACACAGAACGGCCAGCTCGTTCGACCGTTTGGTATATGCTTCGATTTCTGACCCGACCATCTTCAGATTGTACAGTTCGTCTTCCAGCTTGTGAATATCCTCACGTGTGCAATACTCACGCTTGATGAGTTCCTTAAAGTCGTTCCATGGGGTGGCGTTAGCAGCTGCCAACCCTAAGATCTGGACTTGGGCGTTCCACCAAGTCAGTGCTATTCCTTCCAAAGTACCGGTAGCAAACTTGACCTTGCGAGCCTCAGGGCACTCGCACATTTCAAATACTGATTCTAGCTTCTCGAACCAGTGGAGGAGTCCAACCGCTCCTTCTGTGCCGCTGAAAGAGTTTGGACGACAGTCCATGAAATTCTTGAACGTGCAGACAGGCTGCTGCGCGTGTTGACCTATTGTGTACGAGTAGGGCAAAGTTTAAATACAAAAGCTAGTTTAGGAGTGTAGGATCTAAAGATCCTAGCGTAAGTTATAACTACAGGTTATCCTACCTGCTTGAGCAGCCGCAAATGCTGCTGTGACTTGGGCTTGAACGAGAGCCTCTAGCTGGGCTTGTGTCATGTTGATTCGTCCAGACATGATCTTCATAGTAACAAGTAGCATACGTAAGAATGGTTCGCGAGTAGGGCGATGACAGAAAAGCGTAGGCATATAGGTGTTCTCATGAAATCAAAGCATGTGTATCTAAGCGTAATGCGAGCAAAGTGCTAAGCAGTTCTAGCATACAGGCAATAAACATAAACCTTATTACCTAGGATGTCGAGTCTTGCACGTGGAGCGAAGCGTCGTTGTGGATCGTTGAGAGCACTGTTCTGGTTATAGTCCGGTTTTAATAAAAACGTTTTCCCATATTAAAACCAAGTTCTCTATAACCAATGGCTCTGATACCAATCTGTCACACCCCCAAAATCCCACACGCGGAGTACTACCGCTTGGAGGCGTGACTGACCAGGATCAAGCCATCAATCATATCAAACATAGCATTTAATATAAAAGTAAATAACGTAAGTCATCATGACATGATTGATGTTTCAAAAACCAACATCGTTTAAGTAGCGGAAGCATAGTAATGTATCTCCAAAATAATTATAAGTTCACATAAAGTTCATGATTCACATCCCACAACGACCTGCTCCTCCCTGTGCAAGCTCCATAATGTACCTAAGGCCCTGCAAGGCATGCAGCAAATAATCAACAAACTAGTTGAGCGAGTTCACAGAAAGTAAGTTCATAATCATAGAGCGTGAGTTAACTAGTGGGGGCTTCCCATGTTTATCCTGGCTAATGAGGGCTTCTCATTAACGGTACTTACTAGACTAACTTCCGACCATGTGTTCTTCTTTACCGAGAACAGGAAAACGTACAGGGTCACGTAGGCTTTACGTGACGTGCCCTTCCCCGAGGACAGTGGTACGCGTGGGGGCTACGTAGGCTTTACGCAGCGTGGCCTTCCGACCTAGAAGCCAGTGAATGGTATTGGGTTACGTAGGCTTTACGTAACGTGTCCTCCCGACCCGGGAGACATATGGCAAGTATACTGGGTTACGTAGGCTTTACGTAACGTGTCCTGACTAACCTGAGGACGATGGTCTATAGTCTGGTATATGTGTAAGTACGGGTAATCATTCCACAATCAACAAATCCAACCCAATTCCCAACCCGGGAATCCCATGCCTTGGCTGTGTGAACTCACCTTGGTTTGCTCGGCAGATACACAATTAAAAGACTCTTGAACTAACAGTGGTCAACCACGTCCTAACAGGGTTACCATACAAGTCAGGTTCGGTTCAAGTATTGCATGTATAAGACATACAAGTAAACACATAGCACGTAATAGTCACGAGTATAATGGAATCATGCATGTACGGCCCAATTAGAAAGTCAAACAATACAGGTATCGGCCCAATAATAAAACACAATAGTGGACTTGTGCGATAGAAGCCTTGGGCTACCCGGCCCAATTAAATGACACGTAATTGCCGTTGTGCGATTCAGCATTCTTGTGCGATCAGCTACTTACCCAGCCCAACAGTTTATCCGGCCCAAACTATCAGGTAACACATGTGCGGCCCAAATAATGTAACAGTCAGCTTGTGCGGTTGACATGTGCTTGTGCGAGTGATCTGGTTTGTACGACTGGAATTGGGCTTGTGCGCCTGGACTTGGGCTGTCCGGCCCAACAGTCTTAATTATGTTTCAGCCGATAAGCCCAAATGAGCCTTGTGCGACCGATAATCTCTTGTGCGAATGGGCTCATCTTGTGTGATCAGGTCCACTTGTGCGAGTGGGCCTGTTGTGCGTGTGATCTTGTGCGGCCGGTTAACAACTTCCACGTATTTAGCAATCAGTTACACAATCAAATTAATTCCTTTGACTCCATTCAATGGTTTCCATTCTTGTGGGTATCAATCAACTACACTAACAGTTTCTATCATCAACATAATCGATCAAAACATAGAAATTTCATCACAACTCACATGATTAATTATATGAACATATGACCTAGAACATCGACCCATCCGATTTACTTAGCACAATATCCATCTAAGATCCGATTACATGAGCCTACACATATGACCGATTTTCAAGACACTACTTAGCACCATACGATTAACAGAAATACCAATCATCATCAACGATCATGCATTCTAGAAAAGTATAAACATTATTGAACTTGCAATTAAAGTGCACAAGGGATCCGATTATCAAAACATTATCATACAACATGGATAATCATAAGTCATCGATCACACATAACAACAATACAATAAGCATACCAATTACTAACCGGATTAGGGGAAAGAACGAAGATTGATCTTGTGCCGTCGGGTTCGAGCAAGAAAGAGAGAGCTAGGGTTTCTTGGTGTGTTCTTGTGTTGTGAATTGTAACAAATGAGAAAAAGGATCATGTCCCTAAATGTTTACACGGTTAGAGGGGGTGGGCCGGCCCTTACATGGGCTGCCATATTGATCCGTGTACAAGGTGTAAAGCCCAACGGCTTTGTGCGATCCAATGTAGGTGTGTGGGTGTTGTGCGTTTCTTGTGCGGTTCGGTACATACATACATACAATATAACACAACACATGATTCACAAAGCTCACATAGCACAAAATAACAAACATTTATTAATCCAAACATATAATCCAGTTCACATATGCACGTAGCGTTACACAAAGCGAGTCTAAAATTCGAGTTGTCACATTTTTATCGGTTAAATGTCGGTAACCCGCTTCATGAATCTTTAAAGTCTACTAAAAAGTGAAAATCGTTGGATAAAAGAACATAACGCGTGTAAATGTCGTAGTATTTGAATATGTTGGTTTTTATGGCCCGATCTATGATGTGGTGGCTCTCATCATCGTTTAACCCGACTTTGTTAGGATCACGTATCTTGACATACACTTGTTTCTTTGGTACAAGGGTTAAAAGGTGAAACTCCACCACACGGGAAACATGAACTTGTGTAAAAATGTTTTAACGTGAAAAATAGTATTTAAAACGAGCCGATCTACGTATGTACAAGTGGTATATTCGTAGGACCGGGTGTCGAGAAAATCATGTTTTATAAAAGTTGTATAACATGTTAACAAATGTGATTTTTATGAACTACAAGTGTAGAAACACTTATAAAATGAAAGATCCGACAAAATAACAATTTTTATAAAAATTGTCGGAAGTTGTAAAGAGTGATTTGTTCCAAAAACGGGGTTTTTGCAAGAATAAACTATTTTATACCTAGATCCACTAAATACAACGAGATCTACATAATAGTTTTAGAAAAACTACAAGTTCATGTAATATTGCGATTTTACATACTTATCGACTAGTTTGAAGTATTGGAAATTGATTTGGTTGATTTGAAGAATTGTTGAAATAAAAGAAGTGTTTTTGTAAAAGAAAATGATACGCTTGAAAGCGTGGCCACCTCCAGTTACAGGGGAAACTCTGGCGAAATTTTCTAAAAATCTAACACTTAGAATTATTTACAAGTGTTAGACTACTTTGACATGTTTTCGAAAATATATTTCGCCACAACTTTATTTATAAAATAATCGGAGGTGGGATTTTCACAAAACTAAACGTGATAAATATATAATCGGTAAATATATTTTGTCACAACACTGTTTATGATTATTTTGTGAAAATGTATAAATATTATTTTTAGAGTAAAAATAATATTTACTAACTTGTCAAACCCAAAATAATACCAACGCTTATACGACAAGCATAAAAGTTACAACGGTAATTTCTATTACCACCTAATCATTTAAAACGTAACTTACGCATTACGCGGAAATATTCACCGACACGTATGTTGTCAACGTATTATTTTGGAAAATATCATGTAAAGAGAAAATATATTATTTTTGAGAAAAATAATTATATTTTGGAATGAGAAATAAAAATATATTAAGTGGGACTTAATGAGATAGTATAAATACACATGTATTTAAATCCCCCATCCTTGGGAAGGAAAGTAAAATACCAAGTATGTACACGAAACGGTTGTCTAACCGTCTCCTAAAAATATAAGTTATAAAGCTAAGGCACGGCCATCCGTCTAATAGAATTAGCACCTGTAGGTCGTTGCACAGCTTCGGATATTCGGATTACTTGGTAGAGATACGCATTCACTGTGAGTTCATGTCCCCCTTTTCTCTAACTGTTTTCAGTTTACTTAACTGCGGGGGTGAAATACATGTTACTATGATTTACGAGTACTTTACAACGGTATGTTTAACGTGAGGAGGTGTTATACGATCATGTGAGTGGATAGGAACAACATGGGGCCATTAGTCCTCATGGAGGGACCGAGGGACAGGAGCGGTAGATCTATCTGGGTGTAGCGAGCCCAGCCCCCGGCCAAACTAGAAACGGACCGTGGGGTGACTTTGTCCACATACTTTGCCGTGGCATAAATCTGCTAGGTTTGAGTCTCCCTATTTGCACTACACATATGTCAGTGGCCTTGCAAACCATTGATGATCACAAGTCCTCTTACACTGCTACATACCACAATTATTTTTATACTCACAAAGGTTTTACATACTCACTTACGCATGAACTCGCTCAACATTATTGTTGATTTTTCAACTCACATGTATTTCAGGAAATTAGACGGATCTGGCACGGTATGGAACGTTTTCCGCTGCACTGGTCATGAAGTCATCAGGGTTTAGGGTTGTGTCTCTTACCTGGACAAGACACAATCCCTAAATCACGTCTATGTTTTGTTATAAGTTGTTATGTTTCTGAACAAGGTTATGGTTGCATGTTAAAAACAATGGTATTGTATGATGTTTTCAAAAACTTAATGGATGACTTGCATGGTTTTTAAATTCATATAGCTTTGTTATGATTAAGCTATGGTATTAAGAAGTCACACAAATTAACCACGCTTCCGCAAAGCCAGGGTGTGACAGATTCAACTTAATGAATCAACTAAACATTTGAGGATTTTCACATTTAAATTTTATCAAAATTTGAAACATTCCAAATTCTGATTCAACTTAATGAATTATCTTTAACATTTCAAATCAATTAACCAACCTGTCTGTTCATCAAGTTTAGCCTTTGAGAATTTGGATGTCAGCTCTCCAAGATCAGTTGTCGAAAATCTTTTTGGATTTTTCAAAATATGAAACATGAATGCAAAGACATCAATTAAAATGCAGAAATGAAATATATACAAACATATTTTTGTGAGTTCGTGCAAGAGGATCATATCAGCTTTTGAGACACATCACTAGCACTGTTAAGCTTCTAATCGTTTTAAGTTCTAAACGATTCACGTTGATTGACGATATTGTTGTCCACTTAAGCTCAATCTAAAAACTTTCGAAATGCTTACAGATACGTTTAAGGTATATTAATTTTCGCACTAAGTTCTTATGGACCCCACGATCTCAGCATATCCCCTAATCATGCAATACACTAACTCAAGTAATGCCTTTAAACTTCCATCAACTGTGATATGTGCGAAAACAAAGCAGAATGTTTAAACATTAACAATCAGGTCGATACTTCCTTATACGCAGAGAAAGTCCAATGTTTAAACAAAATAAGAAAATAAAACAAGTTGAAGTTGTTTAGGCTTTAACCACCAGGTCGATACTTCCGTATACGCAGAGGAGGTCCAAAGCTTAAACGAAACACCAAAGAAAATAAAGCAGAACGTTTAGGCAACAACATCCAGGTCGATACTCACGTATACGCAGAGGATGTCCGATGCTTAAACAAAATAAAGAAATAAAACAAGTTTAAATCTTTGCAAAATGAAATGCACAATCACAGCGACTTTTCAGCAAAGTAGTGAAAGTTCACAAACTTAACCAGTTTTATGCTTTTTGGCAATCAGCGATTACTGAGTAGGTACACAGTCAAGAAGGACAAAACTAAGTACTATGCTTTCAACCATGTTTCCCACTAGAACTAGGCTTTTTCATTTAAGTTTGTATCGTTATCGCAAATCTACTAGTCTAGCTGAGGCTATCGTCACATCTTTAGTGAGACCGTTTAATACTTTTAGACTTTACATATCTTTAGCATGCTGTGATAGTCCACTGATTTACTATCATTTCCTCTTGTTTCAACAAAACTCATTTTGACTTTTTCAATGTTTTTGACTTTTTCAAATTTTCTAATTTTTTTTTAAATTTTTTTCCCCCTAAAATCAAAATATGTTTCAGTTTTGATTTTCTGAGAAAATTTGAAACAAACTGTACAAACTTGACAACATGATGAGAATCACTTCAATTCTCTATCCACCTGGCATAAACAATCAGAACTCCCCCTGACAACAAACTATTTTCCCATTATGATTTCAAAACACTTAAGTTTGTTTTAATCAAAATGGTTTTTCTGGAAAATTAGTTTTGTGTGTCATTCATAAACTCGGGGTTATTTCATCACATTGTTTTTCAAATTACCACTTGAAGGAAAGATGAATCAAGTACAACTTAATGTCGTTAATTTATCTTTTGAAAGTCGAAATATCACCGAAGTGAATTTCTCAAGAAAGATGCCGATTCCTACTCCCCAATTACCAACCTGGGAGTTCCGACAAGTCAGGATTTTAAGCAGCGAATGCAGGCACCCAAGCCTGACCAACCTTGGGTGTATTTGAGTTATTTTCACTTGGGGTTTGAACATTCCTTTTTGTTTCATAAAATTCTTTAACCCCTTTAACCTTTCCCTCAACCATCTTTCCAAAAATATTTAGAACATTGGGGTTAAAGGATTTTTCAACATCAAAATCTTTCTTTTCAGAAAAAGATTGATTTGAAATTTCAACTTCGTCAACTTTTTGTTTATAATTTTCAGCTCGCAATGGTGGAAATTTGATATCATCCATTGGCGGAACTGAATTTTCACTTTTGAGCTCAACTTGTGGCTCCTCTGATTTTGACGAATCAGAATCATCGCCTGAATGTGGCTTGTCTAACTTTAATGAGTCAGATTCATCGCCGACATGTGGCTCCTTTGTTTCCTAAGAAACAGATTCATTGCCACCAACTTTTACCTTCTTCTTTTCCTCTTTCGTCCTCAGATTTGTATCTGATGAATTCGTCTTGCTTGACTCAGTAATCGAGGGAGTTGATTCATCAGAACTCTTATTCAATCTGTCCGGTGAACCCGAGGTCAAAGGCCTCTCCAGATACTCTCTTGCTTTCTTCCTTTTCTTCCTCAGTCTGTCTTTCTGCCCTTGTGAAAGCTTCACTTTCTGTTTTTGAACTTTCTGTTCTTTGACTTTCTGTTCTGAAACTTTCAGTTCCTTGGGCTTTTCTTTGACTTCGACTGACTTTATCACCCTTTTCTGAGATATATCCCTCGATCTTTCATTTGATCTCATTGGGCAATCTCTGGCAATGTGACCTATGATGTTGCAGTTATAGCATCTTCTCGATTCAAAGCTCCAATTCTGGCAGTTAACAGCAATGTGTCCTTGATAACCACATCGGCAACACACTCTGTTATCGTACCAATCACCATTGTCACACCAAACGCTCAGATCAAAGCACTGTTTGGCTTGGTGATACTCTTTCCTCCTCTTGATTACTGGATTTGACTTTTGAGCACTGTGGTCCGACCTGCACCACTTATTACCAACAATTTTTGAGTTTTCGTTTTTCAATTTTTGTGATTTTTCATTGCGATTGGATGATTGATCTGATGAGCTTTTATTTTTGTTTTGAACATTTTTCGGCTTTTTAACAATTTGTTTTTGTTCTACAATCTTCTTCACAGGTTTTTGCTTTGAGCATTCACCTATTTCAGTAGATTGCAAAACAATATTTTTGATTTTTTTTAATTCTAAAAATATTTTTCTTTTCTCATTTTTCTCATTTTCATCATCAGATTTCTCATCACAATCTTCAACTACGACTTTGTCATAGTTTGTGACATCGTCACATATTGGAACTGAATTGATCGGTTTTGGGCATGAACTATTCACATACGCTGAAGAAGTCACAAAACCTTTCAATTTATTTTAAGCTCGTTGATTTTCTTTCGAGCTTGCTCTCCTTCTTTTTCAAGTTGGATAATCTTCTGAAGATGAGAATTTATCATTTTTTTTGCTTTTCGATGTTATTTTTGCTAAACACATCTCTCCCATCTTCATGAATTTTTATTTGACTTTGAAAATCTTTTTCAATTTTTACTTTTTCATTTTCTAAATTTTTTATTTGATTTTTCAAAACATTTTCTGAATTTTTAAGATTTTCGTTTTCTAATGACAAACTCTCTAAATCCTTCAAGATTTTGGCACTTTCAGATTTCAGATTTTCACAGTTTGAGCACTTCTCTGTCATCTTTTCAGCTTCAGCTTTCTTCTCCACCTTGATAGCTGAAATTTCTTTAACCTGCTCCTCATCCACTTGAACATTTTTCTCAGATTTGAATTCTACTTTATCAGTTACTGCTTTATTCTTTCGGAGTTCAAGTTCTCGTTCTTCAATCCTCTCGATAAACAAGCCCAAAGTCAAGTTTAAATGTATCTTCTTCAAATCTAACACATACGTTCTCCACATATCACCCGGTAAAGCATTTGCCAACTTGTCAACCCATTCCTCATTAGTCTTGGTTATCTTCAATCTCACTATCTCCCAATACAACTCGACATACCTTTTGATCAATTCTTCAGTTGATTCTCCCTTGATATCTGTAAAATTTTCAAACTTGTTCAGTGTAGTATAAATTTCAGAATTCATGTTTTGGTATCAAAAGATTCACAATGACGAATTTTCAATCAAAGATTAGGCGACAGTGGATCGAATGAGAATTTGCTCAGACAAATATCCAATACTTGACAAATCACCTCGGACCACCTTCAAACACACAAACAAATGATTAGTAAAAATATCAAACAACTGAATCGGACGGAAGGTTGATCGAACGGATAGTATGCTGGTCGATCGGACAAAAACGCTGTTCGATCGAGTGAGTCAGCAAAAAGTCAACTTGTTGTTCGATCGGCCGACAACACTTTTAATGATGGCTGACAATGACTATTCAAAAATGACAAACAATCAAGACACTTGAATATGTGAAAAGAGCCGTATATATTGGTGCAAGATGATTGAGCCGTTTAATATGCGAATCAAATGATTGGGCCAAACAATTAACCTATCAACAACAACCTACTTAACAACCAATAACATCAAATCCTTTAGTGGGCCTTTACACGTGATTAGGCCAAATTTTTATATGGGGCGGTGCAATCAAAGCCAAACACCAACAACAAACATACAACTAAATGATATTAAAAATGTGATTGGGCCGTATATGTTTAATGAGTCTTTTTAGTGGGGCGGTGCAAAACAATAACATGCATTGGGCCGATTTGTTACAATTGCGGCAATATTAATTGGCTCAATGTTCAATGGGTGGTCACTAAAGTCAATCAATTTATCCAGCTGACAAATGGGGCTGTAAACATGATTGGGCTGATTTCTTTTAATGGGGCGGTGCAACAAATCAACAACAACAACAACAAATTAACTATATAACGGCCGAATATTATAACCTTTAACCGTGATCGGGCCTTCACTATGATTGGGCCGCTTTATGTCACACTAACCATTTGATTAGGCCACTGATTTAAGTGTGCAGTAACAAACAACCTTTAATTGTTCAGAAAATCACGTGAAGAAGATCAATGTGAAGAAGATGACACAAAAGCGAATCTCTATCAAACCTTATAAGTGGACCACTGACGACATTATGAGTGGATCTGATTGGTGATCTATAAGCGAACCAACACACAAACTTATAAGCGGACCACTAACATGATTTGGAGCGGATCTGTTTGTCACTATGAGCGGACCTGTGTAATACCAAATGAGCGGACCTGTGTAATACCAAATGAGCGAACCTGTTTGATTTTTGACGCGAATTCGAACCGAAAAACCTTGATTTCTCCTAAACGGCTAGGAGATTTGAACCGAAACTTCGTAGGGTTGCAATTCAATGATTTTCGCACAATATGTCAAAAATTCAGACAAATCGGACCGTGAAAACACGTTCAATTTGACAATTTTCCTTAAAAAAACGTGAGAAATGGGTAGAAGATGAAGAAATCGATGAAATCGGATCTGAATCGGCTCTGAAATCGCTGAAATCTGGTACGAAAACGATGTGTTTGATCGTGCAATCGAGCTCCTAGCTCTGATACCACTTGTAGGACCGGTTTTGACGCCGTTCGATTGCGTAACGAACGTTCGACGTGGGAATCCGTGAACGTGCGTGACCGAACACACAATAACGTACTAGAAACGTGAATCCATTGCAAGATATGACAAGTTCGGTACAAGAATCACGTTTACAACGACTTTCTCTCTCTAGACTTTCTCTCTCTAAACTTGAATCACCAAAAGTACAAATGTGAGAGCCAAAGTCTTGAAATTCTTCCAAAAACTTTAAACTTTAATCCTAACTCTCCTATTTATAGGCCTTGGAATTAATGAGAATTCTCATTAATTACCAAAACGCCACCTTACTAATTCTAATTAGTAACACCATCAAGTCTTGATTCTTCGATTTCTTGCTACTGCTTGGATTGACGAAGGCGATAGACATTCGTGCACTAACAAGGATTGTGGAAAGTGTTATGATGCCAAGTATTAATTAACTAATGCTAAAAAGTAAAATTCAATTGATGGTTTGATTGTTTATCTAGAAATTACGAACTAACAGTGAGATTTAAATCAATAGAAAGAACAATGGTTCCTCTAGATTTCAGGTTTTACAGCTAGATTCAATTATGTGTTTAATCGAAACACTCACATAGACATAAGTGTTTAACTTAATTCATCAATTGTGATAACCAACGACTAAGTACTCCGGTCAATACATAACGGGAGGTTATCGAATGAATTATCAATTACAATTACAAACCCTAACCCCATGTCAAATATATCCCAATTACTAGAACTCTCGGGAACTGAATGCTTAGAAATTAAGGTTTAAATAAATGCAATTGTTTACAACCAATAAACCAAATCAAGGTGAAAAGCATCGAATACTTAGATCACCGAGTTATACGGTTGTAACAAACACATAAAATTATCCAACTTACAAAACTCTCCATCCGGAGGAAACCATAAAACGACTAGCCGCTCATATCGGTTGAATGATCTTCAAGGGCTTGATAAATCGTTGGAACCATCCTCTAAGTGGCGGCTGCCCCTGTGAGATGTGACAGACCCCCTTCACTGCCGTCGAAGATATCATATTGTTATCTCCAATTCACGTTTGTGGGCCCACTAATATGATGATGTATTTCTCAAGTCAAAGCCCTCCACTATCTTGTGCATTTGTAGGCTGCTCATAACCCACGTGAGTGTGCCTCTTGTCTGCGTCCACTAGTATCGGCCCACCCCCTTCTTTTTCACGTGATGCCTCTTTTGTTATCGGCCCATAAGTTTGTGTGATGGATGATGAATCTTGCTGTTTTGTTCATGTCGGCTCACTTAATAAATAAATCAATTGTTACTTCCCTTGGTGTGCGTGAAAAGACCATGTGCCGTCAACTTATGAAGTGATGATGTTGTTGACTTTTAATAACACTCCTAGAAATGCACGTGAATATGGAGGATGATGTGATGTTGCTCGCTGCCTTTTGTTTCTTCCACAAAGTGATTATATTATCTGAATTAAAACTCATATTGTCCCTTTGATTTCGTGAATATGGCTGTGATGATATGCTGACTCCTTCACACGTGTCCCTTGGCAGCCTTTTATATTAGAATGATACAAATTTAGAGCTCAAAGATATGTTCTATGGCTTCTGGTCACGTGATGTTCCCCAATATATGCGGCCCCCAGTATTAATTCTCATCAATTGTCAACACTACCTCCACCGTAGGTACGCAAATCACACGTAGCCTACGGTTCGATGTTCCTGTTTATTGCCCCTTTCTCAGCCGTAATTTACGTTTAAGAACCGTAGGCTACGATTCATACCTGCTGGAACTCATTTGACTGAATGTGAATTTCCATTTAATTACCAATCAACCCTTGGACTTCATTCTTGTGCATCTCTTGTATATTCAAGCAACCTCTTCGATCTGAACAAGTCCCGAATAATGCCTTTCGCTATGTTCATCATCCATGGGTGTTCCGCATCATCTTTAAACTCTCCAACTTTACTGAATTAAATGATTTACCTGTAAAACCACAAACACTCATAGTTAACACATTCGGGGCATATAATCACATAAAACGCATTAAAACACATAATAAAATACACTTTAAGGCACGGGTTTCACACTCTCCATCAAGACCAACCATCTGGTCAACCTCAAAAAGATGAGTTTTTCTTATATAAAAAGGTTGAGGTTGGGTCTGGACAAAGTTTAAAAATGAATGGCAAAAATTTTCCACCACTTTACACTACAAAATCTCACATCAAAATTGAGTTACCTGAGTCAAAAGAGGCTTGGGTAGCATCAAAATCTAACTAAGTGTTTGTGGTATGTGTAGGAGCTTCCAAGATCCGTTTCAAGATGGATTATGGATAGTGGAGCTTCTCGGCACATGACAGGGAAGACAGCGTTGCTGTACGATGTTAGAAATTTCAATGGAGGTTATGTAGGGTTCGCAGGAAATCAAGGTGGTAGGATTATTGGTGAAGGAACGTTATCCAATGGGATTGTTATGTTTGAAAGAGTTAATTACATTGCTGAGCTGGAGAGTAATCTGCTGAGTATCTCGCAGATTCGTGACAGGATGTATACCACTCACTTCACAGACAAAGAATGTTTGATCTTGAAGCCAGGATTTGTTATCCTTGAAGATTGGATTATCATGAGGGCACCAAGAGTCAATGATCCATACGTGTTGGATATGAGCGTAGCTACTACAACCACGGGTCAGGCTCATTGTTTTGTGTCCAGAGCAACGAAGAAAGAATCGCGATTGTGGCACCGGAAAATGGGCCATATACATCTGAGGAAAATGAATCACTTGGTGCATAATGATTTAGTTATAGATGTTCATGTGAAAGGTTTTCATCTTGAAGGGGAGTGCATTAGCTGTGTCAAAGGCAAGCTGAAGAAAAAGTCACACCCTAAAAAGCAAGTCAATTCAGTCTTAAGACCTCTGGAGAGACTTCACATGGATCTATTTGGTCCTGTGAATGTCAAATGTATTACAGGAGATCTCTACTATCTTGTGGTTACTGATGATTATTCCAGATTTTCGTGGGTATCATTCTTGAAGTCGAAAGATGAAACGTATGACAGTTTGATGGCGTTGTTCAAGAAAGCTGAAAATCTGTACCAAAGGCGTATTAAAAGAATCAGAAGTGATAATGGTACTGAATTCAAGAACAACAAGATGGAAAAATTTTGTGATGAAAGAGGTATATTGCATTAGTTTAGTGCTCCATACACTCTACAGCAGAATGGAGTCGTAGAACGCAAAAACAGGACACTATTCGAAATGGCAAGAACTATGCTTACTGATTCAAAGCTACCGATAAATTTTTGGGCAAAAGCTGTTTCCGCCGCATGCTATACGCTCAACAGAGTTCTCACAGTCAAGAAATTCAACAAAACGTGCTTTGAGTTGACCAATAACCGCAAACCAAATCTGAAGTATCTTGAACCGTTTGGGTCACCCTGTACTGTTCTAGAGCCTTTTGGAAAGTTCGGTCCGAAGAGTGTTGAGGGAATATTCATTGGTTATGCAAGTCCTCTACGACGTGTCTTCATTCCAAGTGAGAAGCGGATTATTGAAGCTTCCAACGTTGAGTGTCAAAGTCAAACAATGCCGCCGCAGAATCCTGGAGATTCATGGCGTTATCATTACGACACTTTGTGGGATTCGTTTGACGTGATGGAAGAACCAGAAGAAGAAGAAGATTTCTTTGACGAGTTGGATATTCTGAGAGAGTATGAGTCATCGTAGGAAAGGTTCCCAGCCGAGTATTCAAGGCGACCACGACAAACTTCAAATGACAATGAAGTAGGTCCAAGCAATGCTGGTGAACATGATGATATCCAATAAAATGAAGTTTCTCATGATAATCAGACGGTTGAGACTGATAATCCAGAATCTGAGAATATGCCGATATTTGATCGTGGTGATTCAGATTCTGAGGGGGAGCAAATTCAGATTTCAAGTCAAACAAACCCAGTCAGCAGGAGGGGATAGATTTTACTGAAGTGTATGCTCCTGTAGCTAGACTAGAAGCGATTAGGATCTTTCTGGCATTTGCATCTTGGAAAAACTTCAAAGTATATCACCTAGATGTGAAATCGGCATTTCTTTATGGGAAGGTTAAAGAGGAGGTATATGTCAGACAGCCGCCGGGCTTCTCCGATCCAATCCACAAAAACAAGGTCTACTTGCTAGTGTAGTATTCTATCTCTGGCTCACACTGGCCTCAAAAACATTGTCTGTCTATGTGCTGGTATTGTCAGCATGTCTTTATGGTTTATCCGCTCTGTGTGCTAACTGTGCTTTGTGCATCAAGTTTGTCACTAATGTTTGTGTGAAATAAATGGAGTGACAGTAATAAATGTGATGCATATGTATGTATGTATCAGAAAACAGAAAGCAGTTTAATCACAGTTGTAATCAAGCACAGTCATTAAGCATAAATTAATTATTAATTAATTGTATGGATACCTGGAATTGTGAGGGTTGTCACATCTGCTGACCAACGAGTTTACCAGAGGGACTGTCGATAGTACCCTGTTCACAAAAGAGGTTGCAGGACATCTACTCATCGTGCAGATTTACGTGGATGATATAATCTTCGGATCAACGAATGAAGATTTATGTAAAGAGTTTGAGAAGGTTATGAAAAAGAAGTTTGAAATGAGTTCAATGGGGGAGATGAAGTTCTTCCTAGGGCTTCAGGTTGAGCAACTGCCCGATGGAATCTTCATACACCAGACCAAATATGTGAATGATGTGTTGGACAAATTCAATATGTCCGAGTCATCTCCCACATCAACCCCCTTAGCTACAAATCATGGCATCTGTCCGGATGAAAGTGGTGACAAATTGGATGAAACGCAATATCGGTCTATCATTGGATCATTAATGTATCTAACAGCGTCACGACCGGACATCATGTATCCAACTTGCCTCTGCGCTCGGTATCAGTCAAGTCGAGACAATCACACATGACAATAGTGAAGAGAATATTACGGTATCTCAAAGGTTGCCTGTTAGTGCATACATCTGTCGACTTCATCTTGTATCGAGTCTTAGTTTAGATTGTATAGATCAGGGCACATATAATGAGAAAATAGGAATGTGTGTTTGTATTATATGTTGATTTCGCTCCAAAAGCACATGTAGGTGATTCCGCCCGGAATTACAACATGTTAATTCCGATCCAACTGCTTCTATGTCATTACGAGCGGAATCAGGCCACTATATATAGTGTGCCTGGAGCGAAATTAGTAATCAAATCCTTGTATTCCATACCGAAGTGCTGCCGGTGTGAAGACTGACTGTATTTGCTGTTATATCAATACAATCAGTAATTAAAGTGAAGAGTCAGCTGTTTCTAAGTCTATTTCTTGTTTTCCGCACCTGAAATAGATCAGAACCTCTCTGAACAACTCATTCGGATCATTCGACCGATCCTACAAGTGGTATCAGAGCACAGGAGGAGGAGTTCTGCAGAGATTAGCTGGATTTCATTGAGATTTCTTACTTCTACACCTTCTTTCTTCATCAGAACTAGATTTACTGGTCAAAATCTGTTTAAATTTTCACAGACTGTGTATAATTTGACATTAACAAACCCTTGAAAGTTTCATGTAAAAATTCGGACTAAAAATGGACAAAAATGGCCTCCGAGTTGATTCCGCTCGAACAGACTAAGTTTGATTTCGCTCGAGACAGTCTGATTTCGCTCTAAATACATTCTGATTTCGCTCAGGATTAGTGGTTGATTTCGCTCCAAACTATCAACTTTGGGATTCCACTCCAAAGTTCCTAGTGATTCCGCTCTTGTTCATCAAATCAGTGATTTCGCTCCAAAGAAAGTTGAGTGATTTCGCTCCAAGCTGACAGACATCCTGATTTCACTCCAGAGAATCTTCTGATTTCGCTTCAAACTATCAAACTTTTGATTCCGCTCCAGGGCCTCTTGTGATTTCGCTCCTAACATCAGTTAGTGATTTCGCTTAAGAGGTTGTGTTTGCTATTCTGCTCGAAGCTGCTATTTGGTTAAATCCGCTCGAAATTAACTGTTTTGAAAAACGTGATACGTCATCATGAGTGAAGAGTTCTACAACACGTTCGCTTCATCTCCGACTACTCCGGCTTCCATTGCTCAGAACATGAACTTGGAAAACGAGACCGGAACGCTACAAAAGCCCTCGACACTGATGAGTATCGAAGAATACTATGGGTGGAAAGACAGATTCGAAAACTGGGTTCAGGCAAACCATCTTAGATCATGGGAGTGTGTGACAACCCTCACCAAAACAGGTATCCGTACAAGTTAATTAATATTTAATTAATGCTTAACTACTGTGCTTGCTTGCCATTATGATTAAATTGCTTCTTGATTTCTGATACATACATATTCATTCATCATACATTATTACTGTCACTTCATTTATTACACACAAAACAATAGTGACAAACTTGATGCACAAAAGCACAGTTAGTACAGTGAGTGGATAACCCAATAAACGTGCTGACATTGCCAGCACTAGACAGACATTGTCTCTGAGGCCAGTATGAGCCGGGAATAGACTGGTACACTGATAGGGAGTGTAGGGAAGTGAGAATCATAAAACTGCGTCACTAGGTAAAAGTTATAGTGCCGGGAAGTGCCTAAAACATACTTTAACTGCAAAATCCTGCACTTTTAAATAAAATTCAGCATTTAAATATGCTAGTATAGTGCAAAAAGGGGTAAGATAATACTAGACACTTTCCAAAGAGTCGGGAATTTATTGTGTCACTAAAAATAATATTAAAGACACTTTAAGTGCTTATTTAGCACTTTAACGGATCAGTATCCAACCGAACAACCGGACTTTACCCGGAACATAAAAATAATGTCAATGATATTATTTACACTTTTCTGAGGTAGTTAGGGTCCCCGAACACCCTAACACCCGTTACAAAACACTACACACTAATAACTAATTTTAATCTCTAACTAAACTCACTAATCACTTAACTATATTGTTGGAAACAAACCATAATACCCCCCCCCCATGATCCGATCGGTTCCCCTAGGGAACACACACCACACAAATTATGATTATTTTATTTGAGTTGTCTAATATCTTGTTGACATATTGCTTATTGGGTAATACACATAAATGGTCTATAGATAAGACCATAAGATCATCCATCACATTCATTCATTCATTCCAACACTTAAACAAAATTTGGCACTCACCTCTCTCCCTCTCATTACTCTCGGCCGAGAACCATAGCCCACCCACCATCACCTTCAAATTTTGATCTTGCAATTTCACTTACACACAAGGGTGAAGGGTCACACACATCGGAATCTCAAGGACCTCTCTTGTTTTCTTCTAACCACCATATTTCTTCACTTGAACTCTCCAAGCCTTGTGCTACTGGTAAGCACTTAGATCCTTGCATTTTACTTGTTATTTAAGTGGTTAAAGATGTTTAGAGATCAACAACATAAGAAACTCTAAAAACATAAACAAGATCATGAACATAAGAACTTTACATGAAGGTCATGAGATAAAAGGTGAAAATACATGATAGATCTGAATTAAATGAACAAAAATCTGCTGTAAATAACCTATGTTATGAGAGAAATCGTACTAGAAAGGATGACGAGCGTATGTGTGCGTTTTAGTAACATTTAACCTGGAAACAGTATGCTGATTTGCACATTCAGCCGACTTTAACTGGCTGTAAACAGGTCATAACTTAACGAAAAATGTGTTTTCTGAAGTCTGGGTTTATGTACTATGAAATACGGTTCTAATGGCACCAGAATCATAATTTTTGGACTTCGTTTACTATTTTTAAAGCGTCGATTTGTAACAGCAGCTAAAGCTGCATTTTATAGCAGTAAATGAGAGTCATATTTTCAGTCATAACTTGAATTCTGTGTAGAGTTAGATCATAAAATTTATACGGTAGATGATCACTATTGTCGCAGTGATCCTCCAACTGGAATTTCGTAAATCGGACTCTCGATGAATTTTAAATAAAATATTCCGTGAACTGCAGTCAGAAATAGGTAGATCTGAATGCAGTCCGGAAAATGATTTTCTATAAAACATTGGTGATGATTTGGACCACGATATTTTTACACAATAATATATGGATCGTATAAGTCATTCTGTAAAAAATTGGGAATTTTCAGAATAAGATAACTATTTTAATAAATTACCCGAAAACAGCCCAGTTTTGTGTTTTAAAACTGAATCGATATAAGTAATATTTTGCAAGCCTAAATGTCAGGTTGGTTATTTGAAAGAGATCTAACATGTTATATGAAAAGAAAATGATATGCTAGTAAGCGTGGCCACCTCCAGTTACAGAGGAAACTCTGGCGAAATTTTTCTAGAAATATAACACTTAGAAATATTTTTGTGACATGTGTTATAAATATATTTTGAACTTGTTTTCAAAATATAAATTTCGCCATAATTTTTATTACAAAATAAACAAGTGTCGGAGGTGGATTTTTGTAAAGGAAACTTGTTAAATATATATTGAGAATATATATCTCTTAATAAAACGCTTGTGTGCTTACGTGATTATTATGTGAACTAAAGATATATTATTTTTAGGGTAAAAATAATATTACTTGATATATCATGAAAATACGACTCCAAAACGAAACCAGCGCCCTCACAAATAAATATTTAAGTTACATCGGTATTGTTTTTACAACGAAAACTCTAAAATGTAACGCGCGTATTTTCGGAGAATACTCCTGATGGTGTATTTTGACAAAGTATTATTTTGTGAAATTGTGTGAAGTAAAATATAATATTTTTTGGAAAAATATGTATATTTTGGAAACAGAACATTTTAGACAAGTGATTTGAAATGTATTTTCAAGTGGGACTTAAAAATATATTTTTCGGAATTATAACGTATACGTATATTTTGGTAAAATATTATTTTGGAAACTGTAGAAACAGAAATATGTTATTCTTGGGGATATATTAACATATTTTTATTTGGAACAATACATCGAAATACGACGCCACTACTTGGCAGGATATACAGGTACGTATATTATTTTGATAATACGAATATACAAGTATAAATTACCCCCATCCTTGGGAAGGAAATGCGCATATACAATACTTGAGAAGTATAACTCAAAAATAGTTGTCTAACTATTATTTCAAAACCTTAAAAACAGTTATAACTTGGAATAATATCAGAAACGTAACCCAAAAACACAAATACTAAGACAAGGCACTACCCGTTCGTCTAATAGACGTTAGACCATTGTAGGTAGTCGTGTTTGCCACGGAGGTTTGGTTACAAGTACGAAGACGCAATACTGTGAGTTCATGTTCCCCCCTTTTCTCTTAACTGTTTTCAGTTTTTATACTCCGGGGGTGAAATACATGTTACTATGATTACGAATACTTTTTACATGGTATGGTTAGCGTAAGGAGGGTTACTACTTAGATCATGTGAGTGGGTAGGCGGGAACTGGAGGCCATTAATCCTCATTGTAGGACCGAGGGTCATTAGCGGTAGATCTATCTGGGTGTAGCGAGCCCAACCCCTGAGTTCGCTGAATGAGCCAGGTGGTGACTTTGAGCCCGACGCAAAAATCTGCTAGGTTTGAGTCTTCCTACTGCACTTCACACATATCATTGGCTTTGCAACCCAATGGTGATCTCTTTTTCCTTAATTGCTACATACCAGGGATTTTCATACATACAGACATTTTTACAAAGGTTTATACCTACTCACTTACACCTGAACTCGCTCAACTTTATGTTGACTTTTCAAACTACATGTATTTCAGGAAACTAACGGATCTGGCACGGTATGCACGTATTTTCAACCTGCGTTTGAAATAAAGAAGACATCTAGGGTTTAGAAGGTGTAACCTCTTCCTGGACGGGTTACATATCCCTAAACCTAGTATTGTTTAAAGTCTTTTGCTAAGTCTTTATGAACTCAATTAAATCAAGTTAAGGTTTGTAACTTATTTTGTGATTGTTGAAAATGGGATTTTTCTAAACTTTATTAATGGATGAATATCTCATGTTTTTATCATATAGCATTGTTATGACTGTTGCTATGGTATTAAGTAGTCACACCAAATAAACCCACGCTTCCGCAAAGCCAGGGTGTGACAGCTTGGTATCAGAGCCTTGATCATAGCGAACTAGGATTCTTTCTCGAGTCTAGACTATGATCATCAGGGCTCTCACGAAAACATTTTCAAACACTTTTTACATTGCATACACTATACGTCCAAATCCTGGATACAAACCGTTTTTACAAACAAAAGTTGAGCACTTTTCCTTTTTAAAATTTATAGTTCAGTCAGGGAGACTGAGGGAGTTCAGTCGGGGAGACTAAGGAAGTTCAGTCGGGGAGACTGAGGAAATTAGTCGGGGAGACTAGGATATTCAGTCGGGGAGACTGCGGGAATTAGTCGGGGAGACTAGGAGATTCAGTCGGGGAGACTGAGGAAATTAGTCGGGGAGACTAGGAGATTCAGTCAGGGAGACTGAGGGGATTAGTCGGGGAGACTAGGAGATTCAGTCGGGGAGACTGAAGGAATTAGTCGGAGAGACTAGGAGATTCAGTCGGGGAGGCTGGGAGGATAGTCTAGTGGGACTAGGATGATTACTTGCTTACATTAATTAAGACTTACCTGCTTATTTGATTTAAGGTTGATGTACGTACATATGTGGTATTTGTTCGCATATACTAATTGTTAATAATTACTATGGATATACATGCTACGCACTGGCACACATGTCACGAGTTATCAGACATTGATAACCCTACGACCACCGCCACAGATAATGAGACTACAACGGCACCAGAGACAATTACGTCAGATACTGAGAGTGATCCTGATGTGCTAAGGACGAGGATGACTCCTAACAGTCCGTGCTACTAGACATTGGTGATACTTCATCTTAGCTGATGGTTTCTCTGACAAGAATCTTTCTGTCACTCTTGTTTCAATCCATGACCACTCCATCACTGGTAATCCCGATGATGGACACACCATGGCTCCAATCCTCGATGATGCGCCTCCTGCGGACATTTCTACTGAAGGTTGGCTACTCGACAAACAATATATGACTACGTTGGCATGCTTATCGATGGTCCTCCTGCCGACGCCCATAACGATAGAAAATCAGATGAGAACACTGTTACTAACTTCACTTCTTAAAACCCCTGTTAATAAGCCATCCTCTGATTCTAGCATGCACTCAGACTCTTTTGAGTCTGTGATACCTGCAACCTTACAAACAGCTGGAATACAGCATCCTACTACTGACACAAGACGACGATGACATGGCTGCTGCTCCATCACCTGCTCGAGACACCACACCGTTACACGACCCAGAGACTGTTCTTGAGCTAGCTTCTACACCTTTGGGTCAGCTTGATGTTGCGCCTGCTGAACCCACACCTTTACGTGATCACGATCCTATTTCTTTTTGATCTGCCAGACTTTGCACCCCTTATATCTGCCTGCATCGGGCAATCTCCTCATTTGTTGAGATGTTTGTTTTTACACCCGCAACCGCCGACATTGCTCCTTTCGCCTATGAAGACCGACGTCCATTGCGCCAAGGTGCCTACAGCTCTCTTACAGAATATACCCGCACCCCGGGAAAGTACTTCAGGTCAGCACCCGCATAACGATTCATCTGCTACAACATCATTTTCCCAACTGCACAGGTCGCGTCATTTGCTACATTCACCTCTACAAAGCCGGACGAGCCATTTTGATGGATCTTATAACACGCTATGCTGATTTTAGACCCTTGCCATCCCTCTCATTATGGAGGCTATACATAGGATGAGTGCTACTGTAACATCAACTACAGTTGAGGATACGGGTCGCGGAATGTTGGAGCTTGAGCTGACACCACGTTCTCCACGCTGTCTATAGTATGTATACTTTGATCCCCCACACTCACCAGGATTCCTTTTGACACTCTCACCTGCTGCTATGATGCCTCTCCCAGGTTTTCTTTTGATGCTCGTTCCTTTTACCATCGAGCGGCAAATCAGTTGACTACTTCGAGGTATATACAAGCTCGCGGAGGAATTCAAGCATGTTGACAGTTTACTTTTCTTTTCTCCTCCACCCCAGTCACCAGTATAGTTGGTTTCTAGATTATGCGGATTGCATTACGCTTGGGCAAGGACACTAATGATAAGCCGGGATTGTGGAGACTTTTGAGGACCACTTCTGACTACTTAATTTTGAGGCACTAATATACTTGATGGACAGGGGTAGGGTGACCCTGTATCCCTTCTGATGTGATGTATTTTGTAAGACACAATGATTGTGGCCGGAGGATAATGAAAGACCGATCATCTTTAAACACGCGACAATACTTATGACTAATGACTAATAAAAACTCCGTCGCTATGTCCCCACAAAGCACGTTGTTGATCTACATATCTGTGCTATAACTATAATGCTACATGCTAAACTCCTATTTACGAGTTGTGCAATACATGAGATAATATGTGATTGAATGTATAACGACTGCGTATATATGTATATGTAATACACTTCTGAGGTCTTATTCGTTAAAAAGAGACTTGTGTGCTCGCGTCCTTCACAAGACCTGACCTAACCGACTTTCTTCTAGGAAGATGTCGACTCAAGGGAACACCGATATCAACCACCCTCTACCTACAACAGAGGCGGAAATGCGAGAGCGCCTCTTACAGGCCATCGCACGGTACGAGGCCCATCGCTCCGATTGCAGCAGAGGTTCCTCAGGAAATAACCCCCCCAATGGTAATGTCTAGTCCTTTAAGACACATTACAAAATGTTTGGACATTTCCATGAGTGCCTTGCTAAGGCCTTACGCGAATAATGTTGCTTACATCGCAGGCGCACCTACAAGCAGTTCTTGGACCACAAACCTCGAGAGTTCGACGGCACTGGGGGTGCCTTAGCCTTCGTGTGCTGGGTTGAAAAGACGGATTATGTTTTACGATTGAGCAAATGTGACCCCGAACATCAAGTCACGTATATAGCTGGACTATTGGTGGATGAGGCTCTGTCATGGTGGAACCATCAAGTTCGGACAATGGGCGAAACCGCTGCATACGCTATAACATGGGACGAACTGAAAGATCTATTGCGTAAGAGATATTGCTTGAGGGCAGAAGTCCAGAAGTTGGAAACAGAACTGTGGAACTTGAAAATGGAATTACCAAAGATAGTGGAGTATGTGCAGAAATTTAACGACTTATCACAAGTTGCTACACTCCTGGTGGGACCAGAGTTTAAGAGAATTGAAAAGTTCATAAGGGGATTGGCACCTCAGATTCTAAGCCTGGTAACAACATCTAAACCTTCAACGATCACCGAGGCTATCAACATAAGCATGGCACTCACGGAAGAAGCAGTTAGACGAGGAGAATTTTCCACTGCGGAGGAGAATAAGAAGACTGCAATAGAGGCATCTGGGGATAACAAGAGAAAGCTCGCAAATTTCAAGATGGTTACTCGGGGGAGTAGCAAGAAGAAGGCCAAAAAGGGAAAAGACTACATGGGTATCCTACCTAAGTGCGACAATTGTTTACGTTATCATGTCGGGCGATGTAGATATGGGAAATGTGCTAACTCTGGAAAGAGGGGGCATCCTAAAGAAACTTGTTGGCAAGGTACTGAAAGTAGAAATGGAGGCCAAGACGGTAGTGAGAATCACGAAGGGGACAACGACAATGACAATTGTCAAGGCAGAATGAATGATAAACAGAAACGTGCCCGGGGTTGTTTTAACTATGGAAGCAAAAAGCATTTCAGAAAATATTTCCCTAAAAACAATCAGGCACAAGGATGAAAGCTCCCCACCGGAGCTAGGGAGACACGCCAGGGATTCAAGCATGGATATCGGTACGTCCCGAATTACTCAATGTTATGCATCGATATTGACAAATACTGTTGCAAATTTTACGATTCGCACCTCTAGAGTGAGAGTATACTTGGTTTAGTAGCAAGTAAGTTAGATAATCTGCACACGATAGTACTAGCTAATGGGAAGCTAGCGGAAGCCAACGAAGTAAGTGGAATCGGCAAGATAGAACCCGAAGAGCGTAAGTTTACGCTATATCTATTGCCAGTTGAGTTGGGAAGCTTCAACGTGGTAATGGAGGGATTAGTTGCCAAACGGTCGAGCGGAGATTAATGTTCGCATCCCAATGACGAATGAAGGAACACCTCTACAGATCATGAACTGCTTGAGGGCACGAAAGTTGTTGCGGAAAGGATGTGTTGTTTTCTTGGCTCATGTCGGGGACAAGGGAGCCGAAGAACTAAAACTTAAAGATACCCCCGTGATCGGAGAATATCCTGAAGTCTTCCTCGAAGACTAGCCAGAATTATCTCCTCAACGACAAGTCGACTTTTTGCATCGATTTGATTCCAGGCGTCGCGCCTGTAGTTAATGCACCCTGAGCGACTTACACCTTCGGAAATGCAAGGATTAACAGTGAAATTTTAGCAGTGGATAGAGAAGGAAGATAACAGACCAAGATGTCCCTTTTGGGTAACCCCGTTTCCGCTCGTAAAAAATGAGGATGATGATTTTCAAATAAACATCAACTACTAGGAGCTGAACGAGCTAACATACGAGAGTCAATGACTCTTACTAAGGGTTAATGAACCTCTTACATAACTGACTATGAGGACCCAACTATTACTACACGACCGGTCGACAATCGAGCGTCGTTAACGGTAAAGTTCAGGGAGAAAGTATACTAGGGTGAAATTGTGGGACAATGACTTGTTATTAGACATGGGCAAAATGGCGTTTCCTACACAATGTACAAACCAGATCTACACGGGATACGAAATCTGGAGAATCTAGAAAATTTATGTCTAGGACCTTTGGGAACCTAGGACCAAACTCGTAAGGGTTTTACTTAGAAACCATATCTGTCAACTCAATCAAACGTCATTAACTTGACAAACTTGTCACATCAGTTAACAAAACCGAAAGTACTTAAATTTGCTTCCGTTGAAGTCTTCACTCTTACTTCTAACGAGTAGATATTGCATCTCTACTCCCCGCAAAGTAGTTGCATCACGTTAATTTTCTTCGCTGAGAGCGGACACACACCTGTTTCGATACTTGGTCATTCCTTCATTTTAGCAAGTACTCATTGTTTCAGTACTCGGAAACTGTAACACCTCGAATTTTTGTGTCCAATGATGTGTTAACACGTGTCATTTGTTTACACGTGGCATCTATAATAAATAAAGGACTAATTTTGACAAACCTTGAAAGTATATAAATTCGAGGGTTATAAATGTCAACAAGGGTAAATATACTGTATAGTATCCCTAAATAATGCTTAAACCTTCAAACGAATAAATTATAGATCGTACAAAAACAAAACGCGGAAGAAAGTGAGAGATTACAAACTACAGGGGTTAACTGTATCAACATGTTTAATAATACCTCTGAGTGACCCTTTAACGTTCCAAAGACTTTGTAACGGTACTATACACTCACTAAAATAATATATATGAATTTCGCGAAGTTTCGATATGAAACGAGAAAGTTACGATCGAATTCGTAGAAGAAGGGTTAAAAGCGTCAACAGTGAAAGTTAAGGCTTTCCAATATAATTAATAAATAAACCGGGGACTTTATAACGCGGGAAAATAACACGAGGCCCCTATCGGTAAATAACCGAGGGCCAAACCGCAAAGTTACCCCTTTAAAAACCGAAAGGTCAGGTAAATCATTACGAAAGATTTCGTTATTAATGGCCAGATTCTGCAATCATTGCAAAAAGATTTAAAATTTCTGAAATCTTAACCCTACGCGGCCCGCATTGCATAATGGGTTAAGTTGAGGCGGGCCGCGAGCCTCCTCAACTACGCGTCTGATCTTCTAATCCCAGGCGGCCCGCATTGTAAACGCATGGAACCTCCATGCGGGCCGCATTGGACGCCCAGATGCAGAAACTTTGTGTTTTCTTGACTTTTGAGCATAGTGAACGATCAACCCCAATAAATGAGGTATGGGAGCCCCCTACTCGACCCATATCACTCAGGGGACATCTACTTACCATCATGGTCAGTATAGGTTGTTATTTAGTGAGCTAGAGGGCTTAGTTCCACTATAAATAGCATGCTTGGCTCATAACATACACACAACACAAAAACACACTATCTGATCATTCTGAGAAGCTCCAAGCATTCTTCTCTGCTCCATATTCAAGTACTAACTTCTGTAAGTTACCTTGATCATCCATAGTTCAGTTTATGCTTAGTTTTTAGCTAAAAACCAAACCGTCGTAACTACGGTTTGACTTTACAATAAATCAGTAATGGTTCAGTCTTATGACGAATCAAAAATGGTTATGAGTTGGTATTTATGTGGGTATTAAACCTCTAAAATGGTTCCCCCTGATCACCACTCTAACTATGTCAAATATCGAGTCAAACGTGCGGTTAAAAAGTCAACAGAAAGCTATTTTAGCGATTTATGCATAATCTGTAATGTATATGTTATGGAACCTGTTTTGACAATCATAAAACATGATAATAAGTATATAAACTTGTTTGCGCTCGTTTGAATCGATCATTTGCTATATTGAACCGGTTCAGAGCCGAAAGTCGCAAAAGTCTGACTTTTGCTTTGACTTCAGTTCTGACCCGTTTTAGTGAGGTATAAATATACCTTAGGACTCTCTTAGGACCAGGTCACATGTTGGTATACGCCTCTGTGGTCGGTTCATGAGTTATCCGAGTCTTTTACGTATTTCCGTCATTCGCCTAAAAGTTGACCGTAACGGCCTTTTAAAATTAAAACGAGTATTTCGGACACGTGAACGGACCAAAACCTTGCTTATTAAATTATAAGCATATCCTTAAAGTTTCACGTCAATCCGAGGTCTAGAATGAGAGTTATGCTAAAAGGCGCACTTTTAAGAAAGTTTTGTAATTAACGGCGCAATTAGCATAACGCCCATCTAACCCAAGTTTTCGTCACCAAAACATTTACCCACTGTGGTAAAATAATATTTTGGGAATTTTAAAGATTTTTAATAATTTTTACCTTGCTCATAACCTGCGGTTATGGCTACGGTTCGGTAAATACCGAATATGCCCTTTTTGGCCAAAACGGGAGTTCTACAAGGTCTTTTGACCCGATTCCAGTTGCTACTGATTTTAAATAATAAATAAAGTATTTTAAACTTTATAAACTGTTCGGGAAACTCAGATTTCCTGTAGAACCCGAAAAGCTCTTTTTTAAAGTCTTTAAAATGACCGAAAAGCCCCTACGGGGTATAATATAAACCTAAACTCGTTACGGGCATTACGGAAGGTATCCTACTGATACCAAAATACTTTTAAGGAAATAAGCGTTTCGCCTATTTGCGCACACGGTACGGCTCATGGAACTAGTTTTCGTGCAATAGCCGATATGGGTCAAATTATATTATTTGAACCCCAAAATCCAGAGTATGAACCATAAACCCATATAAAACGAGTCGCTGAACTTGTTGGGTCCAAATCATACTCCATTCTCGGTTTTCGCCTTTCCGTGCGAATTAACCATATCTATATATCGGAATCAACCGGTTTAAGCTACGGCTAATACAAGGACCGTTAGGATTCTAAGAGGTTAATTAAAACCTTCGTTCCAGATTAGGAGCCCCAGTAAAAGCTATCGGTGACTTGATCTAAATTAAGGATTTATACTTGCAAAGGTAAATACTTTTGACTTATTTCCCCTATATGGGCTTGGGTTACGGTATATTAATACCGCTTGATTGAGCATTATATAATTCCATCGCTTAGGTGGTTAATTGATTAAATATGATCGGCTCATTTAAACAGTTTTGTTGCTTATAAGCCTTTGGGGGTTTAATGACCGTTGTCCCGGATATCCTTGGCATCATTTTACGAAATGGCCACGACCATCGACATCCCGGTGTAGGCGTACACCCGGTATAAAGTGTCGACATTAAAACTAAAAGACGTAGCCGTTGGTTTTTATACTACGGTTTTACGCAAACGTGGTGTGTCTATAAATCTTTAACCCGGCACGACCCGGGCTACTGAACGCATAAAAGAACATGTAAAACGTTCACAAGATCATTATGAATTTTCCCAAGTTATAAAAGAGTTTGTGCCTTGTGCATTCAAATCAATTTTAATAAACATTTTCAAATGTGTCAGTTGAATGTATTTACCAGTGTAAACTGACGTATTTTCCCCAAAAAGATTAAGTGCAGGTACCTAAACGTAATTGGCTGGTATTAGCTCCCTAGCGTCGGGATAAGCCTCGCAAGCTTGATTGCAGTATCTAATGGAACAATACTTTACTTTTATTTACGATCCACTGTGGATATTCAACTTCTGTAATACATTGATATTATCACCAGAGGTTGAAATATATATATTTACCTTATGCTTCCGCTGTGCATTATATAATTGTGTGGTTTGACTATATTGTTGCCAACATCGTCACGGTAATCCCCCACCGGGCCCACCGGTAAGACACGTGGAAATCGGGGTGTGACAGAAACTTAAACTTTCATGACACACATGCATCATTTGCTACGCATGTGGTTTTGTTTCAAACAAACACTTCATTGAAATTTAAATATTACCTTGCTAAACCTAATTGCTGATTCGTGATTCGAACGACCTACATTATTGTAATTGTTGACTCTTTTGTTATCAAGTCAACACGCTTTCTTGAAACCGCTTTCTTTCAAGTTACATGTTTACTATCATGCCAAGATTCCCTTGTTGATATGTACGTTTATTGTTGGGTTACGTTGAAACTAAGTTCGATTGCTTGAATTTATCCAGTTCACATGTTTGATTTGAGGCGCCATATGATGTGTTGAGAGCATCATATTCTAATACTTTGGCACAGATTCTCTTGTTTCAAGTCGTAGTAGACTTGTTTGGTCTATGACTCCACTAAATCGTTGATTGATTTCGATACCTTATGGGATACTTCCACAAAATTGAAGCTTGCGCTTATTTGGTTACTCACTTCGTACACGGATTTAATTGCCTAGTTATTTGTTAACAACCCACTTTGAAATCCATGATCGAAGCAGTCTTAACACAATTGTGTGTTGAGGCAATGGTACATATATTCATTTCATAAGCACAAAGTACCTCCTAACGATTCTTTCGTTGTCAATCAAATGCCTTACAGTACTTAATACTTTTTCATCTTCGATCAAAACAATGGCTCTTTGATGATTCCATATTCAACTGAAAAACTTTATGACTTTATGTAAATCAATTCTTCAGGCTTGTTTCGGTACACTTTCATCTGATCACAAACACGGTGAACTTGTTCAATCACCGCTATTATGGAATTATGTCATCGCGACACCTTGTGGTGTCATTACAAACTTGTAGCTTGTGCTAATCATGGTCAACCGTTTCACATAAAACTACATCAACTTTTGTTGACTTGTCATTTAAACATTTCTGATGCAACTACAAATCAAAGCAAGGATACACAAGATTCGCTTGTATTCACTCGGCGTATTCTCGCAATTCAAAACGTTCAACACACTAAAACTTACCATTCGTCTACTCGGGAGTTGACAGATCATTTTACTATTTTATTTGAGTTGATGATTTTTGAATTCATATAGCGGGTGCTATGCTTCATGAAAACTCGTTTACATAATGCGACCGATCATTTGAGAGTCTTATTAGTCAAGGCTCCTCTTTTGTGGACCCCCCTGCTAGCTGAATTACACTAGGCTATACGTCAAGTACGTCTTGTACCCTTGACATCAACTGCTATGAGCACACACCTTTTAACCCTAGGATTCGGGTTGGCATACATTCTTGGACTCACCAAATGTGAGTAAGGTTTGATTTGGCTTGATGATTACCTACCTCGATATTATTTATATACACGTGTGACGAAACCATAAGGGGTTAAGGTAGTACAAATTTCAAGGACGAAATTTTTCTAACGGGGGGAGAATGTGACAACCCTCACCAAAACAGGTATCCGTACAAGTTAATTAATATTTAATTAATGCTTAACTACTGTGCTTGCTTGCCATTATGATTAAACTGCTTCTTGATTTCTGATACATACATATTCATGCATCATACATTATTACTGTCACTTCATTTATTACACATAAAACAATAGTGACAAACTTGATGCACAAAAGCATAGTTAGTACAGTGAGCGGATAACCCAATAAACGTGCTGACATTGCAAGCACTAGACAGACATTATCTCTGAGGCCAGTATGAGCCGGGAATAGATTACTACACTGATAGGGAGTGTAGGGAAGTGAGAATCATAAAACTACGTCACTAGGTAAAAGTTATAGTGCCGGGAAGTGCCTAAAACATACTTTAACTGCAAAAATCTTGCACTTTTAAATAAAATTCAGCATTTAAATATGCTAGTATAGTGCAAAAACGGGGTAAGATAATACTAGACACTTTCCAAAGAGTCGGGAATTTATTGTGTCACTAAAAATAATATTAAAAACTGGGTAAGATAATACTAGACACTTTAAGTGCTTATTTTGCACTTTAACGGATCAGTATCCAACCGAACAACCGGACTTTACCCAGAACATAAAAATAATGTCAATGATATTATTTACACTTTTCTGAGCTAGTTAGGGTCCCCGAACACCCTAACACCCGTTACAAAACACTACACACTAATAACTAATTTTAATCTCTAACTAAACTCACTAATCACTTAACTATATAGTTGGAAACAAACCATAATACCCCCCCCCCATGATCCGATCGGTTCCCCTAGGGAACACACACCACACAAATTTTGATTATTTTATTTGAGTTGTCTAATATCTTGTTAACATATTGCTTATTGGGTAATACACATAAATGGTCTATAAATAAGACCATAAGATCATCCATCACATTCATTCATTCCAACACTTAAACAAAATTTGGCACTCACCTCTCTCCCTCTCATTACTCTCGGCCGAGAACCATAGCCCACCCACCATCACCTTCAAATTTTGATCTTGCAATTTCACTTACACACAAGGGTGAAGGTTCACACACAAGGAGGCTCGGTGCTTTCGGAATCTCAAGGACCTCTCTCGTTTTCTTTTAACCAACACATTTCTTCACTTGAACTCTCCTAGCCTTGTGCTAGTGGTAAGCAATTAGATCCTTGCATTTTACTTGTTATTTAAGTGGTTAAAGATGTTTAGAGATCAACAACATAAGAAACTCTAAAAACATAAACAAGATCATGAACATAAGAACTTTACATGAAGGTCATGAGATAAAAGGTGATAATACATGATAGATCTGAATTAAATGAACAAAAATCTGCTGTAAATAACCTATGTTATGAGAGAAATCGTACTAGAAAGGATGACGAGCGTATGTGTGCGTTTTAGTAACATTTAACCTTGAAACAGCATGCTGATTTGCACATTCAGCCGACTTTAACTGGCTGTAAACAGGTCATAACTTAACAAAAAATGTGTTTTCTGAAGTCTGGGTTTATGTACTATGAAATATGGTTCTAATGGCACCGGAATCATAATTTTTGGACTTCGTTTACTATTTTTAAAGCGTCGATTTGTAACAGCAGCTAAAGCTGCATTTTTACAGCAGTAAATGAGAGTCATATTTTCAGTCATAACTTGAATTCTGTGTAGAGTTAGATCATAAAATTTATACGGTAGATGGTCACTATTGTCGCAGTGATCCTCCAACTAGAATTTCATAAATCGGACTCTCGATGAATTTTAAATAAAATATTCCGTGAACTGTAGTCAGAAATAGGTAGATCTGAATGCAGTCCGGAAAATGATTTTCTATAAAATATTGGTGATGATTTGGACCACGATATTTTTACAAAATAATAGATGGATCGTATAAGTCATTCTGTAAAAAATTGGGAATTTTCGGAATAAGATAACTATTTTAATAAATTACCCGAAAACAGCCCAGTTTTGTGTTTTAAAACTGAATCGATATAAGTAATATTTTGCATGCCTAAATGTCAGGTTGGTTAGTTGAAAGAGATCTAACGTGTTATATGAAAAGAAAATGATACGCTAGTAAGCGTGCCACCTCCAGTTACAGAGGAAACTCTGGCAAAATTTTTTCAGAAATATAACACTTTTCTGAAAAAATTTCTGTGACAAGTGTTATAAATATATTTTTAACTTGTTTTCAAAATATAAATTTCGCCATGATTTTTATTACAAAATAACCAAGTGTCGGAGGTGGATTTTTGTAAATGAAACTTGTTAAATATATATTGAGAATATATATCTCTTAATAAAACGCTTGTGTGCTTACGTGATAATTATGTGAACTAAAGATATATTATTTTTAGGGTAAAAATAAAATTACTTGATATATCATGAAAATACGACTCCATAACGATACCAACGTCCTCACAAATAAATATTTAAGTTACATCGGTATTGTTTTTACAACGCAAACTCTAAAATGTAACGCGCGTATTTTCGGAGAATACTCCTGATGGTGTATTTTGACAAAGTATTATTTTGGGAAATTGTGTGAAGTAAAATATAATATTTTTGGGAAAAATATGTATATTTTGGAAACAGAACATTTTAGACAAGTGATTTGAAATGTATTTTCAAGTGGGACTTAAAAATATATTTTTCGGAATTATAACGTATACGTATATTTTGGTAAAATATTATTTTGGAAACTGTAGAAACAGAAATATGTTATTCTTGGGGATATATTAACATATTTTTATTTGGAACAATACATCGAAATACGACGCCATTACTTGGCAGGATATACAGGTACGTATATTATTTTGAGAATACGAATATACAAGTATAAATTACCCCCATCCTTGGGAAGGAAATGCGCATATACAATACTTGAGAAGTATAACTCAAAAATAGTTATCTAACTATTATTTCAAAACCTTAAAAACAGTTATAACTTGGAATAAAATTTCAGAAACGTAACCCAAAAACACAAATAATAGACGTTAGACCATTGTAGGTAGTCGTGTTTGCCGCGGAGGTTTGGGTTACAAGTACGAAGACGCAATACTGTGAGTTCATGTCCCCCCTTTTCTCTTAACTGTTTTCAATTTTTATACTCCGGGGGTGAAACACATGTTACTATGATTACGAATACTTTTTACATGGTTTGGTTAGCGTAAGGAGGGTTACTACTTAGATCATGTGAGTGGGTAGGCGGGAACTGGAGGCCATTAATCCTCATTGTAGGACTAAGGGTCATTAGCGGTAGATCTATCTGGGTGTAGCGAGCCCAACCCCTGAGTTCGCTGAATGAGCCAGGTGGTGACTTTGAGCCCGACGCAAAAATCTGCTAGGTTTGAGTCTTCCTACTGCACTTCACACATATCATTGGCTTTGCAACACAATGGTGATCTCTTTTTCCTTAATTGCTACATACCAGGGATTTTTATACATACAGACATTTTTACAAAGGTTTATACCTACTCACTTACACATGAACTCGCTCAACTTTATGTTGACTCTTCAAACTACATGTATTTCAGGAAACTAACGGATCTGGCACGGTATGCACGTATTTTCAAGCTGCGTTTGAAATAAAGAAGACATCCAGGGTTTAGAAGGTGTAACCTCTTCCTGGACGGGTTACATATCCCTAAACCTAGTATTGTTTAAAGTCTTTTGCTAAGTCTTTATGAACTCAATTAAATCAAGTTAAGGTTTGTAACTTATTTTGTAATTGTTGAAAATGGGATTTTTCTAAACTTTATTAATGGATGAATATCTCATGTTTTTTTCATATAACATTGTTATGATTGTTGCTATGGTATTAAGAAGTCACACCAAATAAACCCACGCTTCCGCAAAGCCAGGGTGTGACAGAGTGTATTCTGAAGAAATACGTTTTGCCATGAACAGATTTGCAGGTTATCAAAGAGTTATCAAAATTCGGTGTTCAAGAAAGAGATATGTATCGTGCCGAGAAGATGATGATAAGTTTGCTTCAGCAAGCCATCAAAGAAGACATCTTCATTCTGCTTCAGCATGACAAGACTTCAAAATCAATTTGGGATGCTCTTCGTGTTAAGTTTGAGGGTAGTGAGAACATGATTAAGAGCTAGAAGGCGTTGCTCAAGAAAGAGTTTGATCTGTTCAGTAGTTTACTGGGAGAGGATACGAAGAAGCTGATAGAACGATATTGCCACTTGGTGCGATCCATGTCAATGTTGAGTATTACAAAAGATCGTGAAGAGTGGGTAGACAAGCTAGCTGATGCATTACCGCAGAAAGAGTGGGGAACTTACTTGATGATTTTGAAAAACACCGGGGTTTATGATGGGTTAACGATTTCTCAGTTTATCGAGAAAATTGAAAGTCAGGATCTGGAACAACAAAAGATCGCTAGGATGAACAGTCCAAGTGGTCAACAGGATGTAAAGATGTATTACAAAGGTAGTGTTCCGGAAGCTGAAAGAAGTCCAAAGATATAAACTGCATTTAGTGCTGGTGATTCAACGGAAAAAGCTGATCAAAGTTCAAGCAAAAGCAGTGGATTCTCATCATTTCCGAGTGTTAATCCGAAAGATTCAACTACAAGTTTTAGTTCTCAAAGCACAAAGATTGGAAGCGGTTATGTGATACAGTGCAACATCGCGTTGAATCTTCCAGAGGGTCAAAGTTTCTCAGAAGAGGTTGCGAAAGATCACATGGCTCTACTTGGTTCAGTGTTGCTATCTTATGAAGGTTTAGTGGCTGGGAGGATCGGGAATCCTATGCTCACAAAGGAGGATTACGATCAGATAGACGCTGAAGAGATGGAATTGATGGACATTAAATGGTGTCTAGCTAGCGTTCTTAGACGAGCTGAAAAGTTCAAGCTGATTACTGGGAGAAATGACTTTCTTGATGCACATGTATCTACTTTAGGTTTTGATAAATGTAAAGTTACGTGTTTTCGATGCAGGGAGAAAGGCTATTTCAAGAGAGAATGCAAGAACAGGGAAGCGAGTGGAACTCAGAATCCGTTTGGAAAAGATGACTACTACCGGAAAGCCATTTATCAATAGGTTGGTCAACAATAAGAACTGCAGGTGGCTCATGGTAGAAGAATCGAGGATTCAAAGAGAGCATGTTTGGTGGATTTTAACTGGAATGAATACATCTCACCTGAAAGCAAAGTCTGTTTAGTCAATCAAGATGATGAAAGACTACCTGAAGGCTTTAGCTGGGATATGTTTGTTGATGAAAAGGGAGATTTCAAAGCGTTCATTGCAAAGATTGTGAGAGAACCAGATATGTTCACTGAATGGATGAAGTCTATCGGTGAAACTGTGAAGAAGCATGAAGAAGAATCTGTTGTATCCGATGAAAGCTCACTGAATGCAGATGAAAGTTCACAAAGTGATGCGAGTTCAGAAAAGGAAGTTGTTTTTGATAAAACTCCATCTGATTCTGGTTCATCGGATGCTAGTTCTGAAAAATCTGTATAGTTTGATCAGTCACCGACTGATGATAGCAGTGACGATGAGGAAGAAAAACATATTAATATTGCAAAATCTCATCTCTCTCCTGAAAGTTTTCATTTCTATTTTGCAGATCGCTTGGAAAAACTGAAGAAGAAACGAGCTGCAAAAGAACAACAAGAAATGAAGGTTGAAAGTGTTGTTCAGAATGAGAATGATGAAAGTGTTGCTGAGGAGATAGTTGAAACTGAGAAAGTGAAAGAAGAAGAAAAGGTGATTGGAGTTGAGAAGTTGATCGAAGTTGAAAAAGTCATAGAAGTTGAAAAGATTGTAGAGGTTGTCAAGCCTTGCTTGAAGTGTTTGGAACTTTGCAAAGATTGTGCAGCGAAAGATGAAATGATAGCTAAGTATGAGAAGAAGAAAGAGCAATTACTGTTCAACCTCAATTATGTGAAAGAATCTTATGATATCTTGAATAGAACAGTAACTGGTCTTCAAAAGACTAACTCAGAAAGAGAGAAGGCTTTGACAATGATGAATGCTGTGATGATGTCGAAGCAGAAAGCTATTAATTTCTACATCGAGGAGAGTGCAAAGTGGAAGCAAGAGTTGGAAACGGAGAAGATCAAGAATGAGAGAATTAGACGATTATTACAAAGTTTTCCTAGTTCTGATTATCTTATTGATAGAATTTATCCAACTGTTGCAGGTATGGAAGCTTTCCAAGATGAGAAGACAAAGAAAAAAGATACCAGTAAGAAACCGACTGTTAGTTATAACAAGTGTCCGTCTCCAATCTGGGAAGGGTATTCTCCTAGAAAACCAAATGAGGAGCAACTTGAAAAGACAGTCAATATAAAGCTAAAAACCGACACAACTGATGAATTACCAGAAAACATTGATATCACTTTCACATCGTCTGATACTGATCATGAGTCTGAGTTAATCAAAAAGGTGGTCGATCAGGTGTTAGATACTGATGAGGAGTCTGAGTCAAAGTCTGAGTCTGGAGGTTCAAGTTCGTCAGTCAACTGTCCAAATTCGTCGGTTAAACGGTCTTACAATAAAGAATTTTTATTATCAAAAGAAAATTTTGATGATGAAACATTTGAAGTTGCATACACTTTAAATGATTCTGAGAAATTATACTCTAATAAAGAGTTTCCAATAAGAAGTGTTCGTTTTAACATGATCAAAAAGGTTTTTAAAATGACAGAAATTAATATTTCTGAAATAAAAGATTTAAATCTTACTGGAAAACCTAAAAAGTACACTTCAAGAGTTCAACAACGTTTGAACAAGAAAAAAGGTTTCAGTTCTGGTTCTTTTTTTCAAAAGAAACTAAACAAAAATGGTAAATTCAAAAAGAAAGGTTTAGGTTTCGTTCCACCAGAAAAGTATAAAAATGAGAAAAATTCTAAAACAAAAACAAAATTTGTTTCAGGTGGAAGTGTAGAAGAGGAACAGAAGAAACCGTTCTGGAAACAATAAAACCGGGAGTTTCTTGCAGAAAAGAAGAGGAATGGAATTGGAGTGTTTCATCCAAAGGAAACTCGAACCTGTTTCAAGTGCAATGAAGATGGTCACATTGCATGGAATTGTCCAAAAAATGCCAAGACAAAACAGGGAGTTTCTAAGAAACTAAAAGAGAAAGTTGTTGATGTTGAACAACCAACTAAAAACTTCAAAATTTTTGAAAATTCTATTCATGCAGTTGGTGAGTGTTCTAAAAAGAATTTTTACAAGAAGAAATCCAAAGACAACCAAGTGTGGGTTGTTAAAAAGGTTGATGAGAAAGTTGGCGATGAATTTGGTTCCACAAAGCCAGAAGAGCCACAGGTTGAGGTAAAAATTTCAGTGACTGATGATTATTTTTCATCACTGAAGTTTGAAGAAGTTAAGCAGAAAGTTGGTAAGGTTGAGATCTCGGATCAATTTTACTCCGAGAAGACTGAATTTGATGTCGAAAAAGTTTTTAATGGAAATGTTAAGAAAATTTTTGGGAAAATGCTTGATGGGAAAGCAAAGGGGGTTAAAGATTTCTATGAAACTAAAAAGGCAACTTACAACCCTACTGAGCAAGAATTGAAAACCCTTAAGTCTGAAAAGACTTGGGTGGAAATTCTTTTCCCTTGAAAGTCTTAGGACTATGCCGGAGATCCCAAGTTTGTAATCGTGGATCAGGAATCGGCATCATTCAAGTTTTGAATAGTTTGTTTGAAAGATTTTGAATGAGTTTAAATGGTATAGGTTGAAGGACTACGCCAAAGCTTCCAGGTTGGTAAGTAAGAAGCAGGAATCGGCATCTTTGTTTGGTAAATGATGGTGTGTAGATGTTTGTTTCCTACACATGGTACATGTGTTTGTGTTTTTACAAGTGGTACAGAGGGTGCATACTTGCATATGGTAAATCAGGGACATTAATTTGTACTTGATCTACTACATGTGATTGATGAACAATATGATGAACCATATCCCTAACATACAAGTGAACCTACAAGTGGTTATAACAAACTTATTTTTCGGAACAATCATTTTGATTAAAACAAACTTAAGTGTTTTGAAATATAAATGAGAAAATAGTTTGTTGAAAGGGGGAGTTCTGATTGTTTATGCCTAGTGGATGGCGATTTGATGCGATTCGATATCGGTTGTCACTTTTTCTATACAGTTTGTTTTGAATTTTATGTAATTGGGTCAAGAGCTTAGATAGTTTTCAAATTTCCTTTTACATGTGTTTGCATTTTAGGGGGAGTAGAAATTTCAGAAAATCCAAAAACATTAGAAAATTTGAAAAATACAAAAACATGATAAAATCAAAAACGAGTTTTGTTGTATAAAAGAGGAAATGATAGTACATCAGTGTGGACTGTCACAACATGCTAAAGAATTGGAATGTAAAAATGTGATAAACAATCTCACTGTGGATGTGTCAGTAGGTTTTTACACATTTAGTACATTGTGAAGAGATATAAACCTAAAAAATTTAAACTTGCTTAGATCGTGGGGAACAACTTCTTGGATATATGGGTAACCCCCGAAATCTTGTTTGACAGGTCCCTCTTTCTGAGATACTAGGTTTTTATGCTTAGTGATATCTGGGGTATTATCTTGGGACTTCTGCTGTATGGAAATACTGACCTAGTCCCCGTATAATAGTTTCAGCAAAAGCTTGAAATATACCTTCGCCCTCAGCAAGTTGATGAAACAATAAAATTGATAGTCACTGATGTTGTAACAAAAGATCCTCTAAAGGGGAGACACCGAAAAGTCGAAGCCGTCATCTCTTTGCGTATACGGAAGTATCGACCTGAGCTCTCACGGCCCTCGCAATTTAACCCCTGTAAAGATATCATCTAAGTATACTCACCTGTAAGACTGAATATTGGGATCTGGATACAGGAGTATATTCAAGTGGTGGGACACACGGATAAGTTCAAGTGCTTAAGACATTAACATCGTATCTCGGATCAATTGAACTTTGTGTGAAAATTTAAGTGGACAAATATACTGACAATCTAGGTGAATTGTTTAGAACTTAAAATGAAATAAAGCTTAACGGTGTTGGTGACTTGTCTTAAAAACTGATATGATCCTCTTACACAATCTCACAAAAAATATTGTCTGTAAATATTTCTTTACTGCATTTGATTTCTTTTAGAAAATCCAAAAAGATTTTGTGTGTGTGTTTTAGCATAAACTTTGAAAATACAAAAAGATTTTCGACAACTGATGTTGGAGGGCTCATTTTTAAAATTCCGAGTGCTAAACATGATGATCATGTGGTGAGAGGGAGTCTGGGTGTTGAATCCAAAATGTTTAAATCCTAATTTTACAAGTGGTTCATAAAAAATCTTTGTTTGATCTGAGGGAGAGTCAATGTTGGTGCATACCTCAATATTTGAAGTATTTTAAATTTGTGAAATTTACTTTGAGGTAGAAGTTTTTGCAGATAACCTGAGCTAGACGGGAGCCAGGTGACGATCTTGGTACAATCTCCTAAAGAGCCAGGCTGATCGATTCTGAAAAGTTTGTGTTTAAGAGAGCCAGGTTTTGATTCTGAGGACAAAGTTTGTGCTAGGCCAACGATCATGGACAAAGTGTGAAAGCCAAACAACGATCCTGAAGCAGATGATGCTGATGAACTTAAGAAATGCCAGAATATCGCAAGGGGGAGTCTGTTGATGTTGTTAGAAGGAGTAAAGCCCAGAGACTGATCAAGACTGAAGATGTGAAGACATGGCACTGTCAAGACTTGACACGTGCGACTCGTCAACATCTGAGGGGGAGTCTGTTAGTGCATACATCTGTCGACTTCGTCTTGTATCGAGTCTTAGTTTAGATTGTATAGATCAGGGCACGTATAATGAGAAAATAGGAAAGTGTGTTTGTATTATATGTTGATTTCGCTCCAAAAGCACATGTAGGTGATTCCGCCTGGAATCACAACATGTTAATTCCGCTCCAACTGCTTCTATGTCATTACGAGCGGAATCAGCCCACTATATATAGTGTGCCTGGAGCTCCAACTGCTTCCATGTTAAAAAGGTTGATAAGAAAGTTGGCGATGAATTTGGTTCCACAAAGCCAGAAGAGCCACAGGTTGAGGTAAAAATTTCAGTGACTGATGACGATTTTCCATCACTGAAGTTTGAAGAAGTTAAGCAGAAAGTTGGTAAGGTTGAGATCTCGGATCAATTTTACTCTGAGAAGACTGAATTTGATGTCGAAAAACTTTTTAATGGAAATGATAAGAAAATTTTTGGGAAAATGCTTGATGGGAAAGCAAAGGGGGTTAAAGATTTCTATGCAACTAAAAAGGCAACTTACAACCCTACTAAGCAAGAATTGAAAACCCTTAAGTCTGAAAAGACTTGGGTGGAAATTCTTTTCCCTTGAAAGTCTTAGGACTATGCCGGAGATCCCAAGTTTGTAATCGTGGATCAGGAATCGGCATCATTCAAGTTTTGAATAGTTTGTTTGAAAGATTTTGAATGAGTTTAAATGGTACAGGTTGAAGGACTACGTCGGAGCTTCCAGGTTGGTAAGTAAGAAGCAGGAATCGGCATCTTTGTTTGGTAAATGATGGTGTGTAGATGTTTTTTTCCTACACATGGTACATGTGTTTGTGTTTTTACAAGTGGTACAGAGGGTGCATACTTGCATATGGTAAATCAGGGACATTAATTTGTACTTGATCTACTACATGTGATTGATGAACAATATGATGAACCATATCCCTAACATACAAGTGAACCTACAAGTGGTTATAACAAACTTATCTTCCGGAAAAATCATTTTGATTAAAACAAACTTAAATGTTTTGAAATCTAAATGAGAAAATAGTTTGTTGAAAGGGGGAGTTCTGATTGTTTATGACTAGTGGATGGCGATTTGATGCGATTCGATATCGGTTGTCACTTTTTCTATACAGTTTGTTTTGAATTTTATGTAATTGGGTCAAGAGCTTAGATAGTTTTCAAATTTCCTTTTACATGTGTTTGCATTTTAGGGGGAGTAGAAATTTCAGAAAATCTAAAAACATTAGAAAATTTGAAAAATACAAAAACATGATAAAATCAAAAACGAGTTTTGTTGTATAAAAGTGGAAATGATAGTACATCAGTTGGACTCTCACAACATGCTAAAGAATTGGAATGTAAAAATGTGATAAACAATCTCACTGTGGATGTGTCAGTAGGTTTTTACACATTTAGTAGATTGTGACGAGATATAAACCTAAAAAATTTAAACTTGCTTAGATCGTGGGGAACAACTTCTTGGATATATGGGTAACCCCCGAAATCTTGTTTGAAAGGTCCCTCTTTCTGAGATACTATGTCTTTATGCTTAGTGATATCTGGGGTATTATCCCGGGACTTCTGCTGTATGGAAATACTAACCTAGTCCCCGTATAATACTTTCAGCAAAAGCTGGAAATATAGCTTCGCCCTCAGCAAGTTGATGAAACAATAAAATTGATAGTCACTGCTGTTGTAACAAAAGATCCTCTAAAGGGGACACACCGAAAAGTCAAAGTCGTCATCTCTTTGCGTATACGGAAGTATCGACCTGAGCTCTCACGGCCCTCGCAATTTAACCCCTGTACAGATATCATCTAGGTATACTCACCTGTAAGACTGAATATTGGGATCTGGATACAGGAGTATATTCAAGTGGTGGGAGACACGGATAAGTTCAAGTGCTTAAGACATTAACATCGTATCTCGGATCAATTGAACTTTGTGTGAAAATTTAAGTGGACAAATATACTGACAATCTAGGTGAATTGTTTAGAACTTAAAATGAAATAAAGCTTAACGGTGTTGGTGACTTGTCTTAAAAACTGATATGATCCTCTTACACAATCTCACAAAAAATATTGTCTGTAAATATTTCTTTACTGCATTTTATTTCTTTTAGAAAATCCAAAAAGATTTTGTGTGTGTGTTTTAGCATAAACTTTGAAAATACAAAACGATTTTCGACAACTGATGTTGGAGAGCTGATTTTCAAAATTCCGAGTGCTAAACATGATGATCATGTGGTGAGAGGGAGTCTGTGTTTGAATCCAAAATGTTAAATCCTAATTTTACAAGTGGTTCATAAAAAATCTTTGTTTGATCTGAGGGAGAGTCAATGTTGGTGGATACCTCAATATTTGAAGTATTTTAAATTTGTGAAATTTACTTTGAGGTAGAAGTTTTTGCAGATAACTTGAGCTAGACGAGAGCCAGGTGACGATCTTGGTACAATCTCCTAAAGAGCCAGGGCTGATCGATTCTGAAAAGTTTTTTTTTAAGAGTGCCAGGTTTTGATTCTGAGGACAAAGTTTGTGCCAGGCCAATGATCATGGACAAAGTGTGAAAGCCAGACAACGATCCTGAAGCAGATGATGCTGATGAACTTTAGGAATGCCAGCATATCGCAAGGGGGAGTCTATTGATGTTGTTAGAAAGAGTAAATCCCAGAGATTGATCAAGACTGAAGATGTGAAGACATGGCACTGTCAAGACTCAACAAGTGCGACTCGTCAACATCTGAGGGGGAGTCTTTTAGTGCATACATCTGTCTACTTCGTCTTGTATCGAGTCTTAGTTTAGATTTTATAGATCAGGGCATGTATAATGAGAAAATAGGAAAGTGTGTTTGTATTATATGTTGATTTCGCTCCAAGAGCACATGTAGGTGATTCCGCCCGGAATCATAACATGTTAATTCCGCTCCAACTGCTTCTATGTCATTACGAGCGGAATCAGGCCACTATATATAGTGTGCCTGGAGTGAAATCAGTAATCAGTTCCTTGTATTCCATACCGAAGTGTTGCCGGTGTGAAGACTGACTGTATTTGCTGTTATATCAATACAATCAATAATTAAAGTGAAGAATCAGTTGTTTCTAAGTCTATTTCTTGTTTTCCGCACCTGAAATAGATCAGAACCTCTCTAAACGACTCATTCGGATCAGTCGACCGATCCTACACTGCCCAAGTATAGGCTTGTGGTATCCTCGATTCGGTGACTTTTCTCTAACTGGTTATGCTGACTCTGACTTCGGGTGCTATAAGTTAAATGCAAAATCCTCAACTGCTGGTTGCCAGTTCTTCGGAACTCGGCTAGTTACCTGGCAATGCAAGAAACAGACCACAATCGCTCTCTCAACCTATGAGGCTGAATACGTTTCGGCTTCCAGGTGTTACTCTCAGATCCTCTGGATCCAACAGCAAATGAGGGACTATGGTTTGCAGTTCTTAGACACGCCAATCTTTGTGGACAATGAGGCAGCCATAAATATAACTAAAAATCCGGTGCCACACTCAAAAACAAAACATATTGAGATTCGACATCATTTTATTCACGATTGTTACAAGGAAAAACTGATTCGAATTGATTATATACACACCGATGATCAGAGAGCTGATTTTTACACAAAACCCTTTGATAAAACAAGATTCAATTATCTTTTAAAATTGAACGGGTTAAAAAATTTGTTTTCTGGGAGGGTGGTAGAGTGTGTGGCCGAGGAGGACGGCGATCAGAAGTGATCCGCGTCTTGTTGTCATGTTTCTGTACAGTTTTCTTTACTGCTTTTAATAAAACCAAAAACAAAAAATATGTTTTTGATTTTAGGGGGAGAAAGTTTATAGAAAATACAAAAACATGATAAAATTTCAAAATGCAAAAACATTGAAAAAGACAAAAAGAGTTTTGTTGTGAAAAAGAGGAAATGATAGTACATCAGTGGACTATCACAACATGCTAAAGAAATGGAGAGTCAAAATGATTTTAAACAAGTCTTACAGATGATGTGCCAGTAGGCTTCACAAAAATAGTAGATTGTTTTCGAGATATAAACCTAAATATCATACTTACTTATCTCGTGGGGAACATCTCTCGGATATACGGGTAACCCCCGAAATCTTGTTTGAGAGATTGCTTGATTCTGAGATACTAGGTCTTTATACTGTTTGATATCTGGGGTATTATACCTGGTCTTCTGATATTGCGGAAGCAATGGCCTAGACCTAGTATAATACTTTATGCGCTTTAAGAGCTCACCCTCTGCTTAAAAGTTGATAAAATATCGAAAGATACGAACCAATTGCAGTTGAAGAAAAGATTCCCTAAAGGAAACACACCTAAAGTCGAGCCTTTATCTCTTTGACTGAACGGTAGTTCATACCTGAGCTCTCAATGTCTCGCACTAACCCGAATACATATATCTGATTGGTATACTCACCTGTAAGACTGAATCTAGGGAATTTTGATACAGGAGTATATTCTGAGGTGGGACACGCTAATAAGTTTAAGTCTTTAAAACACTAATCCGTATCTCGAATCAATTGAAACTTGTGTTAGAAGTTTAAGTGGACAACAATACTGACAATCAGAAGGGAATTTGTTTAAGATTTAAAGTTAAATCAAGATCAACGGTGTTAATGTCCAGTCTCAAAAACTGATATGATCCCCTTACACAAACTCACAAAAAGATGTCTGTAAATATGTTTGTACAGTTTACTGTTACTTAAATCCAAAAATATTTCCTGTTTGTTTAGCAAAATGTTGAAAAATCTAAAAAGATTTGATATTTCATCATATTTTCGACAACAGACGTTGGGGATCTGATGATCAAAATCTCACAGTGCTAAACAAGTTGAATCATTTGGGTTGGTTAAGAAAATGTTTGAAAAAATGATGGTAATTTCTCAAAATGTTTAACAGTTCATTAATTTGAACTTAAAATGTTTCAAAATTTCAGCGAGATCATAACTTGGTCAGCCAAAGTCATTAACTTGGACTTGGCAGGCTAAACAGTTGACCAGGGTCATTAACTTGGACTTGGTTAACTGAGTGTGTTGGTAACTAGTTAAAAATAAAAGTTAAAAAAGAAAAAGTTAAAAATTTGAAAAAAATGAAAACTATACCAACTCGTGCGAGCTGGCCAAACCATTTCAGACATAGCCAGTCTGCACGAACTCGTCAAAATCTTTCATCGTTCATTTCGCACGAACTCGCAGCCCTATATAAATGGGTGTCCAGATCGTGTGAAGTCATTATTGCTCCCACTCCGCATCAAACAAACCCTTTGAGCGATTTGAAGCTATTTGAGCGATTCATTCAATTTCTTGAGATTCAAGCCTGAATCTTATAAACTGTTGATTGGAATCTCTGTATAAGTTGGTTGGTACAACTTATATCATGGGAAAGGTAGTGATTCATGTTAATTTGAACCAGATCTCTTGAATTCGCTTGAACTCGGAAGAACAGACCTTTGAACTTAGATCTAGGATGATTTTGTGGACTAAAATGAATAAAAAATACACCAATGTACTCGGAATGTGTTGTAGATCAGATCTAGGGCTTCAATTTCATCATAAAATCAAGTTTTAACAATCTGTAAATTTACTGTTCATCATTGTAGTTTCAAGCGAAGTGATGACCACCACTTCGTATGAGATGGGCAAATCGTTTGTATACCCCATACCGCACGAGTTGGCTAATTCGTTTGAGGGTCACATCGTTTGAAACTGCTCCACACTGTTTGAAATACCACATCGCATGAAACCATTTCGTTTGAAATTGGTCAGACCGCATGAACAACAGTTCGCATGAAATGGCCACTTCGCTTGTAGCCAGTTCGTGTGAAGTGTAGTTGTTTTAAAATTAGTGCAAAAATGTTTAACTTGTGTTTCTGTTTTGTGTTTCAGGCATCGAACGTTGAATTTGATCCATCACACAACATTTGCTCTGTTTATGATGAGACGTTACCAAAGATGACTGTATTCAAGGATATTTTGGAATTCATGAAACGTTTACCGATCCAAAAGGCGTTGACGAATCAGCACAGAGTTTTCATATCTCATATTGCTCATTTCTGGAAGAAAGTTGTGTACGATGACGTGAATGATGTGATAACTTCAAGTGTTAGTCTTAGTGGTGAAGATAAAGAAATAATCATCACAGAACAGCTTGCCAGAGAAGTGTTAGATTTTCCAGATGATGAAAATTCGCCAACAAGGTTTCCTGAAAGAATGGCCAAAGGTTGTATGCTGAGAATGGGATATAATGGTCCATTGAATAACGCAAATTATTTGAAAGCATGTTTTACAAAGCCATACAAGTTCTTTATTCATTCAGTGATCCACGTGCTTAGTCACAGAAAAGGCGGATATGACGTGATGAAAGATTATCAAATGTGTATGGTAACAGCGTTGGTGTTAAACAAGAAGTATAATTTTTCTAGAATCATTTTCCACTACATGAAAGATAACTGTTAGTGCATTTGTCTATCGCCTTCGTCAATCCGAGCCATAGCGAGAAACAGAAGATTACAAGTCTTATATTGTAATAACTAGTCAAAATAGCAAGGTGGCATTTTGGTAATTAATGAGAAGTCTCATTAATTCCAAGGGCTATAAATAGGACTCTTTGTTGATACATGGAATATCTGTTGACTTCGTCTCTATTAAGTCTTAGGTCAAGATAGGTCAACATAGGATCTAGAAAGTCAAAATTAGGTTATATGTTAATAGTTTCGCTTTTATGTACATTCATAGAAGGTTCCGCTTATTTGTCATCTTAAGGTTTCGCTTATTAGGTAATTAAGAAGGTTTCGCTTATTAGTCATGGTCATACAAGCGAAACCCAAGTGACTATATAAAGCACTTATAAGCGAAATCATATGGAGGTAGGTGTACTTTGAAGCGGATCTGTTGTGTGATTTTGGTGCTATAATTCTGTCAAAACTGATTCAAATTGCAATAAAAGCGAAGGAATTGAATTGGAAAGCTGTTGTTACTTCATTTACGTTGATTCCGCCTTCGTACGTGAAGATGAACGTTCTCTACTGACTATTCAGGGTCGGAACATGGTCCAACAAGTGGTATCAGAGCTCAGGACGAGGAGTTCATACTACTACAGCTTGAATCTGCAGAAATCTCTCATTTCTACTCTCTTTCTCTCATACTTTTTCGAATTAAAGTGGTTCCTACGGTTGAAATTGTCTGATTTTTGAGTATATCATGCGGAACATACAAATAACAAACCCTAGAAAGTTTCAAGTTAAAATTCGGAATAAAACATGGTTAAAACAAGTTAGAACTAGGTTCCGCTTATCCGGACATTGAGGTTCCGCTTGTAAGACTTAGATTCGCTTGAAGGTTCCGCTTGAAACGACATAGGTTCCGCTTGAAATACCTACTTCCGCTTGTAGGTTTCGCTTGAAAGGACAGATTAGTTCCGCTTGAACGAACAAGTTTAGGTTCGCTTGAACGGGCTTTCGCTTATTCGTACCATATAGTTCCGCTTGAACAGACAAGTGTAGTTTCGCTTGAATAGACACTTATCAGTTTCGCTTATTTGACATAATAGCTGATACTTTCGCTTATTTGTCACAAACTTCGAAAATTTGTCTAAGTGTTTGCTGATTGTGCAGGAACATTCACGATGCATGATATTTTCTTGAACCCATTCAACGATATGTACGCGTTTGCAGGAAATACTGGAAACGATGATACATCGTCAAGCAATGCAAACGAGAACCCGCCAAAAGAAAAGAAAAAGGAAGCTTGGGAATCGGAAAGTGCCTTCGGAACATTCAATAAACCCCCAAAGCTTATGGCTATCGAGGAGTACAGTCGGTGGTCCAGAAAGTTTGAAGATTGGATGATGGCCTTTGCATTTCCAAGTTGGAAAAGTTTGAAGAACGATTATGATAATGGAAACAAGAATGGTGAAGCATTAACATCTTCTGATGAGATTGATTCATTTGTAGCTGAACAAAAATGTGTGGCATTGTTGTTCCAGTCTGTTCGAGAAGACATTATTTCCTTGATTGATTATTCAAACGCTAAAGATCTATGGAACAAACTTAGAGCAAATGTTTAGGAAGCGAGGAAATTGTGAAAAACAAACGAAAACTTCTCAGAAAAGAATTTGACGTTTTTGGATGTCTAAAGAACGAGTCGGTTTGTAAAATGATAGAAAGATTTGGTCATCTGAAGCTGGAATTAGCACGACATGATATTACATATCCTGAGGATGAGCTTATCGACAAATTGTTCGATTCGTTACCAGACGAGATGGATTGGAGATACTATGCGCTGATGTTGAAGAATACCATCAAGGCACCAGAAAAGTTGACGTTAGATTTGTTGATTGAAAAACTCGAGAGTCACGAGTTAGAGCTGAAGAAGACATACAAAGTCAAACACTCATCTTATCAACAAAATTTGGATCTATACTATCGGAAAAACATGATGCCGAAAGCTACTTCTCCAAAACTGCATTTTCGGCTGAGAATGTTTCTTCAGCAAGCAAAGAAAGTCAAAGCAGTGGAAGCCACAATGGTTATCACAGTGGATCTTCATCATCTGCAAGTCATTCTGATGCAAAATTCCAATGCAACATCGCAATAGATTTGAAGAATGCACAGAATTTTGACGAGGAGTCGGCTAAGCAACAAATGGTCTTCTTGGCGTCTGTGTTGGAATCATATGAAGGGTTGGTGGCTGGTAAGATCGGCAACACAAATCTGACGAAGGAAGATTATGATCAGATAGATCCCGAAGAAATGGAGCTGATCGATATTCGTTGGGCTATGGCAAGTGCTGTTCGTCGAGCACAACGCTTCATGGAAATTACTGGCAGAAGACAATCGGTGGTCCATCTACCAAGCTGGGGTTCGATAAACCCAAAGTGACTTGCTTCAAGTGTAAGCAGAAGGGTCACTTCAAGCGAGAATGCAGAAATGCTTATGCTGATGAGTTGGAGAATCCTTTCAAAGATGATTACTACAAGAAGGCGATTTATCACAAGAATAAATCTGAGCTGCCTAGATTGAAGCAAGCTGAAGATAACAGAGACAAATCTAGGGCCCTTGCGGTGATCTACGATGATGAGGGATATGATTGGAGCAAAGAGGTTCTACCAGAGGAAGATGCGGTTGGTTACGCATTTATGGCAAAAAACAATGAACCTGTTCCTTGGAAAGATAACCAAACAGAAGAGCAGAAGTATAGATACAGAAAAATGATTGCTGAAAACAAGATCATTAGACTATCTGGTATCTATTCGGAAGCAAAGCGAGCGAGAAGATGGGATCCGGACAGAGAGTGTTATCTTGATCCGTATGGAAACATTGCGATCGACGACAAAACACTGGATATTGAGGCCATCATCAAGGAATACAAAGAAGAGGATGAGTATTGGCAACACAAATGGTGGGGAACTCCAACCGAGAAAATGAAAGAAGAAGAGAAAGAAAAAGAGAGAAAGGAGAAAGAAGAGAAAGAGAAGAAAGAAAAAGAAGAGATCGAGAAATCAAAGAAGATTGATACTGGAGTTATCGATACAACGCAAGAGTTGACTGCAGAGAACCTGGGAAAAATGGCTGACAAAGTGCTGGCTGCTAAAGCACTTGAGGTAGACTCTAACTCGTCAACAAATGCGTCAGGTAAAAAGATTGAAGGAAATGCTGATTGCAAAAATTGCAACAAAGAGTGCAAATTTTGTAGCACTGTCACGTATCTCAATGGTGAGAAAATTAAAGATCTGACAGCAAAGGTCAGAAGCGTGAGAATCAGATTCTTGGTCGTGACAAAACAGTTAAAGCTTCAACTGAACGGATTAGAGAATTAACTGCTCAAATTGAAAAAGATAAAATTGATCATGAAAAAGTTAAACATGGAAAAGAAAGGTTAGTTCTCGAAAACCGTCAGATTTCTTAAAAATTTGAAAAACTCAAAAGCACAGTGAAAGATAGTGATGATCGAAATGGTAAAACTTTTAAAGAAAACGAACATTTAAAAGCTGTGCTGAGAATAAAAGAAGAATCAATTAATAAACAACTGGATGAAATCGCTAAATTGAAACTTAAAGTTCAAGAGGCTGAAATTGAAAACGAGCGAATCCAGTTGAAGCTTAACAGCTATAGCTCCGCAAGCTTTGTTTTGCAACATATTGTTCCAAAACCCATTGGCAAAAACAAAGCTGGCGAAGACGTGTATTCTGATGGAACCGGGGTGGGTTTTCATAGAGTTCCACCACCTGTCCTTGATAACTACACGAAAAAACAATATGGGTTGGTTGAACTTGAGGAAGAAAGTAAAGTTAAACTTCCGGAGAATATTGATGTCATGTTCACATCTTCGAATGACGATAGTGTCCAAAATGATATTGTAAAAGGTGTTGTTGAAAATGTGTTAAAAACAGAGAGTGACACTACTGAGGAAGATGGGTGTTTCTTGGACAAATACATTCCGAAACAAAAGTCCAAGAACAACTTAAATGATGAACCTACTCTTGTCATGTACAAGATGTCGGGATCGGATAAGTTGTTTTCGGATTCAGAGTTTTCGATTGAGAATGTAAACATGAACAAATTGACAAATGTTTTCAAGTTGGTCGAAGTTGAGTTGTCAGCAGTGAACAATCTGAGTCAAAAGAAAAGTAAAATGAGGTTTGAGAAAGAAAAAGTTTACAACAAGAAATCTGTTAATCCACCACGTTTTTACAATAACAACAGAAACAATTGGTCGGGTGGTTATCAGGAGGGTAAATCATACCAGAAAAGAAATGTTCCAAACAAAAGGTTTGTCGAGAAGAACAAGTTTGTGAATAGTTCGAGTTCGCTTGCTGATGAAGAGAAAGAAATTTTTTTCAAAATCAAACAAAGAGTTCTTTGAGAAGAGAACTTCACAAGTTCAGTCTGAAGGCACGAGTCGAGATGTTGATACTCGAACTTGTTTCAGATGTAATCAAGTTGGTCACATTGCACGAAAGTGTACCAACGTGAAGCCTAAGACTGAAACTGTGAAGACTCAACAGAAGAAAGTTGATGTGAAAGGTAAAACACCAATCTTTGTTGAGAAAAACAGTGTAAAAAATGAACCCGTAAAGAAGTTGGTAACTAAAAACGACAAATTTTACAAAAGGGTTGCATTATCTCAACAAGTTTGGAAACCAAAAGTTGAGAAGAAAATTTCACTTTCTGAGGTGAAAAAGGCTGACGAATCAATTACGGTTGATTATGATGCAAATTTTCCACCTCTTAAGGCTGAAAATTTTAAAATTCAAATTGCGAGAGTCAAGGTTCCACCTAAGGCTGATGAGGCCTGGGTGGACTCGATGTTTGACTAAACAGTTTGAATTGCCGGAGCTTCCTGGATCGCAAAGCATGAATCGGCATCTTTCTTGAAGTTGTTTAAATCAAAGTTTGTTATGTGCAGGATCTTCCAAAACTTGTATCCAGATGGATCATGGATAGTGGAGCTTCGAGACATATGACAGGGAAGACCGCGTTGCTGTATGATGTAAGGAATATCAACGGTGGTTACGTGGGTTTTGTTGGTAATCAAGGAGGAAAGATTATAGGTGAAGGAACGTTATCCAACGGAATAGTAACGTTTGAGAGAGTTAACTACATCGCTGAGCTGGAGAATAACCTGCTGAGTATCTCCCAGATCTGTGACAGGATGTATACTACTCACTTCACTGATAAAGAATGTTTGATCTTGAAACCGGGATTTGTGATACCTGAGGAATGGATCATCATGAGGGCACCAAGAGTCAATGATCTGTGCGTGTTGGACATGAGTGTAGCTACTACAACCACGGGTCAGGCTCATTGTTTTGTGTCCAGAGCAACGGAAAAAGAATCAAGATTGTGGCACCGGAAAATGGGGCATATTCATCTTAGAAAAATGAATCATTTGGTGTATAATGATTTGGTTACAGGAGTTCATGTCAAAGCATTTCATCTGGAAGGGGAGTGCATTAGTTGTGTCAAAGGTAAACAGAAGAAAAAGTCACACCCTACAAAGCAAGTCAATTTAGTTTCAAGACCTTTGGAAAGACTTCACATGGATTTGTTTGGCCCGGTGAATGTCAAGAGTATTACAGGAGACTACTACTGTTTGGTCGTGACTGATGATTATTCCAGATTTTCGTTGGTTTCACTCTTGAAATCAAAAGACGAAACGTTTGACAGTTTAATGGCGTTGTTTAAAAGAATTGAGAATCTGTACCAGAGGCCTATCAGTAAAATTAGAAGTGATAATGGTACTGAATTCAAAAACAGTAAGATGGAAGAGTTTTGTGATGAAAGAGGTATACTGCATGAGTTTAGTGCTCCGTACACTCCGCAGCAGAATGGAGTCGCAGAATGCAAAAACCGGACGCTAATCGAGACGGCTAGAACTATGCTCGCAGATTCAAAGTTACCTATTAATTTTTGGGCTGAAGCTGTTTCTGCCACATGCTATACGCTCAACAGGGTTCTTACTGTCAAGAAGTTCAACAAAACGTGTTTTGAGCTAATCAATAACTGCAAACCGAATTTGAAGTATCTAGAACCGTTCGGGTCACCCTGTACAGTTATAGAGCCTCATGGAAAGTTGGGTCCGAAGAGCATTGAGGGAATATTTGTTGGTTATGCCAATCCATTGCGACGTGTCTTCGTTCCAAGTGAGAAGCGGATTATTGAAGCTACAAATGTTGAACGTCAAGGTTACACTATGCCACCGCAGAATCCTGGTGATTCATGGAAATATCATTATGACAAACTTTGGGATTCGTTTGACATGAGAGAAGAATCAGAGGAAGAAGAAGATTTCTTTGATGAGCTGGATATTTTGCGAGAGTATGAGTCGCAGCTCAGGTTCCCAGTGGAGTATTCTAGAAGACCTCGGGAAACTTCAAATGATGATGAAGCAGGTCCTAGTAATGCTGGTGAACATGATGATGAAGTTGCTCCTGGTAATCAGTCGGAGGTGAATGATAATCAAGAAGCTGAAAACATGCCAGTTTTTGATCATGGTGATTCAGATTCTGAGGGGGAGCAGATCCAGATATCAAGTCAAACAAACCAAGTTGGTGAACAAGATGCAGAACCGAATGTTACTAATCTGGAGGGAAATGTAGATGCTCCAAGCGAAGTGATGCCGCGAACTCTTTCATATCATCCAGAAGAGTTGATCATAGGAGAATTGCAAGCAGGCGTTCGCACGAGACGTCAAATTGACCAGGGCCTTACATGTTTTTATTCTACAGAAGCACCTTTACAAACTGAATTTTCATTAAGTTGTTTTATCTCGCAGGTCGAACCGAGAACTTATAAAGAGGCGCTTACTGAAGACTCTTGGGTCATTGCAATGCAAGAAGAGTTAAGTCAGTTTGAAAAGTTAGGAGTGTGGAAGCTAGTGGATTTACCGGATGGTCAAAGGAAAATCAATACAAAATGGGTTTTCAAATGTAAGAGAGACGACAGAGGAGTGGTTGTAAGGAACAAAGCTCGACTTGTTGTTCAGGGCTTTAGTCAACAGGAGGGGATTGATTTTACAGAAGTCTATGCTCCTGTAGCAAGACTAGAGGCAATCAGAATTTTCCTAGCATTTGCGTCTTGGAAGAACTTCAAAGTATATCAGTTGGATATTAATCGGCGTTTCTTTATGGGAAGGTCAAAGAGGAGGTTTATGTCGGTCAGCCACCGGGCTTTACTGACCCAATCCACAAAAACAAGGTTTACCTATTGGACAAAGCGCTGTATGGTTTACACCAGGCCCCGAGAGCTTGGTACGAGACTTTGTCTCAACACCTACTCGCTAACAAGTTCATACGTGGAAAAGTGGATGCCACTATCTTCACCAAAGTCGTTGATGGTCATCTTCTGATCGTTCAGATTTATGTAGACGATATAATTTTTGGGTCAACGAATGAGAAATTGTGCAAAGATTTTAAACAGGTGATGAAGCAAAAATTCGAAATGTCATCAATGGGGGAGATGAAATTCTTTTTGGGTCTACAAGTTGAACAACTATCTGAGGGAATTTTCATTCACCAGACGAAGTACGTGCATAATATTCTAGAGAAATTTGGAATGTCAAGTTCTACTCCAGCTGCTACCCCACTTGCGACAAATCATGGGATTCACCCAGATCTCACCGGAGACAGGGCTGATGAAACGTTCTATCGTTCCATGATAGGTTCTTTGATGTATCTAACTGCTTCACGTCCTGATATCATGTACCCAACGTGCCTCGCAGCAAGATTTCAGTCTAACCTGAGAGCATCGCACATGATTATTGTCAAGAGGATATTACGTTACCTGAAAGGTACTCCGTCATTGGGGTTATGGTATCCTAGGAAAGGCGACTTTACGCTCGAAGGGTATTCCGATTCGGATTTCGGATGCTGCAAAGTTAATGCTAAATCAACAACTGCAGGGTGCCAGTTCTTTGGTCCTAGATTGGTTACCTGGCAGTGTAAGAAACAAACGTCTGTGGCGTTATCTACATGTGAAGCGGAGTATGTTTCTGCTAGCAGTTGCTGCTCTCAGATCCTGTGGATACAGCAACAGATGCGCGACTATGGTTTGCAGTTTCTTAACACACCTCTGTTTGTTGATAATGAGGCCGCAATAAATATAACAAAGAATCCAGTACATCACGCTAAAACTAAACACATAGAAATTCGTCATCACTTTATTCGCGATTGTTTCGAGAAAAAGTTGATACGAATTGAGAAAATCCACACTGACGAACAAAAAGCTGATTTACATACTAAAGCTTTTGATAAAAAATTGGTTTCAATTTTTGTTAAAACTTAATGGTATGAAATTGCTTTCGGTGTCGGATGGAATTGTGAGCGTTGATGAGAGTACTGTTGCAGATGAAGACGAGAAACAATCTGCAATGGTTTGTCGATTTTTTACGTGTTTTGGTATTTAGGGGGAGTAGATAGTTGTATATAGCTATATTTTCAGAAAATACAAAAACAGTAAAAAATGCAAAAATTCAAAAACATGATAAAATTGAAACAGAGCTTGTGTTTATAGGGAAAATGATAGTACATCGGCTAGACAATTACAGTATGCTAAAGATTTGGAAAGTCTAAATGAAGTAAACAATCTCACTAATGATGTGTTGATAGGTTTTCACACATTTAGTAGATTTATTCGGGATATAAACCTAAAATTTCGAACTTGCGAAATTCGTGGGGAACACTACTTGGATATATAGGTAACCCCTGAAATCTCATTTGAAAGATCTCGTATTCTGATATACTAGGTTTTTATACTCAATGATGTCTGGGGTATTATTCCGGGACTTCTGGTGAACGGAAGTTCTGACCTAGTCCTTGGATAATACTTTCACCAAAATGCTTTTAACATAGCATAAACCCTCAGCATGCAGATGAAACAATAAAATTGATATTATTCCGGGACTTCTGTTGTAACTAAAAGATCCTCTAAAGGGGACATACTGAAAAGTCGAAGCTGATATCTCTCTGCGCATACGGAAGTATCGACCTGAGATCCCTCGGCCCTCGCATACCTAATTTATGAACAGATATCATTGTAGTATACTCACCTGTAAGATTGAATATTGGGATTCTGGATACGGGAGTATATTCAAGAGGTGGGAACATGAATTGAGTTAAGTTTTTAAGTCATCTAAATCGTATCCTGAATATATTGAAATCTGTGTGAGAATTTAAGTCTGAGCACGTAATTAAGCTTAACGGTACTAGTAATTCGTCTGAAAAGCTGATATGATTCCCTGACACGCTTGCCAAAAATAAGTCTGTAAATAGTTTACTTTTTGCAATTTAAGTTTTCCGTATTTCATTTCTTAGTTTAGAACACTTTAGAAAATCCAAAAAGATTTTATTTCTGCTTTATTTTTGACAAACCAAAGTGGAGAGTTGATTGTTGGATTCTCAGAGATTTGAAAGCAGATGCAGGAGGTTCTGAGCTGAAGAATAAGGAGAGCTTATACTTTATAAAGTTTGTGTTTGAAAGTCAAAAACAAGTTCATTAACTTGATACTTGTTATTTTAAGAAAAAGTTTAAAAATGTTTTTACAAAATCAGTTTGATTCGTCAAATGATCAACCAAGGTCATTAAATTGAACTTGGTAGATTAATTGAGTAATCAGGGTCATTAATTTAGACCTGAATACTTGAGTGGATTTCTAGAGCTGATTAAGTTTGTGATTTATTGTTGAAAAGATAGAATTGTAATGTTATTGGTTGAGTAACAGGTTTGGGCTTCTTTATCGTTCCCAACAGAAGCTAAATGTCAATGATTGATCCAGATATCTCAGATCTCAGCATACTGAGAGGGGGAGTCTGTGAAAGGGGGAGTCTGGATCAACAGTCAAAGGAAAGATGGAAGTTAGAGTCAGGTAATGATCCTGAAGCCTGTAAAGATAGAGTGCTTATGATGAGAAGACAGAGTTGGAGAATAGACCAAGACTGAAGTCTCAAGAGATAAAGACTACGTCAACATCCAAGGGGGAATCTGTTGATACATGGAATGTCTGTTGACTTCGTCTCTATTTAGTCTTAGGTCAAGATAGGTCAACATAGGATCTAGAAAGTCAAAATTAGGTTATATGTTGATAGTTTCGCTTTTATGTACATTCATAGAAGGTTCCGCTTATTTGTCATCTTAAGGTTTCGCTTATTAGGTAATTAAGAAGGTTTCGCTTATTAGTCATGGTCATACAAGCGAAACCCAAGGGACTATATAAAGCACTTATAAGCGAAATCATATGGAGGGAGGTGTACTTTGAAGCGGATCTGTTGTGTGATTTTGGTGCTATAATTCTGTCAAAACTGATTCAAATTGCAATAAAAGAGAAGGAATTGAATTGGAAAGCTGTTGTTACTTCGTTTATGTTGATTCCGCCTTCGTACGTGAAGATGAACGTTCTCTACTGACTATTCAGGGTCGGAACACGGTCCAACACTCTTATGTTAGAGTTTTAAAAGATTTTTGCACATTTGAAGTTTAGAGAGCTCTAGATCTAGAGAGAGAGTCTAGAGAGAGAAAGTGGTTCAAGGTGCTTGTTTTTGTCAAATTTCTAATAGAATCACGTTTATTTTGCATCATGTGTGTTAGGTCGCATTCGTGTACGGATTCCGCACGTCACACGTTCATTCCGCGATCGTTTCGGAGTCAAAACCGGTCCTACAAGTGATATCAATGTGTTGTAAATCATGGGGGTATATTATACTTTTTGTAAAACAGTGCACGAAAAGCAGAAAATGGATGGCGAGACAAAGCTATCTACATCGGTTATCAAATTTTCTTTAAATGGTTTTGCATTTTAGGGGGAGAAAGAATATTTCAGAAAATACAAAAACATTTGAAAATTTGAAAAAGCCAATAACATGATAAAATCTAAAAGCCAAAAACATTAGAAAATTCGAAAAAAAGTTTTTGTGTAAAAAGAGGAAATGATAGTACATCAGTAGACAATCATAGTACGCTAAAGAAATGGAATGTTTTAATGTGATAAACGGTCTCACTGATGATATGCCAGTAGATTTTTACACGCTTAGTAGATTGTTTTCGAGATATAAACCTAAATATCAAATACATACTTATCTCGTGGGGAACATCTCTCGGATATATGGGTAACCCCCGAAATCTTGTTTGAGAGATTGCCTGATTCTGAGATACTAGGTCTTTATACTGTTTGATATCTGGGGTATTATATTTGGTCTTCTGATTTTGCGGAAGCAATAGCCTAGACCTCGTATAATACTTTACGTGATTTTAAAGCTTACCCTCTGCACAAAAATTGAGAAAATATCGAAAGATATGAATCAATTGCAGTTGAAGAAAATATTCCCTAAAGGGAACACACCTAAAGTCGAGCCTTCATCTCTTTGACTGAACGGAAGTTCATACCTGAGCTCTCAAGGTCTCGCACTTACCCAGATACAGATATCAGATTGGTATACTCACCTGTAAGACTGAATCTAGGAAATTTGATACGGGAGTATATTCTGAGGTGGGACACGCGAATAAGTTTAAGTCCTCAAAACATTAATTCGTATCTCAAATCAATTGAAATTTGTGTGAAAATTTAAGTGGATCAGTATACTGACAATCTAAGTGAATCGTTTAGAACTTAAAGTGTTAAAAAGCTCAACGGTACTAGTGATTTGTCATAAACTGATATGATCCTCTGACGCGAACTCAAACAAAAATATTGTCTGTAAATATGTTTGTAAATTTTTCTTTACTTCTTAATGTTTAAGAAAAATACAAAAAGATTTTGATTCTACTTTATTTTCGACAACCGATGTCCGAGAGCTGAGTTTCAAAATCTAAGTATGTTGATCGTGTTTCTGAAAATAAAACAAGTTCATTAATTTGAAACTTGAAGTTTTAATCAAAAATCAAAAATAGTTTGTGATGTCTCCAAGGTCATTAAGTTGGACTTGGATGATTAACCATGAAAGATTTGGATGCTCATATTGTTAAAATCTGTAAAAGAGCCGGTTTCCGATCTTGATTCACTAAAACTGCCAAATCTTTGAAGTTTGTTGATAGGGGGAGAGAGTCAAGACTTTTCTGGATATATTCGTAATATTATATCTTAGAACCAGGATCTTGATTTAGAAAGTTTAATAGAGCCAGGTTACCATTCCTGGACAAGTGAATGTTCAAAATGTTGTTACTTATAAACGTTTAAGAGTTGCAGATGTTGTACCAGACTACGATATCGATAGCCAAGTCTAAGGGGGAGTCTAAAGACGAGCTCAACGCAAGAGGAAGCGTGGATTCAAGAAGCCATGTAACTATCCTAGAAGAGCTTGTATACAGAAAGCAAGGTGTCAATCCCAAAGCACGGAAGCTTGACGAAAGGGGAGCCTGATGAAGAAAGAGTTTAACCGAAAGGGGGAGAAGCTGAAGCTTAAGACAGATCCACGGGGATTCTGTTCAAGCAAGAGGGAGTCTACGTTGATGAAAACATGTTAAAGCTTCAAGAAGACTCAAAGAGAGAGAGAGAAAGACAAGACGCTACGAGATTGACTGCGGCAATATCCAAGGGGGAGTCTGCTAGTGCATTTGTTTATCGCCTTCGTCAATCCGAGCCAAAGCGAAAAACAGAAGATTACAAGTCTTATATTGTAATAACTAGTCAAAATAGCAAGGTGGCATTTTGGTAATTAATGAGAAGTCTCCTTAACTCAAAGGGCTATAAATAGGACTCTTATATTAGAGTTTTAAAAGATTTTTGCACATTTGAAGTTTAGAGAGCTCTAGATCTAGAGAGAGAGTCTAGAGAGAGAAAGTGGTTCAAGGTGCTTGTTTTTGTCAAATTTCTAATAGAATCACGTTTATTTTACATCGTGTGTGTTAGGTCGCGTTCGTGTACGGATTCCGCACATCACACGTTCGTTTCGCAATCGTTTCGGAGTCAAAACCGGTCCTACAATAACATTACTTCAGGCAGTAAAAGCTGGATGTATCCGAGGTTTGTGCAGATGATGCTGGATCATGCGTATCCAAATCTGGTGAAAGACGAACAAAATGATCTATTGGTGTTGAATCACATGGATAACGAGACATTGATCAGATTATCCAAGTATCACAAGAATTTGACTGAACCTAAGACGAAGACAGAGTTTTTCGGATTCATCAAGAGTGCTAACTATGAGGATCCAGATCCTGTAAAGCATTTGAAGTGGAGAAATGACGCAGAGATGAAAGAGAAAAGTGCAGCTGATGAATTGACGAAGTTAGCAGATTTTTGTAAAACACGTAATGAGTGGTTTACAAAAGAAGAAAGGAAGAAAAGATGTGGAAAGAGAACTCCTAAAGTTCAAGCTGAAGAAGGTTCGTCTTCTCAACCGCAAAAGAAACGTAAGAAGAAAGCTGTTGAGATAATGATGGTTGATGAACCAGAGGAAGATGAGACAGAAGCTGATGTTGAAGAAAATCAAGATCGTTTATCTCCTGAAACTGAACGTTTGATGAAATATGTTGATGATACTTTTGAAGCTGGGAAATCGGCTAGTAAGGTGGCAGTTGATGATGAAGAAAAGAGTTTATCTGGTTCTGATGATGAGATTGATATTGAAGTTGATAAATGGATCAGAGTAAACTTCGATCCAAGAGATAGATTGATAAAAAAGAAAAGAAAGAGAAGTACGGATGACGATGATGAAACGTATGTTCCAACACCAGAACATGTCCAGGTTGAAAAAACACCACCTTCTGGAGGAAGAAAGAAATCTACGTCAAGAAAATGTGTAGTATCTCCTGCAGTGCGAAAATTAAAAATCACGCTGAAATCAAAACCTATCCAAGAATCACAGTCTAAACCACCTTCTCCATCACCACAACAATCTTCACCACCACAACAACCATCACCACCACATCAACCCTCACCACAACAACCATCACCACCACATCAACCATCACCACAACATTTACATTCACCACAATTATCACCACAACATCATATTTCTACACCGATTCATGAACAACCATTTATAACTTCACCACACATCCTACAAACACCACCAACCACACAACCACCAGTTCAAACGACTCCTGGATCGTCTGGTTTTAAAGATTTTCCACCTATTCCAGAGCAGATAACTCTTGAAAAGCTTGATGATTTTAGTTTCGTGAACGATGATCTTGTGAAAAAGCTGCAAAAGAAGGTGGATGAGGTGTTAGTTGAAAAAAGAAGTTAGAAAAACGTGTTAAATCTGTTGAATCTAAAAACACATCTTTGTTAAAGAAGATCGAAGCCGATCAAGCAGACATTGATATTCTAAAAGTTCGAATAGCAGAATTGGAGGAAGAAAAGGCTTGAAGGGATGAGCAGAATGAATATTTCAAGCTGAAAAATAAAGAATTAGAGGCCAATAACGCTAAGAAAGAACATGAAGCGTATATGATGAAGAAAGTGTTGGAAAATTTGATCGGAAAGCCAATTGAACAAAGATTTGAAGAAATAGAGCTTGAAGAAGTAAGAGCAAGACGTAAAGCTGAAATCGAAGCTGAAATGAAAAACAAAGGGTAAAGATGTTCAAGTTGAAGGTGTTGTTGAAGTGACTGAAAGGGCAATTGTTCCATCAAAAGTTGTTGAATCGTCTATTCTTGATCCTTGTCCGATAAGTTCTGTTTCTGGTGAGATTGACGATGATGATGATATTCTGAAAGATGATGCACATGATGTTTATTCTATACATAATGATGATGATGACGATGACAATGATGATGATGATCAAGGTACTTCGGGTATCAAAGTAACTGAAGCGTCAAATGAAGAGAAGATTGATGAATATGTTCATGATGATGCGAACGAAGAACCTGAGAATGCAATGTGACAACCCTCTCAATTACAGGTACTGTACAATTAATTAATCTTAATTATGTGCTTAATGACTGCGCTTGATTATAACTGACAGTTTAAACTGCTTTATGATTTCTGCATCATACATACATATGCATCATATTTTATACTGTCACTCCGTATATTACACACAAACTTTAGTGACATACTTGATGCACAAAGCACAGTTAGCACACTGAACGGATAATTCAGAAATATGCTGACAATGCCAGCAATAGACAGACAGTGTTTTTAAGGCCCAGTGTGGGCCATGGATAAGGTACTACACCAGTATGGAGTGTAGGGAAGTGAGGACCATAAAACTACGTCACTAGGTGCTAGTTACAGTGCCGGGAAGTGCCTAAAACACACTTTAAATGCAGAATTCTGCACTCATTAATAAAATTCAGCATTTTAAAATACTAGTAAAGTGCAAAAATATGGCAGAATGGTCCTGTATACCTTCCTAAGTGCCAGGGATTAAAAGTGTTGCAAAAATATATATAAAAAAGACACTTTAAGGAATAATTAAACACTTTAACGGAACGATACCCAACCGGATAACCAGACATTACCCGGAACACCAAACTTTTGCCAAAAACATTGTTTATTTATTTCTTGGCTTGTCATGATCCCCGAACACCCTAACACCCACTAAAAAGCAACTAACTAGCATATATCATCATAATACTTAAGATCTAACTTACCATTACACATTAGTTGAAAATATTTACCTTAACCCGCCCCCCAACCGATTTTCGGTCCCAAGTGGACCCACCCCAAAACTACACCATACTTCCAATCTTGTGCAAGATTATACCACATTATTTTATTAGATCTTTGCTTGTAGACATGACCATAATATGTGAAGTAATCCTATAAGTATGGAGCTCTAGATATTCATCATCACTTCAAGATCACACCCCTCATCTTCACTTTCTCTCCCTCTTTTCGGCTCCCCACAAACGCCCCCATCACCACCACTAAACCACCATCATCCTCCATTATTCAAGTTCCATTCAAGCATCTAAGGTGATTCAAGGAAGTGCAAACTTGTGGAGCTTCAAAAGGGCTTTGTTCTTGCTTGTTCATCATCATTTCTCATCATCTTTTTCACTAGATTCTACCCTAGCCTTTGTGCTAGTAGTAAGTTCCTTGTGCACCCTTGTTCATCTTGTTTCTTAGTTAAAAATTGTAGTATGATGGTTATATTTAAAGCACACAAGAACTAGAACACTAAAAAGGGTTAAGACAAGAATCATGAACATAAAAGTTTACATGAAAGTGAAAAGTTACTAGTATGATGTTGTATTAAACATGTTGTTGGTTTATTATTGATTCTTTGTTATGTGATATTGATCACCATGTGAATCTTGTTAAATGATATGTAGAAGTATGATCTAACAAGAATAGAAAGTGGTTATGTGTTACGAAAAATAACCACCTCCTAGTTAGACATGAACTTGATAAAAATGATTTTTCACAAAATATAAATTATCTAGTAAGTTGATGAGTTTGTAAATCTAAGAGTTTACAAAGGATTTTTTGTAAGAAACCAAGTTAGAAAAGCGGTTTTCGGAAAACCATGACGATTACAAACACTTACACTATTTTTAGAGATACGACAAGTATGAAGATGTTTTATTTACAAGAAGAGTTCAAGAGTTTAAATTTTTGTAAAAGTTATTTACAACTTGTAAACACTAAACCATTTTGTGAGAATGATTTTTAAAGAAATAAATACGTTTCGAAAGGTAAGTAAGTCCACTAAAAGTCTTACCAAGTTACTACGCGTTTTCGAAATATATCAAGTTCATGATTGGTGTGAAACGCATACATTTTTGCTCTTGGTAATGTAAAAATGGTTCAAGGGTTGTTGTTGATTGATTTTGAAAAGAAAATGATATGCTTAATAGCATGGACACCTCCATTTTTAGGGGGAAACTCTGGCGAAATTTTCTAAAAACCCCAAGACTTAGAAAACATTTTTCCAAACAAATATTGCAAATATATTTTATGACTTGTGTTTCGAATATAAACTTCGCCGTAATTTTTGTAACAGGATAAAAGTATCGGAGGTTGATTTTCGTAATATAAAAATGGACAAGTATATATATTGAGAATATATATTTTGCTAAACCGATTGTATGATAATTTATGGATTTGGGAACTAGTTATAGTAAAAATAATATAACTTAACAAAATACCGTTATTGGTATGTTTTGGATGGATAACATTTTGATAACGAAAAATATGAATTATCACAATGTATAACATATTTTTGGAAACAAGTAGAAATATATTATTTTGAGAATTTATGATATATTTTCCTAGCATACATGGAAAATAGATATTTTTGGGATAAATAAGTTATTATATTTTTCTAAAGTGGGACTTAGGAATGTATAATGTCAGTATAAAATAGTTGGGAAAAAAATACGCGTATAAAATACTTGAGAAATTCGCGTATAAAATACTTGAGAAATACGCGTATATTTTTCTACATGGAAAATACATGTATAAATACCCCCATACTTGGGAAGGAAATACGCGTATAAAATACTTGAGAAATTCGGATACAAAATAGTTGCCTAACTATTATTCCAAAACCCTAAAAACAAAACTTAGGTTAAAATAATTATTATTATTTTAACAAGAAGTTAGGACTTGGAATAATAGAAAAGTAACGTAACTCAATCCCGTAAATACAAAGGCAAGGCACGGCCCGTTCGTCTAATAAACATTAGTACATTGTAGGGGGTCGTATTTGCTGAGGAGACCGGAGATTTGAGTACGATACATGAGACGCACTTCAGTGAGTTCATGTCCCCCTTTTCTCTTAACTGTTTTCAGTTTTATAACTTCGGGGGTGGAATACATGTTACAATTATACAGACATTTTTATACATGGTATGGTTAGCTTAAGGAGGGACTTTCATACACCGTTAGATCATGTGAATGAGTAGGCTGCTACTAAAGGCCATTAATCCTCGTAGTAGGACCAAGGGGCATGAGTGATAGATCTATTTGGGTGTAGCGAGCCCACACCCATGAGGCCGGAGCAGCCCATAGTGGTGATTGTGTCTTATAGCCGAAGCCCGGTACAAATTTGCTAGGTTTGAGTCTTCCTACATCACTTCACACATATCAATTGCCTTGCAAACCATTGGTGATTTCTTTTTATTCCTTATTGCTACATACCAGGGACTTTTATACATACATCGTTTACAAAGAATTATACATACTCACATACACATGAACACGCTCAACTTTTTGTTGATTTTTCAAACAACATGTATTTCAGGGAATTGATCGGATCTGGCAGGCGATACACTTTAATGTTGCGTACTAAATAAAGATGTCATCCAAGTTTGATGGGTTTGGGAGGTTTAACCTTGCCTGGACGGGTCACATGTCTCCAAACCCCTTTTCTTTAGAGTCTTTTGTGGTGTCTTATGTTCATGTTTAAACAAGTATGGTTTGTAACTTTTTCGTAAGTGTCGGCTTTTCCAAACAATGATGTTGTGGTATTATTAAACTAAATGAATGGATGAGTATCTTGTGTTTTTTTTTCTCATATAGCATTGTTATGATTGTTGCTATGGTATTAAGAAGTCACACCAAATAAACCCACGCTTCCGCAAAAGTGAGGGTCTGACATGCAAGTGGAAAGGGGGAGCATGATGATGCTGAGAAAGAGGATGAGAATGTTGATCATGTTACAATATTGATTCTACGTCTTGAACACAATGTAGAAGAAGGGGAAATCTTGCATACTTATACTTTAGCTGAGATCGTAATGATGACGCATGTTGATGAAAATAATTTTAACTTTGATTTTGAAGAGGAGTTGAATCAGTTTGATATCAATCAGCAACCTAAATATCAATATAAGTACGCTGAAGATGCTGATAACTATGACAAAGTGGAAGTAGAAGATTGGAGTGATGAAGATCAATCAGAGAACGTTCACGTTGATACTTCTAGCTTTTCGACACTTATTGAATTTTTCAGTCAAGCTAATGAAGATGAACTGCGAAGAAAAGTGGCAGAAAGTGTTAAGAATAAAAGCTTTCAAGAAATGTCAAAAGAAGAACAAAGTGAAGAGAAAAAGAAGTGGTTCAGGAAGAATACAGATAGAAAATTCAAAAGACCACTGAAGTTTTACAAAAGAGATAGAGAAGTTTCTCTTGGAGATATCATAAGCTGGGGTTATTTGCCACAAGTGAATGCTTATGCGATCAGAAGAGAGTTTGGCGTACAGTATTTCGAATACATTCAAGATATAGTGTCTCTGCCTTGGTGGGATGTTGAAGAATTTCCCAAAGTCAGAACATTATCTTATCCTATCATAGAACATGACATGCCTACATGGGGCTTGATGAAGTTTGAAGCATTCAAAGAATTCAAACACTGGAAGCCTCATTATCCAAAGAAAGTCAAGAGGATAGATCCAGTTACAGGCATTGAAGAAACAATTTTGCAGATCAAAAAGCCTAGAGTTTTGAAGAATATTCCATTGCCAAAAATGGAAAAAAACTTTCATGTAGGGTTCTTATGTTGGGTTTATAGCTGCATGTCGACCGAAGCAGTGATCACGTACAATGTTGAAAATGAAGTTAGATATATTCATCTTTTTGATCTGATGTGGATAGTAAATTTCTCGGCGAAGGATATTGAATGTTTATTTGTGAACAAGATTGGTTACAAGAAAGAAAATAAAGATCAAGCTCTACAATTTCAGAAAGTTGCCACGATATGTTTTCAGAAAGGTATAAATTCTGAACATATGTGGTTATCAAAGTGGAGAAAGATTGAAAAGGAAAAAATTCTAAAAGCTGAAAAGGAGAGAAAGGAGCGTGAAGAGACAGACAAAATTGTGAGGTTTACAGTTGTGCAAAGACTTGCTGAGGAAGAGCAAAGAGTTGCTAAAGAGAATGAAAAACTAAGGAAAGCGTTGCTGAAGAAGCCAAAGCGTCATGAAGAAAAGTTTAAGTCTTTGTGAAGAAAGTTTTGAAGACAGGCTGACTGAAGACTGCGGCAATATCCAAGGGGGAGTTTGTTGGTACATAATGTCTATCGCCTACGTCATCAGTCTAGGTCGTGTCATGTAATAGTTTAAGTGTTAGAAAGTTAAGTTTATATGTAAATGGACCAGTTCGCACGAAGTGACAAGTATGAATCTCAGGTCGCACGAACTGGACTTTGCCAGTTCGTGCTAAGTGGATTGTTTAGTCCGTGCGAACTGGAACACCTATAAATAGCTGTGTTGGGTTTTTCATTTGTAACTTTTGGAGATCTGGTGTACCAAACTGTTGTCCATTTCTCTCTATACAAGAACGTCTATTATCAATGGAAAACCAGTTTAAAGTATATTTCTACTCTTCTACTCCTATTCTAGCACTAATTCAAGGTTACTAGTCTGTTTCCGCCTTTCTAGTCACCCAGATTTGACTCAGATTGACTTGTTTTGATCGAATCTCGATCCTACACCTTTTAGGCAAGAAGGGGTGCTACAAATGTGGTGACGAAGGACACCAGTATTATAAATGCCCTAACAATCCGAAGACTTGTTTCAACTGCTTTCAAAAGGGGCATGTTAAGTCGGAGTGTCCTAAACTTCTGCAAGGATTAAAGAAGGAGGGAAGAAATGAGGAAGGCTCTAGGGCGAAAGGGAGAATGTTCCAAATCACATCCGAAGAAGCTAAGGTTCATCCGAATGTGGTCTCAGGTATCTTTCTATTAAACTCCGTGCCTATGTATGTTTATTTGATACCGGAGCCACTATGTCTTTCATTTCAAGTGAAGTAGTAAATCATCCCTCATTTAAGATTTAAAGAATGCCGGTGCCTTTAGAGGTAGAAATAACCGATAGTAAGAGCTATTTATTGCACGAAGTTTGTAGAAATTGTAAGCTTATGATTGAAGATGAAGAACTTGATATTGATCTCGTACCAATGATTTTGGGGGAATTTAAGGTGCTAGTGAGTATGGAGAAACTCTATGTAAAATTCGTGAAGCGAGGCCGAACATGCGAGACACCTACGAGAAGTACTTGAAACACTCCGTAAGGAGAAACTCTATGTAGAATTCTCAAAGTGTGCCTTTTGGCTTAGAGAGGTGCAGTTTCTCAGCCACGTAATAAACTCGAAAGGTGTCTTGGTTGATACATCGAAGATTGAGGCGGTAATGAAGTGGGTTTCCCCAAAAACTCCAACTGAAGTAAGGAGCTTTCTAGGCCTTGCTGGCTATTATAGAAGGTTTATACAAGACTTTTCAAGAATAGTGTTACCCTTAACAAAGTTGACGAGGAAGAAAGAGAAGTTTGTGTGGGGAAAAGATCAAGAAGAAGCCGTTCGAGTGTTAAAAGAAAAGTTGTCTAGTTCTCCGGTTTTGACACTCCCAGATGGAACGGAAGATTTGGTTATCTATTCGGATGCTTCACATCAAGGTTTAGGATGTGTTTTAATGCAAAAAGGAAAGGTTATCGCGTATGCATCGAGACAACTTAAACTGCATGAAGGAAACTAGCCAACTCATGACTTAGAGTTGGCGGCAGTAGTTTTCGCCTTAAAAATCTGGAGGCACTATCTTTACGGTTCAAAATGTACAATCTACTCGGATCACAAAAGCCTCAAATATTTCTTCGAGCAGAAAGACTTAAACATGACTCAGCGGAGATGGTTAGAACTTATCAAAGATTACGATTGTGATATCCTTTATCACCCGGGGAAAGCGAATGTCGTGGCAGATGCGTTAAGCCGAAAGGAATATCCACCTCCATTCAGGTGAAATCCATGAAGATGATAGTTACACCACGCTTACTTGAAATGATACAAGATTCCCAAATAAAGTCGCTTGAAGCGGGAGAACCAAAGAAAGAAAGAATGAAAGGTATAGCCGAAAAATTGGAAGAAAACTCGATCGGGCTCAACACGAGATTCGGTCGAATCTGGATACCGCGGTTTTGTGAAGTCAAGACCGTGTTACTCGAGGAAGCTCATAAGTCACGGTATTCAATTCATCCAGGGGCAACAAAAATGTATCGAGACTTGAAGACAAATTATTATTGGCCGGGTATGAAACGCGATATTGTTAAATATGTCGCGAAATGCTTAACATGTTCCCAAGTGAAGGAAGAACATCAAAAACCATATGGAGAGTTACGACCTTTGGAAATTCTGGTTTGGAAATGGGAGGAGATAACTATGGATCTGGTAACCAAACTTCCAAGAACGAAAAAGGGGCATGATACAATATGGGTGATCGTAGACCGACTCACAAAAAGTGCCCACTTTTTGCCTATTCGAGAGACTTATTCTTCGGAAAGAATGGCGGAAGTTTATATGAACGAGATAATTTCTCGACACGGGGTGCCCGTGTCAATTGTCTTAGATCGGGATACGAGATGCGCCTCTCGTTATTGGTAAAAGCTTCATGAAAGTATGGGCACGAAGCTACATATAAGCACTGCCTATCACCCTCAGACTGACGGTCAATCAGAAAGGACCATCCAAACACTTGTTGATATATTGAGGGCATGTGCCTTAGATTTTGGCGTGAATTGGGATGACCATTTACCACTAGTCGGAATTTTCTTATAATAATAGCTATCATAGTGGTATTCAAATGGCTCCCTATGAACTATTATACGGAAGGAAATGTAGGACTCCCATATATTGGGGCGAAGTTGGACAAAGAGAACTTGTGCCTAATGATATGATAGCGTTGACTAACGAAAAGATCGATCTTATTAGAGTTCGACTGAAGGCGACTCAAGATCGGCAAAAGGCTTATGCGGACAAGAGAAGACGTCCTATTGAGTTTCAAGTTGGAGAGTTTGTTCTACTGAAGGTATCTCCATGGAAGGGCATAATCCGTTTTCGTAAACGGGGTAAATTGGGTCCCCGTTATATTGGACCGTTTAAAATTTTGGCTCGAGTCGGGAAGGTTGCATACCGTCTAGAGTTGTCGTCTACACTAGACGGGATTCACAATACCTTCCACTTGTCGCAATTAAGGAAGTGCCTTGCAGATGAAATGGCGTTTGTGCCTCTTAACGACATTGAATTGGATGAGGGGTTAAATTATTTCGAAAGACCGATAGCCATTAAAGATGTTAAAGTAAAGAATCTTTGAAATAAGGTCGTTAGACAAGTCTTAGTGCAATGGCAACACCGGAAGGGATCGGAACTTACATGGGAAGCAGAAGATGAAATGCGAAACCACTACCCTTTTCTCTTCGGTACGTAAATAACTAATTTGTTATATGACCAGGTTTCGGGGACGAAACCTCCTTTAAGGGGGGTAGACTTGTAACACCCCAAAAATGACTTTTAGACATACAAGCTAAATTAATTAAAGGTCTAACCTAGTAAATGTAAATGTTACAAAATACTAGTAAGATAATGAGAAAGCCTAAATTAAATAACAATACAAACTAGAAGGGCCACTTGTGGAAAATAACAAAAGGATGGGATTAAAAGAAATCAAACCCCAAATCACACTCCTAGTGTGTGCGCTGGGTTCGAACAACACAGGGGAACAAGGAGAAAACCCTTGTTCTTGCTAAATTCAGCAAATTGACAAAGGATTTCAAAGATAATCGGTTGCATGATTCAAAAATTCGATCATCTAAACACACATAGTGAAGTGGTAAGTTAAATTTCTTGATTTTGTGAATTGTAGAAAATGGGTTTCAACCCAATCATGAGTTTATGTTATGATATGTGTAATTAGAAGTTAAGATTATGAAATCGGACAAGAATGATGTTCGGTGTTTGGTAAATTTGTTAGGAGTTGTAGCAAAAACCTATTCGGTGAAAAATTATCATTTTTAGAATGATCAAGTGAAATTACATATGTGAAATCTTGATGATTGATCTTGTTTGTGGTATATGGACATTAGACGAATAGATGTAGGATGGAAGGATCATATGAACTTGTTTGATTATTGAAGAATTACTAGATGAACTAGTAGAATTATGTGTTAAAATACTTGTGCTAGGTGTCCTATTAATGCGAAACCCGCCAAGTGTTCGATTAAATGCTTAAGAGAATATTTATGTAAAATTCGGAAAAATTTGTGATAATGTTGCTATATGATAAACTATGTGAATAATGAAATGATGATCGGATGGACTAAATGATAGAATGAATATGTTAATGTAGGCGTGAAGGAAGAAAGCTCAAGTGCTAGGAAAACGGATAACGCACAAATTATTAATTGTTCTATGTTTTGTTTAAAAGTTAGGCTTTACCATGATTAGTGTAAAAATGAAGTAGATAGCCTAACTCGTGCAAACGGGTTATTGGGAATGAATGTTTATGAACGGATAGTAGTATAGTCGGCTTGTTTTGAACAAACCGAAAAAAATGTATGTTATTACGAAAGGTAAAGTATGAAATTAAATCCGTTACAACGGATTAATGGAGATGAACGAAATGATGATGTAATGGAAGTATTCAGTTCGTTATAAACGTTCCGGATGGATGATTATGTATGCTTACAAATGTCCGTTACGACGGATTAAGGAATGGTATGTTTTATCTCAATTATGAGATGGTATGTTTTTTACCCGTTTCCTCGGGAAAGAAAGCGTATGTATGAAATGAAAGTATGGATCGGTTCAGTTGAATTATTAGAGTCACGAGTTAATGTAACTAACAAAATTTATTTATATGTTGATGTAGGTAAATCCTCAACTTAGGCGATTTGGCAACTTGGAGCGAACACACGCACAAACTATGACCATTATGCGCTTCCGCTATTTGTTTTAAAGCTATGGGTCAAAAATACTTTGTTATGAATAACCTTGTTAGTAGCTAGACTTTTAAAATATGATGTTTTGGTTTTCGGTTGTGTCTTTTGAACGGGTCGTAGACTTTATTGTAATGATGTTGGTTAAAACAGGGATACGCTCGTCATATGGACGAGTCATGCCCCAATTATGTTAGATTTGCTTATAAATGTCGTTAATATTTTTACTTTCTAATGTTGAAAGAATGGACGTATTTAAAAGTTCAAATCTCTAAGGTCTTTTGGTCGCCATTTGGTTACGTTGGTAAAGCGGACCTTACATGTTGGTATCAGAGCCTCGGTTTGAGGGATTCAAGTATCAAGTGCTTGAACTCAAACCGAAAGCTCGTGCAAGTGTGTGTTCGTTCCGAAGCGCTATCAAGTAAGTATTTTGTAAACTTTGATTATACCTATAGTTAGTGATAAAAAGGGGAATTTTATGCAAATTACCTATAAACCGAAATTTTAGGCATATGACGAGGTTAAACAGGTCCGTATTTAAATTACAAACGTGTAGGAAAAAGAATTACGGAAAACGGACCTGTAAATTGAAAGTTATGAAAGTTTTAAGTTGACTTAGAGTGAAAACTAGAGCTGGGTAAAATGCAGGTTTTTATAACAAACCTGCTGGAAAACTGGTTCCCCCGCGCCACGCGACAGGAACCATGGCATGTGGCGCGACATGCGACAGCGCTTGCGGGGTGCGACAGAGTTAGAGCTATCTGTGGCGTGCTGCGAGAGACCCTAAATCGTTCAAAAATTTTTATTTTTGCTGTTTAGGTTATGGGGTTTGTTCTAACCGGTTCCTAAGACTCCGTAATCAATGATAATGTCATTTTTACGTTAAGAAATATGAGGAAACTATATGTTAAAGGAGAAAAGACAAATCGTTAACATCAAAGATTATGATTGTCGATCGTGACAATGTATGAAGTATAAGTTGTAAATGGAATGTAGAATGATAATACGAGTTTAAATGTGATGAAGAGGTATGAAAGGAACTCTAACGAATAAGATGAATGTTTGTAGATGACGGACACAGGGAATATAGATGATGCCGAAGTAGCACGACAAGAAGCATTTGATAATAAGGTTATGGAAGCGGCAGAAAAGGTTATACATGCTAACCTTCCCAAGTTAGCTCAAGAAGTCGAAAGTCGTGTCCTAGGGGTAGTAGATGCAATGATGACTAGTAAGATTGAGGAATTAAAGGAGATGATTGAAGGATCTAGAAGTAAAAGCAAGGAACGAAGGTGCACATACAAGGATTTCATGTCATGCAACCCTACAACGTATGATGGCAAAATCGATCCGATAGCATGCCAAAGATGGATTTCAAACATAGAGGCGGTGTTTATATGAAGTCAGTGTGATAAGGAAGATCAAGTGATGTTCGCTATTGGTCAGCTCACCTTCCAAGTGAAGGATTGGTGGGATGCTTATAGTAAGGAAGTTGGTGAAGACAAGCTACAAGTGATGACTTGGCAAGAATTCAAGGAACCTTTTATGAGATATCACTGTCCTCAGTCAGCCATTGATAAGATTCATGTGGATTTCTTATGCCTCCGACAGAAAAACGAGACGATAAACGAAATAACAAACACCTTCTTGGATAAGATGAAGTTCTGCGGAGATTTTGTGAAGACGGAAAGAATGAAGATCAATCGTTTTTATGGTATACTAAAGGCAGAATTTAGGGAGTTCATCACTCCCTCAAAATGTGAAACCCTTGATAAGCTTATTAATTGGGCTCGGGATAGAGAACTTGAGATTAAAAGACAGGAGGAACGTGGGGAAAAGAGGTCGACAGAAAAAGGGACAAATGCAAGTCCTTCTAAAAAGGCGAGGTTCCAAGATCAGGGAAGGAAGGATAAGCCGAAGGGTGGTATTACTCCTTGCAAGACATGTGGGAAACTTTATACTGGGGAATGCCTTTTAGGAAAGAAGGGGTGCTACAAATGTGGTGATGAAGGACACCAGTATTATAAATGCCCTAACAATCCGAAGACTTGTTTCAACTGCTTTCAAAAGGGGCATGTTAAGTCGGAGTGTCCTAAACTTTAGCAAGGATCAAAGAAGGAGGGAAGAAATGAGGAAGGCTCTAGGGCGAAAGGGAGGATGTTCCAAATCACATATAAAGAAGCTAAGGTTCATCCGAATGTGGTTTCAGGTATCTTTCAATTAAACTCCGTGCCTATGTATGTTTTATTTGATACCGGAGCTACTATGTCTTTCATTTCAAGTGAAGTAGAAAATCATCCCTCATTTAAGATTGAAAAAATGCCGGTGCCTTTAGAGGTAGAAATACCCGATACTAAGAGCTATTTATTGCACGAAGTTTGTAGAAATTGTAAGCTTATGATTGAAGATGAAGAATTTGATATTGATCTCGTACCAATGATTTTGGGGGAATTTAAGGTGATAGTGGGTATGGATTGGATGGCCCGACACCATGCGGAGATTAAGTGTAAAAGTAAGACCGTGCTTATCCAATCTCCGAGTGGAAAACAACTAGAAATTCAAGGGGAAAGAAACGTAGAAGCGAAATTATGTACCATTGTTCAAGCCGTTAAGTATGTACTTAACGGGAGCAGAGCATACCTAGCTTATGTACTAGACACTAATCAAAGTCTTGCTACGTTCGAAGATGTCGCGATCGTGAACGAATTCCCAGACATATTTCCAGAGGAATTACCGAGGCTCCCTCCCGAACGTGAAATAGAGTTCCGAATTGAGCTGAATCTGGGTGCGAAACCGGTAGCTAAAGCTCCATACAGGTTGGACCCCACCGAGATGCGGGAGTTGATGACGCAGTTACAAGATCTACTCGACAAGGGCTTCATACACCCGAGTGTGTCACCTTGGGGAGCACCCATCCTATTTGTAAAGAAGAAGGATGGGACGATGCGCATGTGCATCGATTACAGAGAACTGAATAAACTAACGGTGAAGAACCGTTACCCATTGCCTAGAATTGACGATCTTTTTGATCAATTACAAGGGGCGAGTTGGTTCTCAAAGATAGACTTGCGTTCGGGTTATCACCAAGTCAGAGTGCAAGAAGAAGATATTTCAAAAACTGCCTTTAGAACCCGATATGGACATTACGAATTTTTAGTTATGTCTTTTGGGTTGACGAACGCGCCGGTCATGTTTATGGATCTTATGAACCGCGTATGGCGACCCATGTTGGACAAATCTGTGATCGTATTTATAGATGACATTTTGGTCTATTCGTGAAGCGAGGCCGAACATGCGAGACACCTACGAGAAGTACTTGAAACACTCCGTAAGGAGAAACTCTATGCAAAGTTCTCAAAGTGTGCCTTTTGGCTCAGAGAGGTGCAGTTTCTCGCCCACGTAATAAACTCGAAAGGTGTCTTGGTTGATCCATCGAAGATTGAGGCGGTAATGAAGTTGGTTTCCCCAAAAACTCCAACTAAAGTAAGGAGCTTTCTAGGCCTTGCTGGCTATTATATAAGGTTTATACAAGACTTTTCAAGAATAGCGTTACCCTTAACGAAGTTGACGAGGAAGAAAGAGAAGTTTGTGTGGGGTAAGAAAAAGCCTTTCGAGTGTTAAAAGAAAAGTTGTCTAGTTCTTCGGTTTTGACACTCCCAGATGGAACGGAAGATTTGGTTGTCTATTCGGATGCTTCACATCAAGGTTTAGGATGTGTTTTAATGCAAAAAGGGAAGGTTATTGCGTATGCATCGAGACAACTTAAACCGCATGAAGGAAACTACCCAACTCACGACTTCGAGTTGGCGACAGTAGTTTTCGCCTTTAAAATCTGGTGGCACTATCTTTGCGGTTCAAAATGTACAATCTACTCGGATCACAAAAAGCCTCAAATATTTCTTCGAGCAGAAAGACTTAAACATGAGGCAGCGGAGATGGTTAGAACTTAACAAAGATTACGATTGTGATATCCTTTATCACCCGGGGAAGCGAATGTCGTGGCGGATGCGTTAAGCCGAAAGGAGTATCCACCTCCAATTCAGGTGAAATCCATGAAGATGATAGTTACACCACGCTAACTTGAAATGATACGAGATTCCCAAATAAAGTCGCTTGAAGCGGGAGAACCAAAGAAAGAAAGAATGAAAGGTATAGCCAAAAAATTGGAAGAAAACTCGATCGGACTCAAAACGAGATTCGGTCGAATCTGGATACCGCGGTTTTGTGAAGTCAAGACCGTGTTACTCGAGGAAGCTCATAAGTCACAGTATTCAATTCATCCAGGGGCAACAAAAATGTATCAAGACTTGAAGACAAATTATTGGTGGCCGGGTATGAAACGCGATATTGTTAAATATGTCACGAAATGCTTAACATGTTCCCAAGTGAAGGCAGATCATCAAAAACCATATGGAGAGTTACAACCTTTGGAAATTACGGTTTGGAAATGGGAGGAGATAACTATGGATCTGGTAACCAAACTTCCTAGAACGAAAAAAGGCACGATACAATATGGGTGATCGTAGACCGACTCATAAAAAGTGCCCACGTTTTGCCTATTCGAGAGACTTATTCTTCGGAAAGAATGACGGAAGTTTATATGAACGAGATAATTTCTCGACACAGGGTGCCTGTGTCAATTGTCTCAGATCAGGATACGAGATTCACCTCTCATTATTGGCAAAAGTTTCATGAAAGTATGGGCACGAAGCTACATATAAGCACTGCCTATCACCCTCAGACTGATGGTCAATCAGAAAGGACCATCCAAACACTTGTTGATATGTTGAGGGCATATGTCTTAGATTTTGGCGGGAATTGGGATGACCATTTACCACTAGCGGAATTTTCTTATAATAATAGCTATCATAGTGGTATTCAAATGGCTCCCTATGAACTATTATACGAAAGGAAATGTAGGACTCCCGTATATTGGGGTGAAGTTGGACAAAGAGAACTTGCGCCTAATGATCTGATAGTGTTGACTAACGAAAAGATCGATCTTATTAAAGCTCGACTGAAGGCCGCTCAAGATAGGCAAAAGGCTTATGCGGACAAGAGAAGACGTCCTATTGAGTTTCAAGTTGGAGAATATGTTCTACTGAAGGTATCTCCATGGAAGGGCATAATTTCGTAAACGGGGTAAATTGGGTCCCCGTTATATTGGACCGTTTAAAATTTTGGCTCGAGTCGGGAAGGTTGCATACCGTTTAGAGTTGCCGTCTACACTAGACGGGATTCACAATACCTTCCACGTGTCGCAATTAAGGAAGTGCCTTGCAGATAAAACGGCGTTTGTGCCTCTTGACGACATTGAATTGGATGAGGGGTTAAGTTATGTCGAAAGACCGATAGCCATTAAAGATGTTAAAGTAAAGAATCTTCGAAATAAGGCCGTTAGACAAGTCTTAGTGCAATGGCAACACCGGAAGGGATCGGAACTTACATGGGAAGCGGAAGATGAAATGCGAAAGCACTACCCTTTTCTCTTCGGACATTAGATGAATAGATGTAGGATGGAAGGATCATATAAACTTGTTTGATTATTGAAGAATTACTAGATGAACTAGTAGAATTATGTGTTAAAATACTTGTGTCAGGTGTCCTATTAATGCGAAACCCACCAAGTGTTCGATGAAATTCTTAAGAGAATATTTATGTAAAATTCGGAAAAATTTGTGATAATGTTGCTATATGATAAACTATGTGAATAATGAAATGATGATTGGATGGACTAAATGATAGAATGAATATGTTAACGTAGGCGTGAAGGAAGAAAGCTCAAGTACTAGGAAAACGGATAACGCACAAGATCGAGGTATGTTGTACTCCGACATAAATTATTAATTGTTCTATGTTTTGTTTAAAAGTTAGGCTTTACCATGATTAGTGTAAAAATGAAGTAGATAGCCTAACTCGTGCAAACGGGTTATTGGGAATGAATGTTTATGAACGGATTGTAGTATAGTCGGCTTGTTTTGAACAAACCGAAAAAATGTATGTTATTACGAAAGGTAAAGTATGAAATTAAATCTGTTACAACGGATTAATGGAGATGAACGAAATGATGATGTAATGAAGTATTCGGTTCGTTATAAACATTCCAGATGGATGATTATGTATGCTTACAAATGTCCGTTACGACGGATTAAGGAATGGTATGTTTTATCTCAATTATGAGATGGTATGTTTTTGACCCGTTTCATCGGGAAAGAAAGCGTATGTATGAAATGAAAGTATGGATCGGTTCAGTTGAATTATAAGTCACGAGTTAATGTAACTAACAAAATTTATTTATATGTTAATGTAGGTAAATCCTCAACTTAGGAGATTTGGAGACTTGGAGCGAACACACGCACAAACTGTCACACCCTGACTTTTGTGGAAGCGTGGTTATTTGGTGTGACTTCTTAATACCATAGAAATCAATCACAACAATGTTATATGATAAAAACACAAGATGTTTATCCATTAATGAAGTTTAGAAACTACCACAATACCATTGTTTGAAAACATCAATACCGAATTAAGTTACAAACCATGACGTGTTTAAACGAGTTCACAAAGACTCAACAAAAGTACATAAATAAAACCTGAGTTTAGAATTATGTATCCTATCCAGGAAAGGAATACACCCTCTAAACTCAACAACCCTGGATAACATCTTTTATTCAAACGCAGCTTGACACATGCATACCCCGTCAGATCCACTAGTTCCCTGAAATACATTTAGTTTGAAAAATCAACACAATCTGAGCGAGTTCATGTGTAAGTGAGTATGTATAAACCTTTGTAAACAATGAATGTATGTCCCGGTATGATTGCAAACAAGGAAAAGATCACTAATGGTTTGCAAGGCCACTGATATGTGTGACAGTGTAGGAAGACTCAAACCTAGCAAAGTTGTACCGGGCTTCCGGCTGGAAGACATAGTCACCACTATGGGCCGCCCCGGCCTCATGGGTGTGGGCTCGCTACACCCAAATATATCTACAACTCATGCCCCTCGGTCCTGATACGAGGATTAATGGTCCCAAGTATCCGCCTACCCTATCACAGGATCTATGGTTCTTTCCTAGGCTAATCATACCAATAGTATTGTAAGTATCCCTTTGTAACATGTATTTCACCCCCGAAGTAAGTAAACAAAACAGTTTAAGGAAAAGGGGGACATGAACTCACCTGAATTGCCTTGTGCAAAGCTAGCTATTTATAACTTCGTGATGTCGTTTCCAAGACATGACTCGCTAGCGTGCATTCTACAATATTCCTAACACGGAATATTTTATAGGTTTCTAAATAAGCATGGTAACTAAACTACGTGTCATCGAGCTCTACCGAATCGTTAACCGAACGATTCAACGGTAAGTTGTTAACGATGAAGTTATACTTTGCTTAGTTCGTCTATTCGTGGTAATAATTAATAAGTCTTGAAAAGACTTGATTCTCGAGATATGTAAAAATGAATAAATATTTATATCAAAAATATATCGTTAAGATCGTTTGTCGTCCCGAGAAGTCGTTTGTGTATGTAACAAGTATTTGTATGAAAATAACATGTAACAAACTCGTACGCGATATATATATATGATTTATAGTGTGCCGTTAAGGCGTTTTGAAATAAATATAAAAAGCTATATTTACTTTATAGAAGGATCTTCGAATTGTCGTGTTTGAAAATAAATATATGACTATTTATTTTATAAGAGAAATCGATTTGTTTGTGTCGGAAATAAATATATATAACTATATTTATTTATAAAAGGATTCGTTTTGCTTGTTATCGGAAATAAATATATAACTATATTTATTTTTATAAAACGAATTCGTGTCGTTTGATATTTGAAATTATATGTAAACTATATTCAAGTTTACAAAAGAGTCTTCGTTTTGTTTGATGTTCGAAATAAATGTATAAACTATATTTATTTGTAATAACGAATTCAAGTTATCGTCGTCTAAAACAGTATAAATATTTATATTGATTTTTATAAAGGATTTGTAGCATTTTCAAGCTTTAAAATAAATATACTAACTATATTTATTTGCTTTAAAATAATTTCCGAATAGTCGTTGTTGTAAGTTGTAAAGTGTCGTAGAAAGAAATTATGTATTTGCGTCTTGTTTTAGGAAAGATAAGTAACATTTCGATTTGTTTTGTGTTATAATAAAAAGCAATTATTTTCGGATTTTCTCGAAAAAACGGACAGAGTTTCCTCTGTTTTTGGACGCCCAGACAACACAAGTTGTCGTCATTTTATCAAAATTCAATCCAAGATTCAATTACCAATATATCAATTTGTCAAAAATTCCATAAAATGTAAACTATAATCATGTCGGTTCGAACTCGTTATCACGTATTATTAAAATAAGGAATAGTTAACGAAATTAATGTTCGCATCCTAAATTCTTTACCGAGTCTTCGCGTGTCGGAACATCGAACCGTTTGACTGAGTTGACCGGGTCAACTGAGTTGACCAGGTTTGACTCGCTGAGTTGACCGGGTTGACTCACTGAGTTGACCGAGTCAACCCGAACCGCTTCTGAAGCTGACAAATCTGACCAAACTGGACCCGCCGAAACTGCCGTTGGTCGCTTTGACCGACTTTGACTGTCAAACCGAAACCCAAACCATAACGGTAAATTACCAACACCAACTTCCATTCGGAACCGAACATCCTGGCTTTGTTTCATCTCAACCCAAACTAACACGAAGCACCCCGAAGTTGACCCGAGTCGGGCCGTTTCGCTATACCCGACCCGAACAGATCTGACTGTGAATACCACCACCCCTGCCATCACATCGCACAACCACTCCAACATCAAAAACAACAATAGCAAGCAATACTTATCATCATCATATCGAAAAAAAAGAATGTAGAAATCAGGGGGTGTTCTTACAGGAAGACATGTCGGACCAAAGGCCCGAACCACCGCCACGCTGCCACTGCCGCCGCCGTGAGCGGCGGCGCCGCTTCTTCTCTGCCGTCCTTGCTTTCTCTCTCTCTTCTCGATCTCTCTCATTCTGTCTGCGTCATCATGCCATCACCAAACAGTGGTGGTGGCGGTCGGCCGTCGCACAGCTCGATGAGGAAGGGGGTGGGTGCGAGGGTTCACCGGTGTGGTTGTGAGTGTAGGATCTCTGAGAAAAAACACCGCCGGTCCGCCGTGCTCCGGTCGGAGCTCCGCTGGTGCCGCCGGTCAGATGTTTTGAGGAGAAGGGGTTGCTTGGCAGTGAAAGTGTGCGTGTATTTGAGAGATGGTGTTGTAGAGATGAAGGGTTTTCATATTTGATGTGAGCTTTGTGTTGTTGTCTGTGTATCATCAAGAGAGAGAGAGAGAGAGAGAGATGATAAGGATGGTTCCTTTGAATTTTTTTTGTATGTGTGTGTATGCAGTATATTGATAAAACCAAGCATGGATCTTATGGAGTATTGATGTTTCAACTTTTGAGACATAATCACTTGTAGAGATTTTGTTTAGATTTTGATAAGATTTTCTAGGGATTTGAGACAAGATCTCTTACACAGATCTTGTAAAGATTTTGCTAAGATTTAGTTGTAGATTTAGCTTGTGGGTTTTGGGCTTGGGCCCAAGGCCCACAAGCTCAATCCCCGTGTTTAAGCGGCCCGTAATTCCTACGACACCCGTTATCAAAACCCGAAATTGTCGGAACGTCATAATATAAAATTTTAGTTTTGAAAATATGTAGAATAATACAGGTAGTCATTGTCGTCGCGTTCATTTGTCGATTACGGTAATATTCACAAAAAATTATATCATTGTCGTCTTTAATCCGTTTTTCGATTTGGTTTCAACTGTAGTTACAAAAATTTTATTACGGAGATAAGTATAGCGTAAAATGTAAGTTTCGAAGGTGACAGGCGTCTCCGTCGCTTCCGTTTCGTTGCCGATGCGTTTCCTGCTATCGCGTTTTTAGTTCACGGTTGCGTTTGTGTCGCAGGAAACCCAAAGAAAATACTCGTAGAAAATCCGTATTTGTCTGCGTTGTCAGTATTTCGTATGGTTTCGTTTCGTTATCGCTTAACGTTTAGCATGTTTCTTCGCAATTCACAGTTCACGCACTGTAAAGTCGGATAGACGTTCCTAGGCACTCCAAAGGCCTAATTAAGTTAATTTGCGCTGTAAACGCTATTTATTATCGCGTTAATCACCTGTTAATCATGTAATTAAGAGCCGTAAATCATCGATTGTCACATTCTCCCCCTGTTAATGAAATTTCATCCTCGAAATTTAGACTACGCTAAATCCTTAGAGTTACGTTATGCGTAGATAACTACAGATAATACCAAAGTGAAGGATAATGAAATCGAATCAGGACTTATTCAAATCATGTGAATTCAAGGATATTCCTCAACAATAAGAACCCAACGGTTTAAAAGAAATGTGTTTCAAAAGTTGATGTCAAAGGAAACAAGATGTATAGATACAGTCACTAGTGTGACTAAGTTAACAGGGGTCCAACAAAGAACAGGAACTTCGACCAATAGAATTGCATATGAACATTTACAACATGTTAATGGGTTCTAGAGGTAATAACATCCACTTGATGAACTTAGAATCAACTGTCTCAAATGTAATAGTTTGCATGAAACGCTCGATCGTGATCAGCACAAGCTGCAAGTTATACCGACGCCACAAGGTGTCGCAATGAATGAAACAATTCAATAATAGGGGTGATTGAACAAGTATCACCTGTGTTTTGCATGAAACACTCAATCATGATTAGCCCAAGCTACAAGTTTGTACTGACACCACAAGGTGTCGTAGTGATTTAAATAATTCAATAATAGCGGTGATCAAACAAATTCACCGTGTTTGAAATCAAATGAAAGCGTAATAAAGTGAATCTAAAAGTTTGTTTCAAATGACATCATAGAATTTTCAGTTGAAAATGGAACATCAAAGAAATAATATTTTTGATCAAAGATGAAGAAGCAATGAATTTCGCAAAACATTCGATCGATAATGAAAGAATCGTTAGTAGGTACACCAGAATATAAAATGAATTGGTGTACTGTTGTCTTATCACACAATTGTATTAAGACCGCTTTGATATAATAAATCGAAGTGGATTGAAAAACAAATCAATAAATAAATAATTAAATCCGTGCATGAGATGCGTAAACAAGATTAGCGCAAGCTTCAAATTAGTTAAAATACCACCACAAGGTGTCGAAATCAACAAACAATTTAATGGAGTCAAATGCCAAACAAGTTTACTTCAACTCAGAACAAATGAAACACTTGTTAAAACAAATTTTGAATATGATGTTTCCAATTCATCATATGATGCTCTGAATTGAATATGTGTAATGGACAAGTTCAAACAATTGAACTTGGTTTTAGCGCAATCCGACAATAAATACAGGTATCGACAAGGAAATTTCGGCATGGTTACGACGAAAAACCATGTATGTAACTTAAAAAGAAAAGAAATTTCAAGAAAATGTGTTGACTTGATAACAAAGGAGTCAACAATTACAATAATGCAGGCCATTCGAATCACAAATCAATAATTAGATTTAGCGAAATAATATTTGAACTCCGATGAAGCGCTTGTTTGAAACGAAACCACATGCGTAACAAACCGATGCATGTGTAACATATGATTTTTTTCAAGAAACGAAGCAAATGAGTATTCGCTAAAATGAAAGAAATGTTCGTGATACAATGACCATTAAGAGGAGTAGAGATGTAAAAATCTACTCACTAGATGCAAAAGTCGAAATTTCAAATGAAAGAAATTTAAGGACTTTACCCGGGGTTTCATGTGATGACTGGTTGTTAGGTGACATTACCATGGAATGTCGAACATAACATAATTGTCGTTAATGAGAAAGCGGGATTACAAAGACATGCGTCCTCTCCTTAGCGTGACTCGTGTCGTTGCAGGACCACGTGCCAAAACGTCGCTTCCTGATCGATAGTTTTCGTGCTGACAAGATTAACATCGCCGTTGAAATGCTCCATAGTGTCTTCTTGGTTACTTTATCTCGAAAGTCGTAGGTGACGTACTTCAACCTCCGTTGATGTATAGCTTAAGTTTCACGTATACTTGTGCGCTAGCGTTTCGTTTCTCATAGAATGTGATGTACCCCGTCATCCGTTAACGTAAAGATTGAGTTCCATGTATTCTCGTGCACTAGCGTTTTGTTATGCGTAGGCTGCCTGCTCGGGAAGTTAAAATATCATAGACAATATGGATAATAGTGTGTGCCCGAGTTAATATTCGCGGTTCCTACGTGGTGACCTTTAATGAACTTCAACATAAGTTTCCGAAGGTCTTAAATGCATGTTTCCTAAACTCTCAGAGTGTTGTGTACTGTATGTAACTGTTTTATGCACCGTGTATGTAATTGACGAGTTTGACACTCCACTCTCGGAGGATGATGACATGGTGTCTGTGACAAAACAATCACACATATGCACATATATCAATGATCATCAGATAAGCATGTAAGCAAATAGCAATGTAAGCAAGTAATCCTCCTAGTCTTCCCCAGACTATCCCGCCCAGCATCTTAGACTGATTCCCTAGTCTTTTAGACTAAAACCTTCCTAGTTTCTCAAACTGACTACCCAGTCTCTAAGACTAAACCTCCCCGGTCTCTAAGACTGAACCTCCCCAGCCTCTAAGACTGAACCTCCCCAGCCTCTAAGACTGAACTTCCCAGCCTCTATGAATAAACTTCCCCAGTCTCTAAGACTGAACCTCCCCAGCCTCTAACACTAAACCTCCCCAGCCTCTAAGGCTGAACCTCCCTAGCCTCTAAGACTAAACTTCCCTAGTCTCTAAGACTGAACCTCCCCAGCCTCTAAGGCTGAACCTCCCTAGCCTCTAAGACTGAACTTCCTCAGTCTCTAAGACTGAACTCCCTCAGTCTCTAAGACTGAACCATCCCCAGCCTCTAAGACTAAACTTCCTCAGTCTCTAAGACTGAACACCCTCAGTCTCTAAGACTAAACCATCCCCAGCCTTTAACACTAAACTTCCCCAGTCTCTAAGACTAAACTCCCTCAGTCTCAAAGACTGAACCATCCCCAGCCTCTAAGACTAAACTTCCCCAGTCTGTAAGACTGGACTCCCTCAGTCTCTAAGACTGAACCTTCCTCAGTCTCTAAGACTGAACCATCCCCAGCCTCTAAGACTGAATTAATAATATAAGTTTTGAAATGTGTATTTGTGCCTTTTGTTTGTAAAATTGTTTGTTCTCTGGATCTGGACGTTTTTAGAGAATGCAATATAAAAATGTTTTCGTGAGAGCCCTAGTGATCGTAGTCTAGACTCGAGAATGAATCCTAGTTCGCTACGATCGATGCTCTGATACCAAGCTGTCACACCCTGACGTTTGCGGAAGCGTGGTTATTTGGTGTGACTTCTTAATACCATAGCAATCAATCACAACAATGCTATATGATAAAAACACAAGATGTTTATCCATTAATGAAGTTTAGAAACTACCACAATACCATTGTTTGAAAACAACAATACTGAATTAAGTTACAAACCGTGACGTGTTTAAACGAGTTCACAAAGACTCAACAAAAGTACTTAAATAAAACCTGAGTTTAGAATTATGTATCCCGTCCAGGAAAGGAATACACCCTCTAAACTCAACAACCCTGGATAACATCTTTTATTCAAACGCAGCTTGACACATGCATACCCCGCCAGATCCACTAGTTCCTTGAAATACATGTAGTTTGAAAAATCAACAAAAGTTGAGCGAGTTCATGTGTAAGTGAGTATGTATAAACCTTTGTAAATAATGTATGTATGTCCCGGTATGATTGCAAACAAGGAAAAGATCACCAATGGTTTGCAAGGCCACTGATATGTGTGACGGTGTAGGAAGACTCAAACCTAGCAAAGTTGTACCGGGCTTCTGGCTGGAAGACATAGTCACCACTATGGGCCCCCCAGCCTCATGGGTATGAGCTCGCTACACCCAAATAGATCTATCACTCATGCCCCTCGGTCCTGATACGAGGATTAATGGTCCCAAGTATCCGCCTACCCTATCACAGGATCTATGGTTCTTTCCTAGGCTAATCATACCAATAGTATTGTAAGTATCCCTTTGTAACATGTATTTCACCCCCGAAGTAAGTAAACAAAACAGTTTAAGGAAAAAGGGGACATGAACTCACCTGAATTGCCTTGTGCAAAGCTAGCTAATTACGACTTCGTGATGTTGTTTCCAAGACGTGACTCGCTATCGTGCATTCTACAATATTCCTAACACGGAATATTTTATAAGTTTCTAAATAAACACGGTAACTAAACTACGTGTCATCGAGCTCTACCAAATCGTTAATCGAACGATTCAACGGTAAGTTGTTAACGATGAAGTTATACTTTGTTTAGTTCGTCTATTCGTCGGTAATAATTAATAAGTCTTGAAAAGACTTGATTCTCGAGATATGTAAAAATGAATAAATATTTATATCAAAAATATATCGTTAAGATCGTTTGTCGTCCCGAGAAGTCGTTTGTGTATGTAACAAGTATTTGTATGAAAATAACATGTAACAAACTCGTACGCGATATATATGATTTATAGTGTGCCGTTAAGGCGTTTTGAAATAAATATAAAAAGTTATATTTACTTTATAGAAGGATCGTCGAATTGTCGTGTTTGAAAATAAATATATGACTATATTTATTTTATAAGAGAAATCGATTTGTTTGTGTCGGAAATAAATATATGTAAATATATTTATTTATAAAAGGATTCGTTTTGCATGTTATCGGAAATAAATATATAACTATATTTATTTTTATAAAACGAATTCGTGTCGTTTGATATTTGAAATTATATGTAAATATACTCAAGTTTACAAAAGAGTCTTCGTTTTGTTTGATGTTCGAAATAAATGTATAAACTATATTTATTTGTAATAACGAATTCAAGTTATCGTCGTCTAAAACAGTATATAAGTAATTATATTGATTTTTATAAAGGATTTGTAGCATTTTCAAGCTTCAAAATAAATATAATAACTATATTTATTTGCTTTAAAATAATTTCCGAATAGTTGTTGTTGTAAGTTGTAAAGTGTCGTAGAAAGAAATTATGTATTTGCGTCTTGTTTTAGGAAAGATAAGTAACATTCCGATTTGTTTTGTGTTATAATAAAATGCAATTATTTTCGGATTTTCTCGAAAAAACGGACAGAGTTTCCTCTGGTTTTGCACGCCCCGACAACACAAGTTGTCATCATTTTAGCAAAATTCAATCCAAGATTCAATTACCAATATATCAATTTGCCAAAAATTTCATAAAATGTAAACTATAATAATGTCGGTTCGAGCTCGTTATCACGTATTATTAAAATAAGGAATAGTTAACGAAATTAATGTTCGCGTCCTAAATTCTTTACCGAGTCTTCGCGTGTCGAAACATCGAACCGTTTGACTGAGTTGACCGGGTCAACCGAATTGACCAGGTTTGACTCGCTGAGTTGACCGGGTCGACTCACTGAGTTGACCGAGTCAACCCGAACCGCTTCTGAAGCTGACAAATCTGACTGAACTGGACCCGCCGAAACTACCGTTGGTCGCTTTGACCGACTTTGACTGTCGAACCGAAACCCGAACCATAACGGTAAATTACCAACACCAACTTCCATTCGGAACCGAACATCCTGGCTTTGTTTCATCTCAACCGAAACCAACCCGAAGCACCCCGAAGTTGACCCGAGTCGGGCCGTTTCGCTATACCCGACCCGAACAGATCTGACTGTGAATACCACCACCCCTGCCATCACGTCGCGCAACCACTCCAACATCAAAAACAACAACAGCAAGCAATACTCATCATCATCATCATTTCGAAAAAAAAGAATGTAGAAATCAGGGGGGGTTCTTACCGGAATACATGTCGGACCAAAGGCCCGAACCATCGCCACACCGCCACTGCCGCCGCCGTGAGCGGCGGCGCCGCTTCTTCTCTGTCATCCTTGCTCTCTCTCTCTCTTCTCGGTCTCTCTCATTCTGTCTGCGTCATCATGCCATCACCAAACAGTGGTGGTGGCGGTCGGCCGTCGCACAGCTCGAAGAGGAAGGGGGTTGGTGCGAGGGTTCACTGGTGTGGTTGTGAGTGTCGGATCTTTGAGAAGAACCACCGCCGGTCCGCCGTGCTCCGGTCGGAGCTCCGCCGGTGTCGCCGGTCAGATGTTTTGAAGAGAAGGGGTTGCTTGGCGGTGAAAGTGTGCGTGTATTTGAGAGATGGTGTTGTAGAGATGAAGGGTTTTCATATTTGATGTGAGCTTTGTGTTGTTGTCTGTGTATCATCGAGAGAGAGAGAGAGAGATGATAAGGATGGTTCCTTTGATTTTTTTTTGTATGTGTGTGTATGCAGTATATTGATAAAACCAAGCATGGATCTTATAGAGTATTGATGTTTCAACTTTTGAGTCATAATCTCTTGTAGAGATTTTGTTTAGATTTTGATAAGATTTTCAAGGGAGTTGAGACAAGATCTCTTATACAGATCTTGTAAAGATTTTGCTAATATTTAGTTGTAGGTTTAGCTTGTGGGTTTTGGGTTTGGGCCCAAGGCCCACAAGTTCAATCCCCGTATTTAAGGGGCCCGTAATTCTTACAAGACCCGTTATCAAAACCCGAAATTGTCGGAACGTCATAATATAAAATTTTAGTTTTGAAAATATGTAGAATAATACCGGTAGTCATTGTCGTCGCGTTCGTTTGTCGATTACGGTAATATTCGCGAAAAATTATATCGTTGCCGTCTTTAATCCGTTTTTCGATCCGGTTTCGACTGTAGTTACAAAAATTTTATTACGGAGCTAAGTATAGCGTAAAATGTAAGTTTCGAAGGTGACAGGCATCTCCGTCGCTTCCGTTTCGTTGCCGATGCGTTTCCTGCTATCGCGTTTTTAGTTCACGTTCGCGTTTGTGTCGCAATAAACCCAAATAAAATACTCGTAGAAAATCCGTATTTGTCGGCGTTGTCAGTATTTCGTATGGTTTCGTTTCGTTGTCGCTTAACGTTTAGCATGTTTCTCCGCAATTCACCATTCGCGTACTGTAAAGTCGGATAAACGTTCCTAGGCACTCCAAAGGCCTAATTAAGTTAATTTGCGCTGTAAACGCTATTTATTATCGCATTAATCACCTGTTAATCACATAATTAAGAGTCGTAAATCACCGGTTGTCACACAAACTATGACCATTATGCGCTTCCGCTATTTGTTTTAAAGCTATGGGTCGAAAATACTTTGTTATGAATAACCTTGTTAGTAGCTAGACTTTTAAAAAATGATGTTTTGGTTTTCGGTCGTGTCTTTTGAACGGGTCGTAGACTTTATTGTAATGATGTTGGTTAAAACATGATACGCTCGTCATATGGACGAGTCATGCCCAAATTTTGTTAGATTTGCATATAAATGTCGTTAATATTTTTATTTTCTAATGTTGAAAGAATGGACGTATTTAAAAGTCCAAATCTCTAAGGTCTTTTGGTCGCCATTTGGTTACGTTGGTAAAGCGGACCTTACACTATATATATGGATAATAAAAGAAAAACAATATTAAAGTTTAAATTAAAATAAAATCTATGGATAAAGAATTGATAGAGAAATAATTAAAAATGTGTGAGAGAGAGAGAGAGAGTTAAGAGAGGAGAAAATTAAGGGATTTTAATTAAACATACTTGGCTAATGTCAATCTTACCCTTTTAATCTAAAAAATGATTAAGGGTCATGATTAGTTCACACAGTTCACTCTCAAGAAGTTGTTCATTCTTGAACCTCATCCTATATATATTGTCACGTCCAATGAGGAATAGTGAGAAATCGAAGAACCACTAGTTTTACATATAGAAACTTATTAACAAAATCATTTAAATAAAAAAATCATTTTATATATTTTTTTCAGAGCTTTTGTATATAAACCACATGTAGAAGATATTAAAATAATAAGAATTAATTTTTGTAATAAATTGTGTTTTCTAAGTTGTTTTTTATTGTTTATTAAAATGGTTTCTATATGGTTTTATATGCAAAAATTATGAAAATTTTTTGATAAAAAATAACAAACATGATTTTTTTATGAGTTGTTATACTTGGTTTAACAATGGTTCTTCGATTTCCCTCTTTTTTGTGGTTCCCCAATGAACTCTCTCTATACACATTGTGAGGACCGGGAATTTGGTTTGATTGAACACGCTCAGGTCAGATCAGCAACAACACGATCGTGCGGAATCCGATAGTGATGTAGGAGAGAGATAGACAACATAAACACCATTCAATACATTCATTCTCATTGAAGTTGTTGATTCCTACAAAGTTCCGGAGAAAATTTGCAAGAGCTCCGCCAGAGGTGTCAGCAACAAGCAACAGATGTCTCAAATGAGAACCAGGAACCTCTATTTATAGGCGCGCTCATCTGGGAGAATAGGACTGGCCGTCCAGATGATCATCCGTTCGGATGACTATGTCCATCTGATCGGATGGACTCCATCCGTCCGGATGGACTTACAAAACTTCCTAACTTCCGTTTCGTCCCAGATTTTATATAAAACATATACAAAACTATACATAGATAACAACCAGGTAAATATAGACTAAATACAGACGAAAGCTATAGACATATGCATCTACACACACAAAGGAGAATTATGTTCGTAGAATAGAAAGAATTATGAAACATTGAACTTGTCATCCAATGGTTTAGATTAAATGTTGTAAGAATCTTAGAATCACGTCACGAAAACAAATGCAAAGATAATAAATGACAAAAAAGGAATAGTCCTTATTGTTAACTTTTAAACAAACTTCCTTCATGATTTTTAAATGACCATAATTTTTTTCATACGTTAATATTTTTTTTAAAGTTACACCATAAAACCGAATATTTCATTATCTTTAATGTGAATAGTGTAGTGATGTAGTTTTTTTTAAAGTTCAACATACTACGTGATTACATAACATTACGTGATATGCCTTATATTCGGAACAACTATAACGTTACATGATTTTTTTCATACTCACCACATGATTTCAAAATATTACGTGATTTTGTAGTATGTCTTATATTTTAGAACGCTTATAGCGTTACGTGATTTTGTATACACTACGTTATTATGTATTATTGCGTACTTACATATCACAATATAATTACTTACCGTCACGTAAATTACGCACTTCTGCTATGTTATTACATATCTGACGATTATACTCCTATGTTAAATTATATATTTCATATCCTTATTTCATTCTATCATTAGCATATAATTTCACCTTAATACAAGAACCTTGCCATATAATCTATTCCATATTATAATGCATGAGGGAGGGCATTTTAAGATACCAAAAAATAAGAATTTTTTCCCTCTTAATTTTTAAATAAACCCCTAAATTGATGGTAAATTGGTCTTTTAAACAATAGTTATATTTTAGCCCCCGTCTTATTACACTCAAATCCTTGAGTTTTAACATAAGTATGGGTAATTAATTACACTTTTCCCCCTCCACAACAAACTTATAATTCTTTTACGTATTTGTAGGATCGTTTTGGACCCGAATGAGTCGATCAGAAGAGTTTTTCTCAGTTTGAACGGCGGAAACAGACAAACTGAGGTCAATTCAGCAATGTATACACTTAAAACTGTCGATATTATTGATAAAATGACTTTTACAACGAGTCGACACTTCGGCAGCACTTCGTGGCTCAAACCGGAAAATGATACCTGATTCCGCTCCAACAGCCCTATATAGGAGGGCAGATTCCGCTTGAACATGTGCATGTTCATTTCAAGCGGAATCAGAACATAACTTTAAGCGGAATCAGACATGTTGTCTCGAGCGGAATCAGAACTATTGAGATTTCGCTTGAAACTGACTTGATGTCATTTCAAGCGGAATCACTGCTAATTCTCACTTTCTTGATTTTCGTCCCCTGATCTAACTAATTCTATACAAGACTCGATACAAGACGAAGACGACAGACGGATGCACCAACAAACTCCCCCTCGGATGTTGACGGAGTCTTCAGTGTCGAGTCTTCACATCTTCAGTCTTCATCAGTCTTTGGGCTTATCTTTGAAGTATCTGACGTTGTAAGCATCCTTAATCTTTATCTTTTCTTCTCTATCATCACCAACAAACTTCCTTTAAACAAATACACTCCCCCTCGAATGTTGAATCTTTAAATTCATCAGCATCAGCAATCTCAGGATCAGAACCTGGCCCTTTGTCATTCAGACTCCCCCTCTCAATCAGCTGGGATCGCAGTCCGGCTTCCACAGGTTCAAGATCGTTGCCTAGCTCAATATCTTTTCAGGATCGATTACTAGCTTTTTATCCCAATATCACCTTGCTCCTCAGGATCGATTAGCCCAGCTCTTACTCAAACCTGCATAAATCTATACCACAAACATAAGCTTTCTAATTTGATAAGTTTATACTCTGCTTACCACTTGTAGAATAAATCTTAGAATGATTTATCATTTAACCTCTGAAGAATCACTTTCAGGAATATCACATTCAAAGCTTCTGATGACCATTTGTAAGAAAGATTTTAAATTCTTTTTAATCAAACTCCCTTTCACAAAATGTCATCATGTTTAACACTTGAAATTTTGAAAATCAGCTCTTCAACACCAGTTGTCGAAAATCTTTTTGAATTTTTCAAAAATTATACTAAAAACACACTAAAAATCTTTTTGGATTTTTGAATGTATAGAAATGCAGTAAAGAAATATATATACAGACAAAATATTTTTGTGAGTTTGTGTAAGAGGATCATATCAGTTTATGAGACAAATCACCAACACCGTTAAGCTTTATTTCATTTTAAGTTCTAAACAATTCACCTAGAATGTCAGTATACTGGTCCACTTAAATTTTCACACAAAGTTCAATTGCCTCGAGATACGATATTAATGTCTTAAGCACTTAAACTTATTCGTGTGGCCCACCACTTGAATATACTCCCCTATCCAAATCCCAATATTCAGTCTTACAGGTGAGTATACCACAGATGATATCTGTAAAGAGGTTTGATGCGAAACCGTGAGAGCTCAGGTCAGAACTTTCGTTCAGCAGAGAGATGACGGTTCGACTTATGGTATGTCCCCTTTAGAGGATCTTTTCTTCAACAACACATGATTAGCATTTTTCAATGTTTCATCATTTTTTATGCTGAGGGTTGCGCTATATTTCAAGCATTTGCAGAAAGTATTATACGGGGACTAGGTCAGAATTTCCATTCAGCAGATGTCCCGGGATAATACCCCAGATATCACTGAGCATAAAGACCTAGTATCTCAGAAAGAGGGACCTTTCAAACAAGATTTCGGGAGTTACCCATATATCCAAAAAATGTTACCCACAAAATAAGTAAGTTTGAATTTTTAGGTTTATATCTCGTTACAATCTACTAAATGTGCAAAAACCTACTGGCATATCCGTAGTGAGATTGTTTATCACATTTTTTACTTTCCGATTCTTTAGCATGTTGTGATAGTCCACTGATGTACTATCATTTCCTCTTTTCTACAACAAAACTCATTTTTGATTTTATCATGTTTTTGTATTTTTCAAATTTTCTAATGTTTTTAGATTTTTTGAAATTTTTACTCCCCCTAAAATGCAAACACATTTAAAGAAATTTGAAAACAAACTGTACAAGAAACGTGACAACTGATATCGAATCACTTTAATTCGCCATTCACTTGGTATAAACAATCAGAACTCCCCCTTTCAACAAACTATTTTCCCATTTAGATTTCAAAACACTTAAGTTTGTTTTAATCAAAATGGTTTTTCGGAAAATAAGTTTTGTTGATTTTATCACTTGTAGGGATGGGAATCAATTCATCACATTGTTTTTAACCACTTGTATGAGGATTACATCAAGTTCAAATTAATGACCTTGATTAATCACTTTGTAAGAACCAACCTCTTACCACTTGTAGAAAATACAGGTACAACTAAATGTCCCTGATTTACCACTTGTAGGATTATCCAAACCTCATGTAGAAATAAAACATCTACATACAATCAAACCTCTGTATAACTTGTAATACGAAATCATTTTTTGTGAATTTCTCAAGAAATATGCCGATTCCTGCTCCTCGCTTACCAATCTGGGAGCTCTGGCAATTCCTGCAGTATGACTTGCCAAAATTTTCAAATTTTCAAAAATATTTTCTAATAAAGATGCCAATTCCTGATCCGCGATTACAAACTTGGGATCTCCAGCAAGTCAGGTTTTTCTATTCAAAGAATATATCCACCCAAGCCCGACCAGCCTTGGGTGTTACTGAGTTACCAACGCTCAGTTTCTTACCTCTCATCTTCTTCTCATAGAACTCTTTAACCCCTTTGACTTTTCGATTAACCATTTTATCAAATATGTGTTTTACTTTGGGATTAAAGGCCTTTTCAACATCAAAAATCTTTTTGTCAGAATAAAATTGATTTGAAATCTCAGCTTTACCAATATTCTTTTTAAAATTTTCAGCCCGAAGTGGTGGAAAATTCTCATCATCCACAGTCGGAACTGATTCTTCACCATTTTCCTCAACCTGTGACTCCTCTGGTTTTGTGGAATCAGACTCATCGCCAGAAGATAGCTCCTATGATTTTGACCTATCAGAATCATCGTTAGAACTATCAACAGACTTCTAAACAACCCATCTCTGGTTGTCAGATTTAGCTGTTTTCTTGTAAAACTTGTTTGAACATTCACCAATTTCAAATTTTGAATTTTTGAATAATTTGGTTCTATCAATTGGTGGTTCAAACTCAATCACTTTCTCTTTTAGTTTAGAAACTCCCTGTTTGGTTTGAATTGCCTGTGAACAGTTTATGGCAATATGACCACTTTTTCCACATTTGAAACAGGTTCGAGTTTCCTTTTTCTGATAAACAGTCTTCAATTCTTCTTGCTTCTTTGCAAGGAACTCTCTGTTTGACTGTCTCCAAAATTCTTTCTTTTCTTCTTCTTCTGCTGATGTACCTGAAACAAATGTCATCTTTGATTTAAAATCACGAACATATTTTTCATTTTTCTGTTTTTCTATTAGAGTAAATCCTAAACCTTTCTTTTTGAAATTACCGTTATGGTTTGGTTTCTTTTGAAAACCTGAACCAGAACCGTAACCCTTTTTCTTGTTTAATCTTTGTTGAACTCTTGAGGTGTATTTTTTAGGTTTATCAGTAAGATTTAAATCTTTTATTTCAGAAATATTAATTTCTATTAGTTTGAAAACCTTTTTTATCATCTCAGTTTTGACACCTCTTATTGGAAATTCCTCATCAGAATATAATTTGGAGTAAACTGCCATTTTGGTCCCTGTGATTTGGTCACTTTTGCCACTTTAGTCCAAAACTCAAACTTTTTGCATTTGGGTCCCTGTGGTTTCAGTTTTATTGCCATTTTGGTCCAAAAATGAAAACAGGTCATATTTGTCTTATAAAATCCTGCAATTTTGTCATTTTCCTCAGGGCCAAATCAGGTCATATTTGTCTTATAAAATATGGTATTTATTTATAAAAAAGAAATGATCATTTTGCACCCGCGGAAAATGACAAAATAACAGGATTTTAAAGGACAAATATGACCTGATTTCATTTTTGGACCAAAATGGCAATAAAACTGAAACCACAGGGACCTAAATGCAAAAAGTTTGAGTTTTGAACTAAAGTGGCAAAAGTGACCAAACCACAGGGACCAAAATGGCAGTTTACTCTATAATTTGTCCGAATCATTCAAAGTATATGCCACTTTAAATGTTTCATCATCCAAATTAGATTTTGATAACAGGAATTCATTACTGTAAACTCTTTTGCCCTGTTTTTCTGTTTGACTCGGAGTGCTGGACTCAGACTTTGACTCCGACATATACTCCGACTTTGACTGCTCAGTTTCATCATTATCTAACACATGATCCACCACTTTCATCATCAATTGAGATTGTTGATCAGTGTCAGACGATGTAAACGTGACATCAATACTATCTGGCAAATTGACTGATGACTCAGACTCCCACTGTAAGTTTGTAGCTTTTTGAACTCTTTCATAATTGGGATTTCTGGGCAAATATCCATTTTCCAGCAGGGGTGGACACTTGTTATAGCTGACACCTTGTTTCTTACCAGATGTCTTTACTTCAGTGTCTTTCTTCTTTCCTTTCTTCTTTTCAGGAATCTTTTCTTCAGAAACTTTTCCAGCATTCTTTTCTTCAGTTACTTCATCCTCTTCAAATGCCTTCATGCCTTCAACAGTTGGATAAATCCTGTCAATAACATAAGAAGTACATGAGTAACTTTTCAACAAACGATTAACTCTTTCAGTTTCAATTCTTTGTAGTTCCAGTTTCTGTTCAAGAGCAGCACACTTCTCAATGTAGTTGTTCACAACTTTCTGTTTGATCTTGAACGCTCCTTGAAGTGTCTTCATTGCTGTTGCCTGCTCTTCACTTGTATCATTGTACATATTCATTGCTTTGTTCAACACATCATAAGATTCCTTTAACCTGTTCATGTTGTTAAGCAATTCACTGTTTTTCTTTTTCATGATCACACAGGTTTCACAATTCACAGGAATCTCTCTGGCATCAACCTTGTTAGGGCAGGATTTTTAATGACCTATGATCCTCATGTGTTATCCTATTAGTGATCCTTACTTCTGTGACAGATAGTGATCCTCAGAAGTGCTTCAGGATCAGGATCATGGATCACCCTAAGGATCCTTATACTAATGATTGTTTCTTTTGAATTTCGTATTGTTTTGCAGGAGTAACAAGTTGGACCTGGTCTTGGCAACGTTACTAAGGAATATTCCACGGCTATTTCGCACACGTTTGACTGGAAATGGACGTTGTGGAGAACGTGGGAGCATGACACGAATTTCGGATAGTTAGTTAGCATAGTTTACTTCTATTTTTAAAAGGGGTAACGAGCTAGAAGTAAAAACACTTGGCTAATTCCAGCTACACACACTCGTACAATTGCACTCTTGAGCATTCAGCAAAACACTTAACAGTTTTCACACATTCTTGCACGATACACCATAGTGATCCTTGTACCTAGCTCGTTACTATCCGAAGTTGTAAACACTTGTTGGTTAATTTGAACTTGGTGATCGGTAGTTTCCATCACCCGAGGTTTTTTATGCCGGAGATCATTCATTGATCAAGGGCTTTTTCCTCGTATAAATCCTTGTGTCATTTGTGCAATTTACATCTAAGTGATCCTTATCATTGTTTAACAATTCAATAATCATACCCCGTAACAAAGAGTTTGGTTGCATTATCCTCATCAGATTTTTGACCAAAACAGTTTGGCGCCCACCGTGGGGCAATTGGTGCTTCATTCCTAAGAAGTTTTTCTGTTTGTGATCATTCCGGTTCGTTGCATCCAAGTACATGGCTTCATCATCAAAGAATACCTCTACTGCAATGTCTGCGGTCAATTCATCTCAGGGCATTCCACCTTTGCCTCCACCACCTGCTGGATCTCAGAAAAATGCTGAGAAGAAACCAACTCCCATTTTCTCAAAACCTCCAACTTCTTCTGCTTCTTATACTTCTACTACTGGTGACATGTTTACTTTGATTTTGCAGATGAAGGAGCATATACAGCAGCAGGATAAGACCAACGAAAGGATTCTCAAAGAAATCGGAGATCTCAAGAAACAAAAGAAATCGGCAGAGGATCATTCCCCACTGGTGCCCAGATCTCTGAATTTTGATACTCCGGTGATAACTTCTCAGCCTTCAATGGCTCCAGATGTTCAATATGTGGGAGGACTAAAAGGAGTGTACTACGGATCAACAATAATGACTCAGGCATCAGGCTCATACTTCCAACCAGCAGGATCCCATCCTCAGCATGCAGGATCCCTCACAAGCTCAGGAGGATACCCAGGAGCGCAGCAGATTCAAGGGTTCTGGCCATTTCCAGGATCATCCCAAGTTCAAGGATCCTCCTTTGTTCCAGGATCATCCCAGGTTCAAGGATCCTCCTTTGTTCCAGGATCATCCCAGGTTCAGGGATCCTCCTTGGTTCCAGGATCATCTCAGGTTCAAGGATCCTCCTTTGTTCCAGGATCATCTCAGTTTCAAGGATCCTTCCAGATGCCGGGATCCTTAAGGAGTTTGCAAACAGGAAGTTCAGATGTCCATCAGGGAGATTTTATTCCGATGCAAACCATTGCTTCTACTGGTCCTTCGATCATTCCAGAGTCTCAACAATATGGGTTCACATCCGGTGTTCCAAATTTGAACCCGGTGGGAGGTAACACTTTTAATAATTCTCTTACCACTAACCATGGATTCATGCAGGATACAGGTATCAACCATGCCATGGCCAGAGAATTACAAAGTTAAAGGATATGATATCAAGTGTTCCAGGAGAGGTCAAACCTATTCCAGAGATTGCAGATGGAAGCCATAAGATATCTCGTTTTGCACCACCAATCTGTGATGCTGAGATACCCAAAAGGTTCCATGTGCAACCATGAAGTTGTATGATGGTTCAATGGATCCTGAAGAACACATAGCACAATACAGGGAGAGGATGGAGATCAATCCAATCCCAGAAAGGTTAAAGGAAGCATGTCTATGCAAAGGATTTGGATCCACTCTTACTGGATGAGCTCTCAAATGGCTGCTAAGTCTTCCCCCTACTCTATTACCTCATTTGCTAATCTAGTTAACCTATTTAATAATCAGTTTTCTTGTAGTAGAAAATTTGAACGTTTAACTAGTGATTTATATAGGATAACCCAGGGTCATAATGAATCGTTAAGGGATTATATCACTAAATTTAGTAAAGAATCCTTAGACATTCCTAACCTGGATATAGCCACGGCTGTCGAGGCCTTTAAAATGGGATTACTTAGGGATTCATTGTTCTATGATGACCTTGTTATGACACCATGCAGGAACCTAGATGAGGTAAGAACCCGGGCACTCAGGTTCATCCGGCTAGAGGATGATAAGAGGATCCAGGAGAGATTAGTAGGATCCTCAAAACAAGAAAAGCAAGGATCCTCGTTCAAGAACAACAAGTTCAGATCCTATAACAAATCTGATAACCAGAATGTGCATGCTGTTGATCAAGAAGAGGATGATGAGGATTATCCTCCAATTTCTGAATATTGTTTTTCTATTGATAACAATGAACTAATCCTTGCAATGCAGAATTTAGGTGATAAAGCTAGGTGGCCCAGGAAAAGTGACAGAGCAGCTGCAACTAAAGATAAATCAAAGTGGTGTGCATACCATGAAGATTTTGGGCATCTCACAGAAGAATGCATTGCACTGAGAAAAGAAATTGGACATTTGTTGAGCAAGGGGCATTTCAAAGAATTATTGGGGAGAAAAAAGTCAAGGACTCAGGATCCTGAAAGGATCCCTGAGAAAGCTCCGGCCCCTCCATCAGATGCACAAGTAATAAACTTTATTTCTGGAGGATCAGACATTTGTGGCACATCCTTCTCAGCAGCTAAAAGGCATGCAAAGAAAACCAAAATGGATAATGGAGATAGACCCATCCGAACGACCAGTGTCTCCGAAGGAAAAGTCATAACCTTTGATGAGGATGATCGTGTGGACATTCAGGATCCTCATCACGATGGTTTGGTTATCACTCTTTTTATTTCTAACCATTTTGTCCGCAGGATCCTTATAGACGGAGGAAGCTCAGTGAACATTATCCAGCTTGATGTTCTAAAGAAGATGGGTATCCCCGAATCAGATATCATACCGAGATCCTCTGTACTCGTGGGATTCAGTGGCGAGACTAAGAATACTCTGGGGGACATCAAACTCCCAATTTATGTTGAAGGATTACATAATTATCAAAAATTTTGTGTTATTGACTGTTTATCTTGTTGCAATGTTATCCTTGGCAGGCCTTGGATACATGACATGAAGGCAGCCCCATCCACCTACCATCAATGTGTGAAGCTCCCTAGTCCTTGGGGAATAGTGAAGATTGATAGTGATCAGCAGGAGGCTAAGAACTATTACACTTCATCGATGAAACCAGCCTCAAAGTCAAGGGAACAATAGCAATCAAAGTATCCTCCAAGGGATGTCTTGGAGGCAAGAGAGCAGGATGTAGTAGAGATCCTCATGGATCCTGGTGATCCTGAATCCAAGATCTATATCGGATCAGGGATCCTTGGCAAAATGAAAGAAGACCTCATATCCTTCCTCAAAAGGAGAAAAACTACTTTTGCATGGAAACATGAGGATATGACAGGTATATCTAAGGATATTATCACTCACAAACTTGGCATTGATAGGTCATTCAAACCAATCCATCAGAAAAGGAGGAAGTTTGCACCAGAAAGAAATGCCATTATCCAGGAAGAGGTAGAGAAATTGCTCCGAGCAGGTATGATTAGAGAGGTCAAATATCCAAGATGGTTGGCCAATGTGGTTGTTGTTCAAAAGAAAAATGGAAAGTGGAGGGTATGTGTCAATTTTACAGATTTAAATAAGGCATGTCTCAAGGATCCTTTCCCATTATCCCACATTGACTCCATGGTGGATGCAGCGGCGGGCCATGAACTGTTAACTTTTATGGATGCTTCATCTGGATTTCAACAAATTCAGATGGAACCATCTGATCAAGAGGATACGGCCTTTATGACTCCAACCGGTATATACTGTTATATTGCTATGCCATTTGGACTAAGGAATGCAGGTGCAACTTATCAAAGGCTGGTGAATATGATGTTCAAGGATCAGATTGGACAAACTATGGAGGTTTACATAGATGATATGGTGGTAAAATCTGTAAAAACTGAGGATCACTTAAGGGACTTGGAGGAAGCATTCGATATCCTTGACAAATATAACATGAAACTTAATCCTTCAAAATGTCACTTTGGTGTTAAAGCAGGTAAATTCTTAGGATACATGGTGACAAAAAGAGGCATTGAAGCCAGTCCAGAACAAATCAAAGCTTTAGTGAATATCAAATCTCCTGCCAATGCTAAGGATGTCCAAAGGCTAACAGGCAGGATCGCAACTTTGAACAGATTTATATCCAAATCCTCAGAGAAATGCAAGGAATTCTATGATATCCTAAGAAAGAACAAGAAATTTGAATGGACTGAGAAGCATGAAAGTGCCTTAAAAGCTTTCAAGGATTACCTATCCTCAGCACCGGCCTTGATGAAACCAGAAAAAGGAGATGTGCTATCCTTATATCTTGCAGTATCCTTAAAAGCAGTAAGTGCAGTCCTTGTTAAGGATCACGAAGGTACACAACATCCTGTCTATTATGTAAGTAAGAGTTTACTTTGTTAGGGCTGGATTTTCACAATACATGATCCTCACGTGTGATCCTAACCAGTGATCCTTGTTTCTTTGGCAGATAGTGATCCTCAGCAGAGTTCCAGGATCAGGATCACGGACCATCATAGGATCCTCATGCTAACAGTTGCTTTCGTTGAACTTAATGTCATTTTGCAGGAATGTCTAGCAGGATCCGCTCTTAGCATCACGATCAAAGGACGCGTATTTACAATTATAGCATGTGCTTAATCGAAGATGAACGTTGCAAAGGATATGGAAACTTGGCATGATTTAAGGGCGACAATTTAGGCTAGATTTACTTTTATTTCTAAAGGGGTAATGAGCTGATTATTAGTCTTTTTACCTAAAATAGGTCACCTACACTTGTATATATAACACTCTTCCCCATTCGGAAGAACACACAACACAATTCTCACACGCTTAGACACACATTACGATAGTGATCCTTGTACTCAGCTCATTATCATCCAAAGTTGTAACCATATTTTGATATATTGAAGTTTGGTGATCGGTAGTTGCCATCACCCGAGGTTTTTTATGCCGGAGATCATACATTGATCAAGGGCTTTTTCCTCGTATAAATCATTGTGTCTTTGCATATTTCACACTGAAGTGATCCTTTACTTTTTCAATAAACCAAGCATCATACCCCATTTACATAAAGTTTGGTTGCATTATCCTTGTGTGATTTTTGACCAAAACAGTTTGGCGCCCACCGTGGGGCAATTGGTGCTTCATTCATAAGAAAACCTTTTTGTTCGAAATTATTTCAAAGAATTACATGGCTTCATCATTGAAGAATACGTCCACGGCAATGTCTGCAGTCACCTCGTCCCAGAACACTCTGCCTCCACCACCGGCAGGATCCCAGAAAAATGCTGAGAAGAGACCAAATCCTATCTTCTCTAAACCTCCATCTTCTTCTGCTATGAATTCTTCTGTTCCTAGTACTAGTGATGTGTTTGCTTTAATTTTGCAGATGAAGGATCGTATGCAGCGGCAGGATGAAACCAATGAAAGGATCCGCAGGGAAATTGGAGATCTCAAAAGACAAAAGAAGGCGGCAGAGGATCATTCCCCACTGATGCCCAAATCCCTGAGCTTTGATACTCCAATGATCACTTCTCAGCCATCGGGAGTCCCAGACGTGCAAATTATGGGAGAATCAAGAGGATTGCACCTCGGATCGGCAACAATGACTCAGGCATCAGGCTCACACTTTCAGCCGGCAGGATCCTATCCCAAGCATATGGGATCCTTCATGAATTCAGGAGCCTATCCGGGAGCACAGCAGTTTCAAGGATCCTACTTTGTTCCAGGATCATCCCAGGTTCAAGGATCCTCCTTCGTTCCAGGATCATCCCAGATGCCAGGATCCCTAAAAAGTTTGCAAACAGGAAGTCTAGATGTCCATCAAGGGGACTTCATTCCAATGCAGACCATTGCTTCCACTGGTCCCTCCGTTATCCCAGAATCCCAGCAATATGGATTCACTAACTTGAACTCAATGGGAGGTAACACTTTAAATAATTATCTTACCACTAACCATGGATTCATGCAGGATACAGGTATCAATCATGCTATGGCCAGGGAGTTGCAGAAGCTAAAAGATATGATCTCAAGTGTTCCAGGGGTAGTCAAGCCTATCCCAGAGATTGCAGATGGAAGCCATAAGGTATCTCGCTTTGCACCACCAATTTGTGATGTAGAGGTACCCAAAAGGTTCCATATCCCTACTATGAAGCTGTATGATGGTACAACGGATCCTGAGGAGCACATAGCACAATACAGGGAAAGGATGGAGATCAATCCAATCCCGGAAAAGCTAAAGGAAGCATGCCTATGTAAAGGATTTGGATCCACTCTTACTGGATCAGCTCTTAAATGGCTGCTAAGTCTTCCCCCTTACTCTATTACTTAATTTGCAAATTTAGTTAATTTATTCAATAACCAATTCTCTTGTAGTAGAAAATTTGAAAGATTAACTAGTGATTTATATAGGGTAACTCAAAGTCATAATGAATCATTAAGGGATTATATAACTAAATTCAGTAAAGAATCCTTGGACATTCCCAACTTGGATATGGCTACGGCTGTTGAAGCCTTCAAAATGGGACTGCTTAAGGATTCATTATTCTATGATGATCTTGTTATGACACCATGCAGGAATCTAGATGAAGTAAGAACTCGGGCACTCAGGTTCATCTGGCTAGAGGATGACAAGAGGATCCAGGAGAGACAAGTAGGATCCTCAAAACAGGAGAAGCAAGGATCCTCCTTCAAGAACAATAAATTCAAATCCTACCATAGAAGTGACAACCAGAATGTGCATGCTGTTGACCAAGAAGAGGATGATGAAGATTATCCTCCAATCTCAGAATATTGTTTTTCCGTTGATAATCATGAACTAATCCTTGCAATGCAGAATCTAGGAGAAAAAGCTAGGTGGCCCCAGGAAGAATGATAAACCATCCGGGACTAAAGACAAGTCAAAATGGTGTGCATACCATGAGGATTTCGGGCATCTAACTGAAGAATGCATAGCTTTAAGAAAAGAAATTGGATATCTGTTAAGCAAGGGGCATCTAAAAGAATTGTTAGGAAGAAAAAAGCAAAGGACTCAGGATCCTGAAAGGATCCCTGAAAAGGCTCCAGCCCCTCCGGCGAATGCACAAGTGATCAACTTTATTTCCGGAGGATCAGACATCTGTGGTACATCCTTCTCGGCGGCCAAAAGGCATGCAAAGGAAGCAAAAATGGATAATGGAGAGAGACCTATTCGAACATCAAGTGTCTCGGAAGGAAATACGATAACGTTTTATAAGAATGATCGCATTAACATCCAGGATCCTCATCATGATAGTTTAGTTATTACTCTCTTTATCTCTAACCATTTTGTCCGCAGGATCCTTATCGACGGAGGAAGCTCAGTAAACATTATCCAGCTTGATGTTCTGAAGAAAATGGGTATCCTAGAATCGGACATCACACCAAGATCCTCCGTGCTTGTAGGATTCAGTGGAGAAACGAAGAAAACTCTGGGGGACATCAAACTCCCAATCTACGTGGAAGGATTACATAATTATCAAAAATTTTGTGTTATTGACTGTTTATCTTGTTGCAATGTTATCCTTGGCAGGCCCTGGATACATGATATGAAAGCAATCCCATCCACCTATCATCAATGTGTGAAACTCCCTAGCCCATGGGGGATAATCAAGATCGACAGTGATCAGCAAGAGGCTAAGGATTGTTATACCTCATCCATGAAGCCAACCTCGAAGCCAAGGGAGCAATAGCAATTACAGTATCCTCCGAGGAATGTCTTGGAGGCAAGGGAACAAGATGTAGATGAAATCCTCTTGGATCCTAGTGATCCTGAATCAAAATCTATATCGGATCAGGGATCCTTGGCAAGATGAAAGAAGACATGATATCCTTCCTCACAAGAAGAAAGTCTACCTTTGCATGGAAGCACGAAGATATGACAGGTATATCTAAGGATATCATAACTCATAAACTTGGCATTGACAGGTCTATCAAACCAATCCATCAAAAAAGGAGGAAGTTTGCACCAGAAAGGAATGCCATTATCCAAGAAGAAGTAGAGAGACTACTTCGAGCAGGTATGATC